>NC_141888.1:12385569-12692522 GCF_030686135.1 Camelina sativa
TGAAGACATTGTTGCTCCCGGGAAGGTCTTACGGTTACGCAAGGCCATCTATGGCCTCAAACAGTCACCACGCGCCTGGTACCATAAGCTCAGCTCCACTCTTAAGGCGAATGGCTTTAGACGATCGGAGGCTGACCACACTCTTTTCACTCTCAAGACATCACTTGGCCTGGTTGTGGTGCTGGTTTATGTCGATGACATCATCGTGACTGGCGATGACAAGGCCGGTATTGTTGCCATTAAAGACTCTCTCAAGTCTGCCTTTGACATTAAGGACCTCGGAGAGCTCAAATACTTCCTCGGCATCGAAATCTGCCGTTCCCCGGAGGGTATCTTCCTCTCACAACGCAAGTATGCTCTTGACTTGCTTGCTGAGACAGGCAAACTTGGTACGGTTCCAGCTACTACACCACTGGATGAAGATTACCAGCTCAAGCGAAAGGGGGAGAGCATTCGGGCGAAGGAAGGCAAACCACGCGAACCATTGGACGAGCCGTTCCCGGACGTCACACGCTACCGACGGCTTGTAGGTAAGTTGATCTATTTAACTATCACACGACCTGATATCTCTTATGCTGTGAATCAGGTGAGTCAGCACATGCAAGCTCCAAGCAAGTATCAATGGAGTCAAGTGGAGAGGATTTTGAGCTATCTCAAGGGCAGCCCTGGTCAAGGCATTTGGATGGGTAAAAACGGCAACACTGAGATCGTGGGTTATTGTGATGCGGACTATAATGGAGACACATTGGATAGGCGGTCAACTACTGGATATTGCACCTTTGTTGGAGGAAACCTAGTTACATGGAGGTCTAAGAAGCAAAAGGTGGTGTCATGTTCAAGTGCCGAGGCTGAGTACCGAGCTATGAGGAAGCTAACTAATGAGATGACATGGTTGAAAGGTCTACTTAAGGATCTCGGCATTGAAACAAGACAGCCGATGACAATGCATTGTGACAATGAGGCAGCGATCCACATAGCCACTAACTCAGTCTTCCATGAACGGACCAAGCACATTGAGAGCGACTGCCACAAGGTTAGGGAGAGGATCGAAGAGGGAGCGGTTCTACCATGCCACACAAGGAGTCAAGACCAGCTAGCCGACATCTTCACCAAATCTGCAAGTCCCAAGGTTTGTGATTATATTCATAGCAAACTTGGACTTGTAGACATCACACGGCCGTGATCAACTTTCCTAATCCGTGGACAGCACACTCTTTTTCCCTTGGCTTAGTTTTGTCCCATGAGGTTTTCTAAGTCAAGGTTTTTAATGAGGTGCTGCTTCACGGGTTCCAAGCTTAGCCATTTCATCAGGCTAGGCTTGAGGGGGAGTATTGATCAAGAATAAGCCTATGGCGTCCGTACAGTCCGTACCATCCGTACGTGCAAGCAATAAGGCCGAGTGAAGCACTAAGGCCGAGTCATCTATGTGTGAGGATAGTGAGGAGGCCTGCTTACCTTCAGCCCATGAGAAGGATCGAGAATCCCTTGTGTAGCCGTTAGGGAGAAAGCGCAAGTGGACAAGAGTGGAAGACTAGGACAAGTCGCTATCACCGATCACCTACCCCCTCTCTCTCCTAATTGTCGATTTCTTTTGTTTCTATTTTAGGTCATGTGGTCGCCCTAGCTGCCTCCCTATTTAAACCTTTGTCATGTGTTGTATTTGATATATTCTACCTAATTCTAATCTATTATCACTCTCTTTCATACTATTCGCCACCAACTCTTCTTCTTCATTCTAAACCTCTCAAATCTCTCTAAGTCTTCCGCTTATTTCAACAACTTATACCCATTTTGTCCCAAAACAGGCTAAACCAAGAAAACATTGCTTAGAAGCTGTAAACAGCTATGTTAGTGTTTCTGGGGTTAAAATGTGTCTTAATCCAATGCAACTAACTAATTATAAGAGTTTGAGATAGATGTGGAGAGTTTAAAAGCCACTTATACCCATTTTGTCCCAAAACAGGCTAACAGCAAGAAAACATTGCTTAGAAGCTGTAAACAGCTATATTAGTGTTTCTGGGGTTAAAATGTGTCTTAATCAAATGCAACTAACTAATTATAAGAGTATGAGATAGATGTGGAGAGTTTAAAAGCCACTTATACCCATTTTGTCCTAAAATAGGCTAAAACCAAGAAAACATTGCTTAGAAGCTGTAAACAGCTATGTTAGTGTTTATGGGGTTAAAATGTGTCTTAATCCAATGCAACTAACTAATTATAAGAGTTTGAGATAGATGTGGAGAGTTTAAAAGCCACTTATACCCATTTTGTCCCAAAACAGGCTAAAACCTAGAAAACATTGCTTAGTAGCTGTAAACAGCTATGTTAGTGTTTCTGGGGTTAAAAATGCGTCTTAATCCAATGCAACTAACTAATTATAAGAGTTTGAGATAGATGTGGAGAGTTTAAAAGCCACTTATACCCATTTTGTCCCAAAACAGGCTAAAACCTAGAAAACATTGCTTAGTAGCTGTAAACAGCTATGTTAGTGTTTCTGGGGTTAAAAATGTGTCTTAATCCAATGCAACTAACTAATTATAAGAGTTTGAGATAGATGTGGAGAGTTTAAAAGCCACTTATACCCATTTTGTCCCAAAACAGGCTAACAGCAAGAAAACATTGCTTAGTAGCTGTAAACAGCTATGTTAGTGTTTATGGGGTTAAAATCTGTCTTAATCCAATGCAACTAACTAAGTATAAGAGTTTGAGATAGATGTGGAGAGTTTAAAAGCCACTTATACCCATTTTGTCCCAAAACAGGCTAACAGCAAGAAAACATTGCTTAGAAGCTGTAAACAGCTATATTAGTGTTTCTGGGGTTAAATTGTGTCTTAATCAAATGCAACTAACTAATTATAAGAGTATGAGATAGATGTGGAGAGTTTAAAAGCCACTTATACCCATTTTGTCCTAAAATAGGCTAAAACCAAGAAAACATTGCTTAGAAGCTGTAAACAGCTATGTTAGTGTTTATGGGGTTAAAATGTGTCTTAATCCAATGCAACTAACTAATTATAAGAGTTTGAGATAGATGTGGAGAGTTTAAAAGCCACTTATACCCATTTTGTCCCAAAACAGGCTAAAACCTAGAAAATATTGCTTAGTAGCTGTAAACAGCTATGTTAGTGTTTCTGGGGTTAAAAATGTGTCTTAATCCAATGCAACTAACTAATTATAAGAGTTTGAGATAGATGTGGAGAGTTTAAAAGCCACTTATACCCATTTTGTCCCAAAACAGGCTAACAGCAAGAAAACATTGCTTAGTAGCTGTAAACAGCTATGTTAGTGTTTATGGGGTTAAAATGTGTCTTAATCCAATGCAACTAACTAAGTATAAGAGTTTGAGATAGATGTGGAGAGTTTAAAAGCCACTTACACCCATTTTGTCCCAAAACAGGCTAAAACCAATAAAACATTGCTTAGAAGCTGTAAACAGCTATGTTAGTGTTTATGGGGTTAAAATGTGTCTTAATCCAATGCAACTAACTAATTATAAGAGTTTCAGATAGATGTGGAGAGTTTAAAAGCCACTTACACCCATTTTGTCCCAAAACAGGCTAAACCAAGAAAACATTGCTTAGAAGCTGTAAACAGCTATGTTAGTGTTTCTGGGGTTAAAATGTGTCTTAATCCAATGCAACTAACTAATTATAAGAGTTTGAGATAGATGTGGAGAGTTTAAAAGCCACTTATACCCATTCTGTCCCAAAACAGGCTAAAACCAAGAAGACATTGCTTAGAAGCACTAAACAGCTATGTTAGTGTTTATGGGGTTATAAAACACTAACACATTTCTGGGGTTAAAATGTGTCTTAATCCAATGCAACTAACCAATTATAAGAGTTTGAGATAGATGTGGAGAGTTTAAAAGCCACTTATACCCTTTTTGTCCCAAAACAGGCTAAAACCAAGAAAACAGTGCTTAGAAGCTGTAAACAGCTATGTTAGTGTTTATTGTAAGTTTGAGAGTAGAGTAATCAAGAGATTATGGAAGAGAGTGAAATCGTGTAAAGAGTGAGGAGAGTGAACGATTGAGAGAGAGAGTGTTGGAGAAAGAGAATAAACTCTTTTCTTACTTAAATTAGAACATACTTACAAACCATATATAGAGCTATACAAAGAGGATATTCTTTCCTAGGGTTCTATGTGCACATTAATGGGAGATAGCGACATCTCCTTATTCCTACATGTGACTAAACCTTTGACTTCCCACTTGCAAGTTGCCTAACGGCTATAATAGAAGGATCTCGATGAAGGGAGATCGTTGGAAGCTCTCCTTAGTGGATTGGGCTTATGAGATACGAGATGGCTTGGTCAGCCCATAGGTTGTCGATCGTACGGACGTCCGTACGGTTGTACGGACGGTGGTGGCCAAGGTGGTGTGCCAAACTCATACTCCCCCTCAAGCTTGACTTAGATGATCAGGCAAGCTTGACAGTCCAGGCACCCACCTCATTAAAAAAACCTTAGTATAGAAAACCTCATGGGAAAAACTATACATAAGGGAAAAAGAGTGTAGGTGCCTTGTGAAAGACTCATGGCCGAGTGAGGTCTATAAGGCCGAGCTTCGAGTGAATATATTCGCACACTTGGGGACTTGCAGCTTTGGTGAGGATGTCAGCGAGTTGTTCCTTGCTCTCGGTGTGACATGGTAGGACAACTCCAAGCTTGATTTGCTCTCGCACCTTATGACAGTCCAGCTCAATATGTTTGGTCCTCTCATGAAACACTGAATTGGTTGCTATGTGAATGGCAGCTTCATTGTCACAATGCATGGTGATAGGACTTGTGATTTCCACTCCTAAATCCTTGAGGAGTGCTTTGAGCCACATTAGTTCAGTTGTGAGTTTGCGCATGGCCCTATACTCGGATTCGGCACTTGAAAGCGATACGACCTTTTGTTTCTTGCTCTTCCATGTGATCAGGTTGCCTCCAAGGAATGTGCAATAGCCAGTTGTGGAGCGACGGTCTCCACGGTCTCCAGCATAGTCAGCGTCGCAATATCCTACCAACTCGGTGTTCTTGTTGCGGCCCATCCAAATGCCTTGTCCCGGTGAGCCCTTGATGTATTTAAGGATTCGGTCGACCATGTTCCAATGATGGACAGTTGGATTGTTCATGTGCTGGCTCACCTGGTTCACAGCAAAGCAAATATCAGGCCGTGTTATAGTTAAATAGATTAACTTACCTACTAGGCGCCGGTAGCGACCAACGTCCTTGTATGGTGCCTGCTCAAGCTCCCCCTGTCCTCCGGCCTTGTAGTTCTCTTCAAGAGGTGATGCCACTGCCTTTGAACCTAATTTTCCTGTCTCATTTAACAAGTCAAGAGCATATTTTCTTTGTGATAGAAATAAACCTTCCTTTGATCTACATATTTCTATCCCAAGAAAATATTTCAACTCTCCAAGGTCCTTAATATCAAAGACTGATTTCAAGAAGGTTTTAGTGTTTTGAATACCTACCGAGTCACTCCCAGTGATGATGATATCATCAACATACACTAGGATGACTACTATACCTTTGGTGCTTGGTGAGGTAAATAGTGTGTGATCAGCCTCGGATTTGCGAAAGCCTTTGTCAAGGAGGATTGTGCTCAGCTTGTGGTACCACGCCCTTGGCGACTGCTTTAGTCCATAGATGGCTTTGTTGAGCTTGAGAACCTTCCCCGGACCAATGGTGTCTTCTAGGCCCGGTGGTGGCCGCATATACACTTCATCTTCGAGCTCGCCTTGTAGGAAGGCGTTCTTCACATCCATTTGCCATAGCTCCCAATCAAGATTTGTGGCAAGAGAGAGAACCACTCGAACAGTGTGAAGTTTGGCCACCGGAGCAAACGTATCAAGATAGTCCTCCCCATACGTTTGCGTGAATCCCCGGGCTACGAGGCGTGCCTTATACCGTTCTATCTCCCCATTGCTCTTATATTTGATTGTGAAGATATACCGAGATGTGACAGCCTTCTTGCCCTTGGGTAAGTCAGCCTCGTCCCATGTGTGATTTTGCACCATGGCCGTATTCTCGGCGTCCACCGCATCTCTCCATACCTTGTGCTGCTTAGCCTCATCATAGGCCTTGGGAATCCAATGCTCATCAATATGGCCAAGAAACACTTGATGCTCTATCGGAAAATGAGCTAAGGTGCACACGGCCTGAATCGGATGAGCAACGGCCATGTTGTTGTAGTACACACGGGTGTTCTTCCAATGACTAGGAGGATACTTGATACGTTGGCTGCGCCTAAGAGGAACTACAACCCCAGCTTCGGAGTTGGCCCGTCCCGGAGTTATGATTTCCTCAAGCTGTTCGGCCGACTCCTCGGTTGTTTCGGCCGTGATGTCCGCGGGTGACTCCTCATGCTGCTCAGTATGGTCATCGGCATGTATATCAGGATCAGGCTCAGTGAATGGCTCAGATTGTTCTGGTGATGTTGGTCTGGCTGACTCGGTAGAGATCCTATCATTTTCAAGACCTAGCCGCTCAAGAATTACTCGGAGGTTGCGCGTCCGATCAGATGGAGAGTCGGAGAGATTACGGAGCTCATCCCAATTCTTCTCGTCATAAAAGCCGTGTGTCTCCATGAACTTGACATCACGAGATACTAGAATTCTCCTTGTTGTAGGTTCATAGCACTTATACCCCTTTTGTGTAGTAGAATAGCCAAGAAACATAGCCTTTGTACTCTTTGCATCAAGCTTGTCTCTTAGCTCACCTGGTCGCAAAACATAGCACACACAACCAAACACTCGTAAGTGATCAAATGTAGGTTTGTCATTAGTTAATACCTCAAATGGAGACACATCCTTTAGAATTTTTGTTGGTGTGCGGTTAATAAGATAACAAGCGGCTAGCACAGCATCTCCCCAAAAACTCTTTGGAACCCTTGTGTGAAACATCATAGACCTTGCTACCTCCATCAGATGCCTATTCTTCCTCTCAGCCACTCCATTTTGTTGTGGTGTGTAAGGACAACTAGTTTGGTGAAGAATTCCATGTTTGGCTAGATATTGCTTAAAGGCATGGCTTGTGTACTCTCCACCATTATCTGATCTCAAAATTTTAATCTTGGCATGAAAGTGGTTAGTGACATAATTTTGAAAATTAGTAAAGGCCTCAAGAACTCTATCCTTAGAGGGAAGCAAAGTTATCCAAGTATATTTTGATTTTTCATCAATAAAAGTCACAAAATATTTTTGATTATCTCTAGATAAGCAAGGAGATGTCCAAACATCAGAATGAATTAAATCAAAACATTTTTCATAAATAGTAATAGATTTAGGAAAAACAGCCTTGCAATGTTTACCAAGAATACAAGCCTCACACTCATCATTTTGAAAAGAAACATTAGGAAATATTAAAGATAAAGCTCTTGTGTGAGGGTGTCCTAGCCTAGCATGTAAAATAGAATCACTAGGTTTCATAATAACCGAATTAAAACAAGATACATTAGAAGATAAGTTCAAGTCCTCAAGCACATAGAGGTCATCCTTGGATCCTCCTTGACCAAGAACCTTACTTGTCTCAATATCCTGAAAATGAACATTGTTAGGACCAAATATAGCATAACAATTTAAATCAGTAGTGGCTCTCTTAACTGATAGCAAGTTAGAAGTAAAGTTTGGCATATAAAATGCCTTAGTCTCCTTATCAAATAGTTTCAAGTTTCCAATGCCTTTAACTGGTACTTTCTCACCATTTGCTATTATCACATTACCATTAGCAGGTTTAATATCACTAATTAGCCTAGAATCACTAATCATGTGATGGGATGCACCAGAATCAACTATGAGGGGTTTAATTTTGTTTGAGGCAAGAAACGCCTTACCGGTGGCCTCTTTGATGGCTTTGATGAGCGCATCAAGGTCGGACCGCCTTACCAGCTCGGACGATGCTGCAGCAAGAGCAGTTCCACTGGTCACTTGTTGAGGTTGCTCAGAGATTGATGACTCCCTCATAGCTACTGCTTGATGAGCTCTCGGTGGTCCTCCGCGGTTTGGTCGTCCACCTCGGATGGTACCCGGCGGTGGTGCTAGATGAGGGTGTAGAATCCAGCAGCGGCTCTTGAAGTGACCAAGCTTCTTACAATGCTCACAAAATGGCGGGTTGTTCTTGTCCTCCGGCTTGTAGTAGCCCTTGTTTGCTGATGCCGTCTCAGCTTTGTTAGCGGTCACAAGTTCTCCCTTGCCGCCAAACAATCCCATGGAGCCATGCTCCTTTTGAATTTGGTTACAGACATCATCAAGGCTAGGGAGCTTGTCCGACCGTAGAATATGCTTGATAAGGTCATTGTAGGAGGGGTTCAAGGTCAAGAGAAGGCCGAACACCTTATCTTGTTCACGCCTCTCATTCAGAATGGCCGGATCTATAGTCGCCGGCCGGAGCATCTCTAGTTCAGCCCAAAGGGACCTAAACTTCCCAAAGTGCTTGGTGAACTCCATGTCTTCTTGGTTGAGGTTGTTGATGGCCCTCTTAATCTCAAAAATTCGGTTTACATTTGTAACATTCCCAAAAACATTCTTGAGAGTGTCCCACAAGTCTTTTGCTGTCTCGCAATAAGAGTAAGCTTCAAGTATAGGTGCATCTAGGGAGTTTTGAATGATAGCTAGGACTCCCTGATCTTCTTGAAACCACTTGTTCTTCTCATCGACAAGATCCTTGCCGTCTTTGGTGGTCTCGCCACTAGGAGCTTCGCTCGTCTCAACATGGGACCAAAGTCCTCGGCCGCATAGGGCTGTCTTTGTGGTTCTAGCCCACAGTAAGTAATTCTCTCCCTTGAGAGTAACTGGAACAATGAGAGTTTTGGTAGTTTCCATAAAAAAAGGATGAAGAGACCGTTGGTTAAAGCTATTGTCCAACGGTTAAAGAAAGAAGATTCAAGAACAAGAAATTTCAAGAACAAGAAAGAGAATGCGGAAGGGAGTGATGGAGATTTGAGGCAAGAACAGAATCAAATCTGCTCTGATACCATGTAAGTTTGAGAGTAGAGTAATCAAGAGATTATGGAAGAGAGTGAAATCGTGTAAAGAGTGAGGAGAGTGAACGATTGAGAGAGAGAGTGTTGGAGAAAGAGAATAAACTCTTTTCTTACTTAAATTAGAACATACTTACAAACCATATATAGAGCTATACAAAGAGGATATTCTTTCCTAGGGTTCTATGTGCACATTAATGGGAGATAGCGACATCTCCTTATTCCTACATGTGACTAAACCTTTGACTTCCCACTTGCAAGTTGCCTAACGGCTATAATAGAAGGATCTCGATGAAGGGAGATCGTTGGAAGCTCTCCTTAGTGGATTGGGCTTATGAGATACGAGATGGCTTGGTCAGCCCATAGGTTGTCGATCGTACGGACGTCCGTACGGTTGTACGGACGGTGGTGGCCAAGGTGGTGTGCCAAACTCATATTTATGTGGTTAAAATGTGTCTTAATCCAATGCAACTAACTAATTATAAGAGTTTGAGATAGATGTGGAAAGTTTAAAAGCCACTTATACCCATTTTGTCCCAAAACAGGCTAAAACCAAGAAAACATTGCTTAGAAGCTGTAAACAGCTATGTTAGTGTTTATGGGGTTAAAATGTGTCTTAATCCAATGCAACTAACTAAGTATAAGAGTTTGAGATAGATGTGGAGAGTTTAAAAGCCACTTATACCCATTTTGTCCCAAAACAGGCTAAAACCAAGAAAACATTGCTTAGAAGCTGTAAACAGCTATGTTAGTGTTTATGGGGTTAAAATGTGTCTTAATCCAATGCAACTAACTAATTATAAGAGTTTGAGATAGATGTGGAGAGTTTAAAAGCCACTTACACCCATTTTGTCCCAAAAAAGGCTAAAACCAAGAAAACATTGCTTAGAAGCTGTAAACAGCTATGTTAGTGTTTCTGGGGTTAAAATGTGTCTTAATCCAATGCAACTAACTAATTATAAGTGTTTGAGATAGTTTGAGATAGATGTGGAGAGTTTCAAACCCACTTATACCCATTTTGTCCCAAAACAGGCTAAAACCAAGAAAACATTGCTTAGAAGCTGTAAACAGCTATGTTAGTGTTTATGGGGTTAAAATGTGTCTTAATCCAATGCAACTAACTAATTATAAGAGTTTAAGATAGATGTGGAGAGTTTAAAAGCCACTTATACCCTTTTTGTCCCAAAACAGGCTAAAACATAGAAAACAGTGCTTAGAAGCTGTAAACAGCTATGTTAGTGTTTATGTGGTTAAAATGTGTCTTAATCCAATGCAACTAACTAATTATAAGATGTGGAGAGTTTAAAAACATTGCTTAGAAGCTGTAAACAGCTATGTTAGTGTTTCTGGGGTTAAAATGTGTCTTAATCCAATGCAACTAACTAATTATAAGAGTTTGAGATAGATGTGGAGAGTTTAAAAGCCACTTATTCCCATTTTGTCCCAAAACAGGCTAAAACCAAGAAAACATTGCTTAGAAGCTGTAAACAGCTATGTTAGTGTTTCTGGGGTTAAAAATATGTATTAATCCAATGCAACTAACTAATTATAAGAGTTTGCGATAGATGTGGAGAGTTTAAAAGCCACTTATACCCATTTTGTCCCAAAACAGGCTAACAGCAAGAAAACATTGCTTAGTAGCTGTAAACAGCTATGTTAGTGTTTATGGGGTTAAAATGTGTCTTAATCCAATGCAATAACTAAGTATAAGAGTTTGAGATAGATGTGGAGAGTTTAAAAGCCACTTATACCCATTTTGTCCCAAAACAGGCTAAAACCAATAACACATTGCTTAGAAGCTATAAACAGCTATGTTAGTGTTTATGGGGTTAAAATGTGTCTTAATCCAATGCAACTAACTAATTATAAGAGTTTGAGATAGATGTGGAGAGTTTAAAAGCCACTTATACCCATTTTGTCCCAAAAAAGGCTAAAACCAAGAAAACATTGCTTAGAAGCTATAAACAGCTATGTTAGTGTTTCTGGGGTTAAAATGTTTCTTAATCCAATGCAACTAACTAATTATAGGAGTTTGAGATAGATGTGGAGAGTTTAAAAGCCACTTATACCCATTTTGTCCCAAAACAGGCTAAAACCAAGAAAACATTGCTTAGAAGCTGTAAACAGCTATGTTAGTGTATTAGAATGTACCAAGGAGGAGAGAGGAGAGGCCGGTAAGGCCGAGCCTTGGAAGAAGAGAAGAAAGGCCGGAAAGGCCATGTAAAGGCCGGTAAGGCCATGTCCGTGTCCGTGAGCGACCATGTACCGTGTCCGGTACCATGTACCGTGTCCGTGAACGGACCCATGTCCGGTGAGCGGCCAGTTAGGCCGTGAACACATTGAAGAGAAGGCCCGTCCGTACAGGCCCGTCCGTACAGGCCCGTCTGTACAGGCCCGTCCGTACAGGCCCGTCCGTACAGGCCCGTCTTTGCTTTACAATCATAGAAAGGAGGCGCGTGGAAACAAGGCTCCATCGACATAGCCCGACCACACGCAGGATCAGGAGCTGTACGGTTCTCGAGTTTATAGAGTATCCAAGGCTTTAAACCTCCAAGACCTTGAGCTACATATCCAAATGTAGACCAAGCACTTGTCACAAGATTATCTGTCAAACTCAAAAGGTACATTTCTGCAAGAGCTTTTCCGTTATGCATCTTTTTTTCTGTCTGCTGATAACCTTCTTGGCTTGGCTGGTGAACACCGATGATTTCTCCAGTCGCTGTTGGATATTCCCAATACATACTCTTTAGATTCTCAGAGTAGCCAGAGCTCAAAGATGTGACAAGTACAGCTTTGTGTTTGGGGGTTCTAACTTGGCGAGATCTTTCTACTTGTGAATCTACTTCAGGCAGAAGTCTCTCTTTTTGAGTACAAGATGAAATCTGATCCATCACATGGACCGAGAGCAGCCCTAAGAGCACGACCGTACGGACGGGCCTTCTCTTCATTGTACGGACGGGCCTTCTCTTCATCGTACGGACGGGCCTGTACGGACGGGCCTGTACGGACGGGCCTGTACAGACGGGCCTGTACGGACGGGCCTGTACGGACGGGCCTTCTCTTCAATGTGTTCACGGCCTAACTGGCCGCTCACCGGACATGGGTCCGTTCACGGACACGGTACATGGTACCGGACACGGTACATGGTCGCTCACGGACACGGACATGGCCTTACCGGCCTTTACATGGCCTTTCCGGCCTTTCTTCTCTTCTTCCAAGGCTCGGCCTTACCGGCCTCTCCTCTCTCCTCCTTGGTACATTCTAATACTCCCCCGCACGCTTGATCGGTGGGACACCATGGGGACCAAAGATCAAGGGTGGACTAGTGTCATCTACCTCATTAAAAACCTCAACAAAGAAAACCTCTTGGGATAAAACTTTGTTAAGGGAAAAAGAGTATAGACTCCACTATCCATGATGTCCCTTGACCTTGGTTTGCAACGAACTAGCTCCCTTCTCTTCATGATTTGAACCGCTCCTACTCCTTAGCCCACCTTGCCTTTAGCACATTCCTTATGATCTCCATCCTTGCGCCTTTAGAGTTTCTTTGAGGCTCTCATAGTCTCCTTTACCCTTAAACAAGTGATAAAGAAGAAAAGAATAAGTGTTTGCTATGAGGAATATCAAAGAAAAATTCTAAAAGTGTGACAATTTAAGAAGAATCATATTAAAGACTAAAGACTAGTAATGAAGCTAAGGTAATGAATTTATGAATTAAAATAGAGAAGGGTTTAGAGCACAGCCTTTATGGTGTTTTGATGGATAGGAAGGAGAGAGTTGATCACTGATGCGGTTTGGAATTCCTCCTTGAGACCGCTTCTCTAACCATGGTTTTAAACCCGGCTAGCTTTATTCGTCAGACTGACATATGCCCACTGAATCGGGCATAACTTTCGAACGGCTGCTCGGATTGGTATGATTCCACTTCCACTGGCAAGATGACTCCATGGTCTAGAACTTTTGTGAAGAACGCGGAAGCTGAATCGCAGTGGAAGGGTTTCGTCCGAGTCGATCTTTGAGACGCTTCGGCTGAGCTTTAAGTAAAGACTTTTGCTTGTGGCCGAGCAGAATCTGTGAGGTACGGTCTGAAGTCACTTGATCTCCCCCGTAACCTTTACTTGATGATGGGCTGAAACCTCATCACCTCAGTTGAAGCCTTGTGCATCACCGTTCTTGTGCACATCCAATCAACAGTTGAAACCTTGTGCATCACCTTTCCTAAAGACCATTGTGCACATCCGATCAACAACTTGGCACTAACACACATGCTCTTGGACTGATTCATCACCTTCCACCAGCTTAACAAAGACTTGGTGGCCCTTGGTTCTAACTCCAGGCATTGTGCTGCGCTCTCCTCATGGCTATCTTATAGCCTTCAACCTCGCCACTTCTTCTTCTTGAGATAGTAGGCGAGCTCCACACAATCTTCAAGGCTGAAGCTGAAACCAAATTCAATGGAACAGATTCTAAACAGGAGATTGTTAGAGATTAGAGAATAGAGAATATAGAATATTACTGAAAATAAAATAGAATTTAGAGAATAAGTAACCAGAGAGAATAGAGTATAGTAGAGTATATGGGCGGAAGTATAAGGTGAGTGGAGAGTAGAATAGAGAATTTGCTCAAGAGTTCTTATGGACAGAGTTATACTCTGTTTTCTTGAGTTTGCAGAAGCTTTGACAGCCAAGAGCATCCAACATTCAACAAGACTTTGGTGCTTTAATGGCTGAAACACATGGACCGTTTGGAAAATTAATTTCTCCAACGGTTTGGACCTAACTCATGGTAGAATCACTTAAACAAAGTGTTCTCCAAGATCTTAAGGCTTTAGATCCACGAAAATAACATATAGAAGATGTTTTTCGTGGTCCCAAGCAAAGAAGAAACAACAAAAGCCTTTGGAACAACCTATTGTCCAACGGTTAAAAGAATGCATCTTTGAACAGCTTTAGTCTAGTTGACCAAGCGGACATGAGATGCGAAAATTAAGATCTCTCTCTTCTTCAAGCTTGAATCTGGACACACCATAGGGCCAGAAACAAAGCTTTCTCAACATTGAGAAGAAGAAGTAGTGATTTAGTAATTAAGCCTTTAAAGGAAATTTAACAAAAGCAAAATCAAACCTTTAGAGGAAAATTAACTAAATCCTAAGAGAGCTAAATCCTAAGAATTTCGTGGCTCATACAAGCACACAAGAACCGTGAATCCTCACCATGAACAACACAATTTGCTCAATGGTTCATCACTTCCCACACATCCCAAAATAAACAAAGCTATTACCAAATCGGTAAAGCTTAAGGATGGGGCTTGTAAAATCGATTTCTTTCCACACACTTGGTCTACAAATTCTAACAAGACAAGAGACCAAGCTTACTCAACAATGAGCTGCTAGAGAATCGATTTAATCAACAAAAGCAAAATTAAAGCTTTAAAGAAACTAAGCTAAGCGATTTAACACCTAAGCAAAGTCTAAAACTTTAACTAAGCTAACTCCTAAGAAAGCGACTTTGAGAATGAGTTTAAATCACCAAGAACAGAACCTGCTCTGATACCATGTTGGGATTTATGAGACAAAGCTCACAAGAGAGGGTAGACAAACACTTGGTGAATGAATCCCCCTTTACCCACAACAAACTAACTCATTCTCAAGGGGGAGGAGAGAACATCAACTTGTGATGAACTCCCCATAAACAAGCTAGATAGAACCCAAATACTAGAGAGTAAGCGGATCCTAACTAGGAGAAGCACTAGTTTGAGACTTATCCTCTTCTAGTATCACAACACTTAGAGTTTGTGTACTTAGGAGAAGAAGGATTAAGAATCAGTAATCTAGGCTAAGTAAAGCAGTAAATAAGAAGAGTTTAGGTGGATTTGAGAAGAGAATAGGCTGCCTTAAGGGCAGCCCCTAACCGCTAATCCTAAACTCTCTACATTGTTAATATGAAACAAGAACACAAGTATAGAGAGGAAATCGGTTTCTCTTCTATTGAATAATATGTTGATGTTTTTGTTTTACATATGAGAGATTACATCTTAATATAGGAAAAACAAGGTCATATGACCGTTAGACACAAAGAGAGAAGGGGAAGGTATGAAAGTGACTTGTAGCCGTTTGTCTCGAGTAGAGGAAGAAGAGAGCGACTTCTCTCTTCCTTCACCTAACCAAAAGCACACGTGAATCTCCCTTCCTTCCTTTTCCTTCTTCCTTCCTTTTCCTTGTGAGATGGGCCTCTCTCTCTTGTAAGGCCTCGTTTTCCTTCTCCTAAGCCACTCAAACTTCGGCCTTTCCATCACAATTTAAGTTCTGAATTAAGTTCGTACAGGCCCGTAAAACATCTTAATGAAGTAAGTTCGTACAGGCCTGTAAAACATCTTAATTTAAGTTCTGAATTAAAGTAATGAAGTCGGTGACTGACTGACTGTCTATGTCTCCCTCAAGAGCAATCAATGGATCAGAATCCGTATAGGAGAAGATCGTCTCCGATCAGAACCACCACCGGCGGTTCAAAGTCCGTCAACTTCTCCGAACTAGTTCCGATGAAGTATCTCAGCTCCGGTACGATGAACCTCACGAGAACCTTCACTACTTGCTTGATACTTTGCTCTGTACTAGTAGCATTCTCAATGATCTTCAACCACCACCCATCTGATTCAAATCGGATAATGGGTTTCGCCGAAGCAAGAGTTCTCGACGGCGGAGGTTTCTCCAATGTTACCAAAATCGATTCAAATGATTCAGATAAGCTTCTCGGAGGACTACTAGCTTCTGGTTTTGATGAAGGTTCTTGTCTTAGTAGGTACCAATCAGTACTTTCTTGGCTAACAGCAAGAAAACATTGCTTAGTAGCTGTAAACAGCTATGTTAGTGTTTATGGGGTTAAAATGTGTCTTAATCCAATGCAATAACTAAGTATAAGAGTTTGAGATAGATGTGGAGAGTTTAAAAGCCACTTATACCCATTTTGTCCCAAAACAGGCTAAAACCAATAACACATTGCTTAGAAGCTATAAACAGCTATGTTAGTGTTTATGGGGTTAAAATGTGTCTTAATCCAATGCAACTAACTAATTATAAGAGTTTGAGATAGATGTGGAGAGTTTAAAAGCCACTTATACCCATTTTGTCCCAAAAAAGGCTAAAACCAAGAAAACATTGCTTAGAAGCTATAAACAGCTATGTTAGTGTTTCTGGGGTTAAAATGTTTCTTAATCCAATGCAACTAACTAATTATAGGAGTTTGAGATAGATGTGGAGAGTTTAAAAGCCACTTATACCCATTTTGTCCCAAAACAGGCTAAAACCAAGAAAACATTGCTTAGAAGCTGTAAACAGCTATGTTAGTGTTTATGGGGTTAAAATGTGTCTTAATCCAATGCAACTAACTAATTATAAGAGTTTGAGATAGATGTGGAGAGTTTAAAAGCCACTTATACCCATTTTGTCCCAAAACAGGCTAAAACCAAGAAAACATTGCTTAGAAGCTGTAAACAGCTATGTTAGTGTTTATGGGGTTAAAATGTGTCTTAATCCAATGCAACTAACTAATTATAAGAGTTTGAGATAGATGTGGAGAGTTTAAAAGCCACTTATACCCATTTTGTCCCAAAACAGGCTAAACCAAGAAAACATTGCTTAGAAGCTGTAAACAGCTATGTTAGTGTTTCTGGGGTTAAAATGTGTCTTAATCCAATGCAACTAACTAATTATAAGAGTTTGAGATAGATGTGGAGAGTTTAAAAGCCACTTATACCCATTTTGTCCCAAAACAGGCTAACAGCAAGAAAACATTGCTTAGAAGCTGTAAACAGCTATATTAGTGTTTCTGGGGTTAAAATGTGTCTTAATCAAATGCAACTAACTAATTATAAGAGTATGAGATAGATGTGGAGAGTTTAAAAGCCACTTATACCCATTTTGTCCTAAAATAGGCTAAAACCAAGAAAACATTGCTTAGAAGCTGTAAACAGCTATGTTAGTGTTTATGGGGTTAAAATGTGTCTTAATCCAATGCAACTAACTAATTATAAGAGTTTGAGATAGATGTGGAGAGTTTAAAAGCCACTTATACCCATTTTGTCCCAAAACAGGCTAAAACCTAGAAAACATTGCTTAGTAGCTGTAAACAGCTATGTTAGTGTTTCTGGGGTTAAAAATGTGTCTTAATCCAATGCAACTAACTAATTATAAGAGTTTGAGATAGATGTGGAGAGTTTAAAAGCCACTTATACCCATTTTGTCCCAAAACAGGCTAACAGCAAGAAAACATTGCTTAGTAGCTGTAAACAGCTATGTTAGTGTTTATGGGGTTAAAATGTGTCTTAATCCAATGCAACTAACTAAGTATAAGAGTTTGAGATAGATGTGGAGAGTTTAAAAGCCACTTACACCCATTTTGTCCCAAAACAGGCTAAAACCAATAAAAGATTGCTTAGAAGCTGTAAACTGCTATGTTAGTGTTTATGGGGTTAAAATGTGTCTTAATCCAATGCAACTAACTAATTATAAGAGTTTCAGATAGATGTGGAGAGTTTAAAAGCCACTTATACCCATTTTGTCCCAAAACAGGCTAAACCAAGAAAACATTGCTTAGAAGCTGTAAACAGCTATGTTAGTGTTTCTGGGGTTAAAATGTGTCTTAATCCAATGCAACTAACTAATTATAAGAGTTTGAGATAGATGTGGAGAGTTTAAAAGCCACTTATATCCATTTTGTCCCAAAACAGGCTAACAGCAAGAAAACATTGCTTAGAAGCTGTAAACAGCTATGTTAGTGTTTCTGGGGTTAAAATGTGTCTTAATCCAATGCAACTAACTAATTATAAGAGTTTGAGATAGATGCGGAGAGTTTAAAAGCCACTTATACCCATTTTGTCCTAAAACAGTCTAAAACCAAGAAAACATTGCTTAGAAGCTGTAAACAGCTATGTTAGTGTTTATGGGGTTAAAATGTGTCTCAATCCAATGCAACTAACTAATTATAAGAGTTTGAGATAGATGTGGAGAGTTTAAAAGCCACTTATACCCATTTTGTCCCAATAAAGGCTAAAACCAAGAAAACATTGCTTAGAAGCTGTAAACAGCTATGTTAGTGTTTCTGGGGTTAAAATGTGTCTTAATCCAATGCAACTAACCAATTATAAGAGTTTGAGATAGATGTGGAGAGTTTAAAAGCCACTTATACCCATTTTGTCCCAAAACAGGCTATACCAAGAAAACATTGCTTAGAAGCTGTAAACAGCTATGTTAGTGTTTCTGGGGTTAAAATGTGTCTTAATCCAATGCAACTAACTAATTATAAGAGTTTGAGATAGATGTGGAGAGTTTAAAAGCCAATTATACCCATTTTGTCCCAAAACAGGCTAACAGCAAGAAAACATTGCTTAGAAGCTGTAAAAAGCTATGTTAGTGTTTCTGGGGTTAAAATGTGTCTTAATCCAATGCAACTAACTAATTATAAGAGTTTGAGATAGATGTGGAGAGTTTAAAAGCCACTTATACCCATTTTGTCCTAAAACGGGCTAAAACCAAGAAAACATTGCTTAGAAGCTGTAAACAGCTATGTTAGTGTTTATGGGGTTAAAATGTGTCTTAATCCAATGCAACTAACCAATTATAAGAGTTTGAGATAGATGTGGAGAGTTTAAAAGCCACTTATACCCTTTTTGTCCCAAAACAGGCTAAAACCAAGAAAACAGTGCTTAGAAGCTGTAAACAGCTATGTTAGTGTTTATGTGGTTAAAATGTGTCTTAATCCAATGCAACTAACTAATTATAAGAGTTTGAGATAGATGTGGAAAGTTTAAAAGCCACTTATACCCATTTTGTCCCAAAAAAGGCTAAAACCAAGAAAACATTGCTTAGAAGCTGTAAACAGCTATGTTAGTGTTTCTGGGGTTAAAATGTGTCTTAATCCAATGCAACTACTAATTATAAGATGTGGTGAGTTTAAAAACATTGCTTAGAAGCTGTAAACAGCTATGTTAGTGTTTCTGGGGTTAAAATGTGTCTTAATCCTATGCAACTAACTAATTATAAGAGTTTGAGATATATGTGGAGAGTTTAAAAGCCACTTATTCCCATTTTGTCCCAAAACAGGCTAAAACCAAGAAAACATTGCTTAGAAGCTGTAAACAGCTATGTTAGTGTTTCTGGGGTTAAAAATGTGTCTTAATCCAATGCAACTAACTAATTATAAGAGTTTGAGATAGATGTGGAGAGTTTAAAAGCCACTTATACCCATTTTGTCCCAAAACAGGCTAAAACCAATAAAACATTGCTTAGAAGCGGTAAACAGCTATGTTAGTGTTTATGGGGTTAAAATGTGTCTTAATCCAATGCAACTAACTAATTATAAGAGTTTGAGATAGATGTGGATAGTTTAAAAGCCACTTATACCCATTTTGTCCCAAAAAAGGCTAAAACCAAGAAAACATTGCTTAGAAGCTGTAAACAGCTATGTTAGTGTTTCTAGGGTTAAAATGTGTCTTAATCCAATGCAACTAACTAATTATAAGTGTTTGAGATATTTTGAGATAGATGTGGAGAGTTTCAAACCCACTTATACCCATTTTGTCCCAAAACATGCTAAAACCAAGAAAACATTGCTTAGAAGCTGTAAACAACTATGTTAGTGTTTATGGGGTTAAAATGTGTCTTAATCCAATGCAACTAACTAATTATAAGAGTTTAAGATAGATGTGGAGAGTTTAAAAGCCACTTATACCCTTTTTGTCCCAAAACAGGCTAAAACCAAGAAAACAGTGCTTAGAAGCTGTAAACAGCTATGTTAGTGTTTATGTTGTTAAAATGTGTCTTAATCCAATGCAACTAACTAATTATAAGATGTGGAGAGTTTAAAAACATTGCTTAGAAGCTGTAAACAGCTATGTTAGTGTTTATGGGGTTAAAATATGTCTTAATCCAATGCAACTAACTAATTATAAGAGTTTGAGATAGATGTGGAGAGTTTAAAAGCCACTTATTCCCATTTTGTCCCAAAACAGGCTAAAACCAAGAAAACATTGCTTAGAAGCTGTAAACAGCTATGTTAGTGTTTCTGGGGTTAAAAATGTGTCTTAATCCAATGCAACTAACTAATTATAAGAGTTTGAGATAGATGTGGAGAGTTTAAAAGCCACTTATACCCATTTTGTCCCAAAACAGGCTAACAGCAAGAAAACATTGCTTAGTAGCTGTAAACAGCTATGTTAGTGTTTATGGGGTTAAAATGTGTCTTAATCCAATGCAACTAACTAAGTATAAGAGTTTGAGATAGATGTGGAGAGTTTAAAAGCCACTTACACCCATTTTGTCCCAAAACAGGCTAAAACCAATAAAAGATTGCTTAGAAGCTGTAAACTGCTATGTTAGTGTTTATGGGGTTAAAATGTGTCTTAATCCAATGCAACTAACTAATTATAAGAGTTTCAGATAGATGTGGAGAGTTTAAAAGCCACTTATACCCATTTTGTCCCAAAACAGGCTAAACCAAGAAAACATTGCTTAGAAGCTGTAAACAGCTATGTTAGTGTTTCTGGGGTTAAAATGTGTCTTAATCCAATGCAACTAACTAATTATAAGAGTTTGAGATAGATGTGGAGAGTTTAAAAGCCACTTATATCCATTTTGTCCCAAAACAGGCTAACAGCAAGAAAACATTGCTTAGAAGCTGTAAACAGCTATGTTAGTGTTTCTGGGGTTAAAATGTGTCTTAATCCAATGCAACTAACTAATTATAAGAGTTTGAGATAGATGCGGAGAGTTTAAAAGCCACTTATACCCATTTTGTCCTAAAACAGTCTAAAACCAAGAAAACATTGCTTAGAAGCTGTAAACAGCTATGTTAGTGTTTATGGGGTTAAAATGTGTCTCAATCCAATGCAACTAACTAATTATAAGAGTTTGAGATAGATGTGGAGAGTTTAAAAGCCACTTATACCCATTTTGTCCCAATAAAGGCTAAAACCAAGAAAACATTGCTTAGAAGCTGTAAACAGCTATGTTAGTGTTTCTGGGGTTAAAATGTGTCTTAATCCAATGCAACTAACCAATTATAAGAGTTTGAGATAGATGTGGAGAGTTTAAAAGCCACTTATACCCATTTTGTCCCAAAACAGGCTATACCAAGAAAACATTGCTTAGAAGCTGTAAACAGCTATGTTAGTGTTTCTGGGGTTAAAATGTGTCTTAATCCAATGCAACTAACTAATTATAAGAGTTTGAGATAGATGTGGAGAGTTTAAAAGCCAATTATACCCATTTTGTCCCAAAACAGGCTAACAGCAAGAAAACATTGCTTAGAAGCTGTAAAAAGCTATGTTAGTGTTTCTGGGGTTAAAATGTGTCTTAATCCAATGCAACTAACTAATTATAAGAGTTTGAGATAGATGTGGAGAGTTTAAAAGCCACTTATACCCATTTTGTCCTAAAACGGGCTAAAACCAAGAAAACATTGCTTAGAAGCTGTAAACAGCTATGTTAGTGTTTATGGGGTTAAAATGTGTCTTAATCCAATGCAACTAACCAATTATAAGAGTTTGAGATAGATGTGGAGAGTTTAAAAGCCACTTATACCCTTTTTGTCCCAAAACAGGCTAAAACCAAGAAAACAGTGCTTAGAAGCTGTAAACAGCTATGTTAGTGTTTATGTGGTTAAAATGTGTCTTAATCCAATGCAACTAACTAATTATAAGAGTTTGAGATAGATGTGGAAAGTTTAAAAGCCACTTATACCCATTTTGTCCCAAAAAAGGCTAAAACCAAGAAAACATTGCTTAGAAGCTGTAAACAGCTATGTTAGTGTTTCTGGGGTTAAAATGTGTCTTAATCCAATGCAACTACTAATTATAAGATGTGGTGAGTTTAAAAACATTGCTTAGAAGCTGTAAACAGCTATGTTAGTGTTTCTGGGGTTAAAATGTGTCTTAATCCTATGCAACTAACTAATTATAAGAGTTTGAGATATATGTGGAGAGTTTAAAAGCCACTTATTCCCATTTTGTCCCAAAACAGGCTAAAACCAAGAAAACATTGCTTAGAAGCTGTAAACAGCTATGTTAGTGTTTCTGGGGTTAAAAATGTGTCTTAATCCAATGCAACTAACTAATTATAAGAGTTTGAGATAGATGTGGAGAGTTTAAAAGCCACTTATACCCATTTTGTCCCAAAACAGGCTAAAACCAATAAAACATTGCTTAGAAGCGGTAAACAGCTATGTTAGTGTTTATGGGGTTAAAATGTGTCTTAATCCAATGCAACTAACTAATTATAAGAGTTTGAGATAGATGTGGATAGTTTAAAAGCCACTTATACCCATTTTGTCCCAAAAAAGGCTAAAACCAAGAAAACATTGCTTAGAAGCTGTAAACAGCTATGTTAGTGTTTCTAGGGTTAAAATGTGTCTTAATCCAATGCAACTAACTAATTATAAGTGTTTGAGATATTTTGAGATAGATGTGGAGAGTTTCAAACCCACTTATACCCATTTTGTCCCAAAACATGCTAAAACCAAGAAAACATTGCTTAGAAGCTGTAAACAACTATGTTAGTGTTTATGGGGTTAAAATGTGTCTTAATCCAATGCAACTAACTAATTATAAGAGTTTAAGATAGATGTGGAGAGTTTAAAAGCCACTTATACCCTTTTTGTCCCAAAACAGGCTAAAACCAAGAAAACAGTGCTTAGAAGCTGTAAACAGCTATGTTAGTGTTTATGTTGTTAAAATGTGTCTTAATCCAATGCAACTAACTAATTATAAGATGTGGAGAGTTTAAAAACATTGCTTAGAAGCTGTAAACAGCTATGTTAGTGTTTATGGGGTTAAAATATGTCTTAATCCAATGCAACTAACTAATTATAAGAGTTTGAGATAGATGTGGAGAGTTTAAAAGCCACTTATTCCCATTTTGTCCCAAAACAGGCTAAAACCAAGAAAACATTGCTTAGAAGCTGTAAACAGCTATGTTAGTGTTTCTGGGGTTAAAAATGTGTCTTAATCCAATGCAACTAACTAATTATAAGAGTTTGAGATAGATGTGGAGAGTTTAAAAGCCACTTATACCCATTTTGTCCCAAAACAGGCTAACAGCAAGAAAACATTGCTTAGTAGCTGTAAACAGCTATGTTAGTGTTTATGGGGTTAAAATGTGTCTTAATCCAATGCAACTAACTAAGTATAAGAGTTTGAGATAGATGTGGAGAGTTTAAAAGCCACTTATACCCATTTTGTCCCAAAACAGGCTAAAACCAAGAAAACATTGCTTAGAAGCTGTAAACAGCTATGTTAGTGTTTATGTGGTTAAAATGTGTCTTAATCCAATGCAACTAACTAATTATAAGAGTTTGAGATAGATGTGGAAAGTTTAAAAGCCACTTATACCCATTTTGTCCCAAAACAGGCTAAAACCAAGAAAACATTGCTTAGAAGCTGTAAACAGCTATGTTAGTGTTTCTGGGGTTAAAATGTGTCTTAATCCAATGCAACTACTAATTATAAGATGTGGTGAGTTTAAAAACATTGCTTAGAAGCTGTAAACAGCTATGTTAGTGTTTCTGGGGTTAAAATGTGTCTTAATCCAATGCAACTAACTAAGTATAAGAGTTTGAGATAGATGTGGAGAGTTTAAAAGCCACTTATACCCATTTTGTCCCAAAACAAGCTAAAACCAAGAAAACATTGCTTAGAAGCTGTAAACAGCTATGTTAGTGTTTATGTGGTTAAAATGTGTCTTAATCCAATGCAACTAACTAATTATAAGAGTTTGAGATAGATGCGGAGAGTTTAAAAGCCACTTATACCCATTTTGTCCTAAAACAGTCTAAAACCAAGAAAACATTGCTTAGAAGCTGTAAACAGCTATGTTAGTGTTTATGGGGTTAAAATGTGTCTCAATCCAATGCAACTAACTAATTATAAGAGTTTGAGATAGATGTGGAGAGTTTAAAAGCCACTTATACCCATTTTGTCCCAATAAAGGCTAAAACCAAGAAAACATTGCTTAGAAGCTGTAAACAGATGTTAGTGTTTCTGGGGTTAAAATGTGTCTTAATCCAATGCAACTAACCAATTATAAGAGTTTGAGATAGATGTGGAGAGTTTAAAAGCCACTTATACCCATTTTGTCCCAAAACAGGCTATACCAAGAAAACATTGCTTAGAAGCTGTAAACAGCTATGTTAGTGTTTCTGGGGTCAAAATGTGTCTTAATCCAATGCAACTAACTAATTATAAGAGTTTGAGATAGATGTGGAGAGTTTAAAAGCCAATTATACCCATTTTGTCCCAAAACAGGCTAACAGCAAGAAAACATTGCTTAGAAGCTGTAAAAAGCTATGTTAGAGTTTCTGGGGTTAAAATGTGTCTTAATCCAATGCAACTAACTAATTATAAGAGTTTGAGATAGATGTGGAGAGTTTAAAAGCCACTTATACCCATTTTGTCCTAAAACGGGCTAAAACCAAGAAAACATTGCTTAGAAGCTGTAAACAGCTATGTTAGTGTTTATGGGGTTAAAATGTGTCTTAATCCAATGCAACTAACCAATTATAAGAGTTTGAGATAGATGTGGGGAGTTTAAAAGCCACTTATACCCTTTTTGTCCCAAAACAGGCTAAAACCAAGAAAACAGTGCTTAGAAGCTGTAAACAGCTATGTTAGTGTTTATGTGGTTAGAATGTGTCTTAATCCAATGCAACTAACTAATTATAAGAGTTTGAGATAGATGTGGAAAGTTTAAAAGCCACTTATACCCATTTTGTCCCAAAAAAGGCTAAAACCAAGAAAACATTGCTTAGAAGCTGTAAACAGCTATGTTAGTGTTTCTGGGGTTAAAATGTGTCTTAATCCAATGCAACTACTAATTATAAGATGTGGTGAGTTTAAAAACATTGCTTAGAAGCTGTAAACAGCTATGTTAGTGTTTCTGGGGTTAAAATGTGTCTTAATCCTATGCAACTAACTAATTATAAGAGTTTGAGATATATGTGGAGAGTTTAAAAGCCACTTATTCCCATTTTGTCCCAAAACAGGCTAAAACCAAGAAAACATTGCTTAGAAGCTGTAAACAGCTATGTTAGTGTTTCTGGGGTTAAAAATGTGTCTTAATCCAATGCAACTAACTAATTATAAGAGTTTGAGATAGATGTGGAGAGTTTAAAAGCCACTTATACCCATTTTGTCCCAAAACAGGCTAAAACCAATAAAACATTGCTTAGAAGCGGTAAACAGCTATGTTAGTGTTTATGGGGTTAAAATGTGTCTTAATCCAATGCAACTAACTAATTATAAGAGTTTGAGATAGATGTGGATAGTTTAAAAGCCACTTATACCCATTTTGTCCCAAAAAAGGCTAAAACAAGAAAACATTGCTTAGAAGCTGTAAACAGCTATGTTAGTGTTTCTAGGGTTAAAATGTGTCTTAATCCAATGCAACTAACTAATTATAAGTGTTTGAGATATTTTGAGATAGATGTGGAGAGTTTCAAACCCACTTATACCCATTTTGTCCCAAAACATGCTAAAACCAAGAAAACATTGCTTAGAAGCTGTAAACAACTATGTTAGTGTTTATGGGGTTAAAATGTGTCTTAATCCAATGCAACTAACTAATTATAAGAGTTTAAGATAGATGTGGAGAGTTTAAAAGCCACTTATACCCTTTTTGTCCCAAAACAGGCTAAAACCAAGAAAACAGTGCTTAGAAGCTGTAAACAGCTATGTTAGTGTTTATGTTGTTAAAATGTGTCTTAATCCAATGCAACTAACTAATTATAAGATGTGGAGAGTTTAAAAACATTGCTTAGAAGCTGTAAACAGCTATGTTAGTGTTTATGGGGTTAAAATATGTCTTAATCCAATGCAACTAACTAATTATAAGAGTTTGAGATAGATGTGGAGAGTTTAAAAGCCACTTATTCCCATTTTGTCCCAAAACAGGCTAAAACCAAGAAAACATTGCTTAGAAGCTGTAAACAGCTATGTTAGTGTTTCTGGGGTTAAAAATGTGTCTTAATCCAATGCAACTAACTAATTATAAGAGTTTGAGATAGATGTGGAGAGTTTAAAAGCCACTTATACCCATTTTGTCCCAAAACAGGCTAACAGCAAGAAAACATTGCTTAGTAGCTGTAAACAGCTATGTTAGTGTTTATGGGGTTAAAATGTGTCTTAATCCAATGCAACTAACTAAGTATAAGAGTTTGAGATAGATGTGGAGAGTTTAAAAGCCACTTATACCCATTTTGTCCCAAAACAGGCTAAAACCAAGAAAACATTGCTTAGAAGCTGTAAACAGCTATGTTAGTGTTTATGTGGTTAAAATGTGTCTTAATCCAATGCAACTAACTAATTATAAGAGTTTGAGATAGATGTGGAAAGTTTAAAAGCCACTTATACCCATTTTGTCCCAAAACAGGCTAAAACCAAGAAAACATTGCTTAGAAGCTGTAAACAGCTATGTTAGTGTTTCTGGGGTTAAAATGTGTCTTAATCCAATGCAACTACTAATTATAAGATGTGGTGAGTTTAAAAACATTGCTTAGAAGCTGTAAACAGCTATGTTAGTGTTTCTGGGGTTAAAATGTGTCTTAATCCAATGCAACTAACTAAGTATAAGAGTTTGAGATAGATGTGGAGAGTTTAAAAGCCACTTATACCCATTTTGTCCCAAAAGAGGCTAAAACCAAGAAAACATTGCTTAGAAGCTGTAAACAGCTATGTTAGTGTTTATGTGGTTAAAATGTGTCTTAATCCAATGCAACTAACTAATTATAAGAGTTTGAGATAGATGCGGAGAGTTTAAAAGCCACTTATACCCATTTTGTCCTAAAACAGTCTAAAACCAAGAAAACATTGCTTAGAAGCTGTAAACAGCTATGTTAGTGTTTATGGGGTTAAAATGTGTCTCAATCCAATGCAACTAACTAATTATAAGAGTTTGAGATAGATGTGGAGAGTTTAAAAGCCACTTATACCCATTTTGTCCCAATAAAGGCTAAAACCAAGAAAACATTGCTTAGAAGCTGTAAACAGATGTTAGTGTTTCTGGGGTTAAAATGTGTCTTAATCCAATGCAACTAACCAATTATAAGAGTTTGAGATAGATGTGGAGAGTTTAAAAGCCACTTATACCCATTTTGTCCCAAAACAGGCTATACCAAGAAAACATTGCTTAGAAGCTGTAAACAGCTATGTTAGTGTTTCTGGGGTCAAAATGTGTCTTAATCCAATGCAACTAACTAATTATAAGAGTTTGAGATAGATGTGGAGAGTTTAAAAGCCAATTATACCCATTTTGTCCCAAAACAGGCTAACAGCAAGAAAACATTGCTTAGAAGCTGTAAAAAGCTATGTTAGAGTTTCTGGGGTTAAAATGTGTCTTAATCCAATGCAACTAACTACTTATAAGAGTTTGAGATAGATGTGGAGAGTTTAAAAGCCACTTATACCCATTTTGTCCTAAAACGGGCTAAAACCAAGAAAACATTGCTTAGAAGCTGTAAACAGCTATGTTAGTGTTTATGGGGTTAAAATGTGTCTTAATCCAATGCAACTAACCAATTATAAGAGTTTGAGATAGATGTGGGGAGTTTAAAAGCCACTTATACCCTTTTTGTCCCAAAACAGGCTAAAACCAAGAAAACAGTGCTTAGAAGCTGTAAACAGCTATGTTAGTGTTTATGTGGTTAGAATGTGTCTTAATCCAATGCAACTAACTAATTATAAGAGTTTGAGATAGATGTGGAAAGTTTAAAAGCCACTTATACCCATTTTGTCCCAAAAAAGGCTAAAACCAAGAAAACATTGCTTAGAAGCTGTAAACAGCTATGTTAGTGTTTCTGGGGTTAAAATGTGTCTTAATCCAATGCAACTACTAATTATAAGATGTGGTGAGTTTAAAAACATTGCTTAGAAGCTGTAAACAGCTATGTTAGTGTTTCTGGGGTTAAAATGTGTCTTAATCCTATGCAACTAACTAATTATAAGAGTTTGAGATATATGTGGAGAGTTTAAAAGCCACTTATTCCCATTTTGTCCCAAAACAGGCTAAAACCAAGAAAACATTGCTTAGAAGCTGTAAACAGCTATGTTAGTGTTTCTGGGGTTAAAAATGTGTCTTAATCCAATGCAACTAACTAATTATAAGAGTTTGAGATAGATGTGGAGAGTTTAAAAGCCACTTATACCCATTTTGTCCCAAAACAGGCTAAAACCAATAAAACATTGCTTAGAAGCGGTAAACAGCTATGTTAGTGTTTATGGGGTTAAAATGTGTCTTAATCCAATGCAACTAACTAATTATAAGAGTTTGAGATAGATGTGGATAGTTTAAAAGCCACTTATACCCATTTTGTCCCAAAAAAGGCTAAAACAAGAAAACATTGCTTAGAAGCTGTAAACAGCTATGTTAGTGTTTCTAGGGTTAAAATGTGTCTTAATCCAATGCAACTAACTAATTATAAGTGTTTGAGATATTTTGAGATAGATGTGGAGAGTTTCAAACCCACTTATACCCATTTTGTCCCAAAACATGCTAAAACCAAGAAAACATTGCTTAGAAGCTGTAAACAACTATGTTAGTGTTTATGGGGTTAAAATGTGTCTTAATCCAATGCAACTAACTAATTATAAGAGTTTAAGATAGATGTGGAGAGTTTAAAAGCCACTTATACCCTTTTTGTCCCAAAACAGGCTAAAACCAAGAAAACAGTGCTTAGAAGCTGTAAACAGCTATGTTAGTGTTTATGTTGTTAAAATGTGTCTTAATCCAATGCAACTAACTAATTATAAGATGTGGAGAGTTTAAAAACATTGCTTAGAAGCTGTAAACAGCTATGTTAGTGTTTATGGGGTTAAAATATGTCTAAATCCAATGCAACTAACTAATTATAAGAGTTTGAGATAGATGTGGAGAGTTTAAAAGCCACTTATTCCCATTTTGTCCCAAAACAGGCTAAAACCAAGAAAACATTGCTTAGAAGCTGTAAACAGCTATGTTAGTGTTTCTGGGGTTAAAAATGTGTCTTAATCCAATGCAACTAACTAATTATAAGAGTTTGAGATAGATGTGGAGAGTTTAAAAGCCACTTATACCCATTTTGTCCCAAAACAGGCTAAAACCAATAAAACATTGCTTAGAAGCGGTAAACAGCTATGTTAGTGTTTATGGGGTTAAAATGTGTCTTAATCCAATGCAACTAACTAATTATAAGAGTTTGAGATAGATGTGGATAGTTTAAAAGCCACTTATACCCATTTTGTCCCAAAAAAGGCTAAAACAAGAAAACATTGCTTAGAAGCTGTAAACAGCTATGTTAGTGTTTCTAGGGTTAAAATGTGTCTTAATCCAATGCAACTAACTAATTATAAGTGTTTGAGATATTTTGAGATAGATGTGGAGAGTTTCAAACCCACTTATACCCATTTTGTCCCAAAACATGCTAAAACCAAGAAAACATTGCTTAGAAGCTGTAAACAACTATGTTAGTGTTTATGGGGTTAAAATGTGTCTTAATCCAATGCAACTAACTAATTATAAGAGTTTAAGATAGATGTGGAGAGTTTAAAAGCCACTTATACCCTTTTTGTCCCAAAACAGGCTAAAACCAAGAAAACAGTGCTTAGAAGCTGTAAACAGCTATGTTAGTGTTTCTGGGGTTAAAAATGTGTCTTAATCCAATGCAACTAACTAATTATAAGAGTTTGAGATAGATGTGGAGAGTTTAAAAGCCACTTATACCCATTTTGTCCCAAAACAGGCTAAAACCAATAAAACATTGCTTAGAAGCGGTAAACAGCTATGTTAGTGTTTATGGGGTTAAAATGTGTCTTAATCCAATGCAACTAACTAATTATAAGAGTTTGAGATAGATGTGGATAGTTTAAAAGCCACTTATACCCATTTTGTCCCAAAAAAGGCTAAAACAAGAAAACATTGCTTAGAAGCTGTAAACAGCTATGTTAGTGTTTCTAGGGTTAAAATGTGTCTTAATCCAATGCAACTAACTAATTATAAGTGTTTGAGATATTTTGAGATAGATGTGGAGAGTTTCAAACCCACTTATACCCATTTTGTCCCAAAACATGCTAAAACCAAGAAAACATTGCTTAGAAGCTGTAAACAACTATGTTAGTGTTTATGGGGTTAAAATGTGTCTTAATCCAATGCAACTAACTAATTATAAGAGTTTAAGATTGATGTGGAGAGTTTAAAAGCCACTTATACCCTTTTTGTCCCAAAACAGGCTAAAACCAAGAAAACAGTGCTTAGAAGCTGTAAACAGCTATGTTAGTGTTTATGTTGTTAAAATGTGTCTTAATCCAATGCAACTAACTAATTATAAGATGTGGAGAGTTTAAAAACATTGCTTAGAAGCTGTAAACAGCTATGTTAGTGTTTATGGGGTTAAAATATGTCTAAATCCAATGCAACTAACTAATTATAAGAGTTTGAGATAGATGTGGAGAGTTTAAAAGCCACTTATTCCCATTTTGTCCCAAAACAGGCTAAAACCAAGAAAACATTGCTTAGAAGCTGTAAACAGCTATGTTAGTGTTTCTGGGGTTAAAAATGTGTCTTAATCCAATGCAACTAACTAATTATAAGAGTTTGAGATAGATGTGGAGAGTTTAAAAGCCACTTATACCCATTTTGTCCCAAAACAGGCTAACAGCAAGAAAACATTGCTTAGTAGCTGTAAACAGCTATGTTAGTGTTTATGGGGTTAAAATGTGTCTTAATCCAATGCAACTAACTAAGTATAAGAGTTTGAGATAGATGTGGAGAGTTTAAAAGCCACTTATACCCATTTTGTCCCAAAACAGGCTAAAACCAAGAAAACATTGCTTAGAAGCTGTAAACAGCTATGTTAGTGTTTATGTGGTTAAAATGTGTCTTAATCCAATGCAACTAACTAATTATAAGAGTTTGAGATAGATGTGGAAAGTTTAAAAGCCACTTATACCCATTTTTTTCCCAAAACAGGCTAAAACCAAGAAAACATTGCTTAGAAGCTGTAAACAGCTATGTTAGTGTTTCTGGGGTTAAAATGTGTCTTAATCCAATGCAACTACTAATTATAAGATGTGGTGAGTTTAAAAACATTGCTTAGAAGCTGTAAACAGCTATGTTAGTGTTTATGGGGTTAAAATGTGTCTTAATCCTATGCAACTAACTAATTATAAGAGTTTGAGATATATGTGGAGAGTTTAAAAGCCACTTATTCCCATTTTGTCCCAAAACAGGCTAAAACCAAGAAAACATTGCTTAGAAGCTGTAAACAGCTATGTTAGTGTTTCTGGGGTTAAAAATGTGTCTTAATCCAATGCAACTAACTAATTATAAGAGTTTGAGATAGATGTGGAGAGTTTAAAAGCCACTTATACCCATTTTGTCCCAAAACAGGCTAACAGCAAGAAAACGTTACTTAGTAGCTGTAAACAGCTATGTTAGTGTTTATGGGGTTAAAATGTGTCTTAATCCAATGCAACTAACTAAGTATAAGAGTTTGAGATAGATGTGGAGAGTTTAAAAGCCACTTATACCCATTTTGTCCCAAAACAGGCTAAAACCAATAAAACATTGCTTAGAAGCGGTAAACAGCTATGTTAGTGTTTATGGGGTTAAAATGTGTCTTAATCCAATGCAACTAACTAATTATAAGAGTTTGAGATAGATGTGGAGAGTTTAAAAGCCACTTATACCCATTTTGTCCCAAAAAAGGCTAAAACCAAGAAAACATTGCTTAGAAGCTGTAAACAGCTATGTTAGTGTTTCTAGGGTTAAAATGTGTCTTAATCCAATGCAACTAACTAATTATAAGTGTTTGAGATATTTTGAGATAGATGTGGAGAGTTTCAAACCCACTTATACCCATTTTGTCCCAAAACATGCTAAAACCAAGAAAACATTGCTTAGAAACTGTAAACAACTATGTTAGTGTTTATGGGGTTAAAATGTGTCTTAATCCAATGCAACTAACTAATTATAAGAGTTTAAGATAGATGTGGAGAGTTTAAAAGCCACTTATACCCTTTTTGTCCCAAAACAGGCTAAAACCAAGAAAACAGTGCTTAGAAGCTGTAAACAGCTATGTTAGTGTTTATGTTGTTAAAATGTGTCTTAATCCAATGCAACTAACTAATTATAAGATGTGGAGAGTTTAAAAACATTGCTTAGAAGCTGTAAACAGCTATGTTAGTGTTTATGGGGTTAAAATATGTCTTAATCCAATGCAACTAACTAATTATAAGAGTTTGAGATAGATGTGGAGAGTTTAAAAGCCACTTATTCCCATTTTGTCCCAAAACAGGCTAAAACCAAGAAAACATTGCTTAGAAGCTGTAAACAGCTATGTTAGTGTTTCTGGGGTTAAAAATGTGTCTTAATCCAATGCAACTAACTAATTATAAGAGTTTGAGATAGATGTGGAGAGTTTAAAAGCCACTTATACCCATTTTGTCCCAAAACAGGCTAACAGCAAGAAAACATTGCTTAGTAGCTGTAAACAGCTATGTTAGTGTTTATGGGGTTAAAATGTGTCTTAATCCAATGCAACTAACTAAGTATAAGAGTTTGAGATAGATGTGGAGAGTTTAAAAGCCACTTATACCCATTTTGTCCCAAAACAGGCTAAAACCAAGAAAACATTGCTTAGAAGCTGTAAACAGCTATGTTAGTGTTTATGGGGTTAAAATGTGTCTTAATCCAATGCAACTAACTAATTATAAGAGTTTGAGATAGATGTGGAGAGTTTAAAAGCCACTTATACCCATTTTGTCCCAAAACAGGCTAAACCAAGAAAACATTGCTTAGAAGCTGTAAACAGCTATGTTAGTGTTTCTGGGGTTAAAATGTGTCTTAATCCAATGCAACTAACTAATTATAAGAGTTTGAGATAGATGTGGAGAGTTTAAAAGCCACTTATACCCATTTTGTCCCAAAACAGGCTAACAGCAAGAAAACATTGCTTAGAAGCTGTAAACAGATATATTAGTGTTTCTGGGGTTAAAATGTGTCTTAATCAAATGCAACTAACTAATTATAAGAGTATGAGATAGATGTGGAGAGTTTAAAAGCCACTTATACCCATTTTGTCCTAAAATAGGCTAAAACCAAGAAAACATTGCTTAGAAGCTGTAAACAGCTATGTTAGTGTTTATGGGGTTAAAATGTGTCTTAATCCAATGCAACTAACTAATTATAAGAGTTTGAGATAGATGTGGAGAGTTTAAAAGCCACTTATACCCATTTTGTCCCAAAACAGGCTAAAACCTAGAAAACATTGCTTAGTAGCTGTAAACAGCTATGTTAGTGTTTCTGGGGTTAAAAATGTGTCTTAATCCAATGCAACTAACTAATTATAAGAGTTTGAGATAGATGTGGAGAGTTTAAAAGCCACTTATACCCATTTTGTCCCAAAACAGGCTAACAGCAAGAAAACATTGCTTAGTAGCTGTAAACAGCTATGTTAGTGTTTCTGGGGTTAAAATGTGTCTTAATCCAATGCAACTAACTAAGTATAAGAGTTTGAGATAGATGTGGAGAGTTTAAAAGCCACTTACACCCATTTTGTCCCAAAACAGGCTAAAACCAATAAAACATTGCTTAGAAGCTGTAAACAGCTATGTTAGTGTTTATGGGGTTAAAATGTGTCTTAATCCAATGCAACTAACTAATTATAAGAGTTTGAGATAGATGTGGAGAGTTTAAAAGCCACTTATACCCTTTTTGTCCCAAAACAGGCTAAAACCAAGAAAACAGTGCTTAGAAGCTGTAAACAGCTATGTTAGTGTTTATGTTGTTAAAATGTGTCTTAATCCAATGCAACTAACTAATTATAAGATGTGGAGAGTTTAAAAACATTGCTTAGAAGCTGTAAACAGCTATGTTAGTGTTTATGGGGTTAAAATATGTCTTAATCCAATGCAACTAACTAATTATAAGAGTTTGAGATAGATGTGGAGAGTTTAAAAGCCACTTATTCCCATTTTGTCCCAAAACAGGCTAAAACCAAGAAAACATTGCTTAGAAGCTGTAAACAGCTATGTTAGTGTTTCTGGGGTTAAAAATGTGTCTTAATCCTATGCAACTAACTAATTATAAGAGTTTGAGATATATGTGGAGAGTTTAAAAGCCACTTATTCCCATTTTGTCCCAAAACAGGCTAAAACCAAGAAAACATTGCTTAGAAGCTGTAAACAGCTATGTTAGTGTTTCTGGGGTTAAAAATGTGTCTTAATCCAATGCAACTAACTAATTATAAGAGTTTGAGATAGATGTGGAGAGTTTAAAAGCCACTTATACCCATTTTGTCCCAAAACAGGCTAACAGCAAGAAAACGTTACTTAGTAGCTGTAAACAGCTATGTTAGTGTTTATGGGGTTAAAATGTGTCTTAATCCAATGCAACTAACTAAGTATAAGAGTTTGAGATAGATGTGGAGAGTTTAAAAGCCACTTATACCCATTTTGTCCCAAAACAGGCTAAAACCAATAAAACATTGCTTAGAAGCGGTAAACAGCTATGTTAGTGTTTATGGGGTTAAAATGTGTCTTAATCCAATGCAACTAACTAATTATAAGAGTTTGAGATAGATGTGGAGAGTTTAAAAGCCACTTATACCCATTTTGTCCCAAAAAAGGCTAAAACCAAGAAAACATTGCTTAGAAGCTGTAAACAGCTATGTTAGTGTTTCTAGGGTTAAAATGTGTCTTAATCCAATGCAACTAACTAATTATAAGTGTTTGAGATATTTTGAGATAGATGTGGAGAGTTTCAAACCCACTTATACCCATTTTGTCCCAAAACATGCTAAAACCAAGAAAACATTGCTTAGAAACTGTAAACAACTATGTTAGTGTTTATGGGGTTAAAATGTGTCTTAATCCAATGCAACTAACTAATTATAAGAGTTTAAGATAGATGTGGAGAGTTTAAAAGCCACTTATACCCTTTTTGTCCCAAAACAGGCTAAAACCAAGAAAACAGTGCTTAGAAGCTGTAAACAGCTATGTTAGTGTTTATGTTGTTAAAATGTGTCTTAATCCAATGCAACTAACTAATTATAAGATGTGGAGAGTTTAAAAACATTGCTTAGAAGCTGTAAACAGCTATGTTAGTGTTTATGGGGTTAAAATATGTCTTAATCCAATGCAACTAACTAATTATAAGAGTTTGAGATAGATGTGGAGAGTTTAAAAGCCACTTATTCCCATTTTGTCCCAAAACAGGCTAAAACCAAGAAAACATTGCTTAGAAGCTGTAAACAGCTATGTTAGTGTTTCTGGGGTTAAAAATGTGTCTTAATCCAATGCAACTAACTAATTATAAGAGTTTGAGATAGATGTGGAGAGTTTAAAAGCCACTTATACCCATTTTGTCCCAAAACAGGCTAACAGCAAGAAAACATTGCTTAGTAGCTGTAAACAGCTATGTTAGTGTTTATGGGGTTAAAATGTGTCTTAATCCAATGCAACTAACTAAGTATAAGAGTTTGAGATAGATGTGGAGAGTTTAAAAGCCACTTATACCCATTTTGTCCCAAAACAGGCTAAAACCAAGAAAACATTGCTTAGAAGCTGTAAACAGCTATGTTAGTGTTTATGGGGTTAAAATGTGTCTTAATCCAATGCAACTAACTAATTATAAGAGTTTGAGATAGATGTGGAGAGTTTAAAAGCCACTTATACCCATTTTGTCCCAAAACAGGCTAAACCAAGAAAACATTGCTTAGAAGCTGTAAACAGCTATGTTAGTGTTTCTGGGGTTAAAATGTGTCTTAATCCAATGCAACTAACTAATTATAAGAGTTTGAGATAGATGTGGAGAGTTTAAAAGCCACTTATACCCATTTTGTCCCAAAACAGGCTAACAGCAAGAAAACATTGCTTAGAAGCTGTAAACAGATATATTAGTGTTTCTGGGGTTAAAATGTGTCTTAATCAAATGCAACTAACTAATTATAAGAGTATGAGATAGATGTGGAGAGTTTAAAAGCCACTTATACCCATTTTGTCCTAAAATAGGCTAAAACCAAGAAAACATTGCTTAGAAGCTGTAAACAGCTATGTTAGTGTTTATGGGGTTAAAATGTGTCTTAATCCAATGCAACTAACTAATTATAAGAGTTTGAGATAGATGTGGAGAGTTTAAAAGCCACTTATACCCATTTTGTCCCAAAACAGGCTAAAACCTAGAAAACATTGCTTAGTAGCTGTAAACAGCTATGTTAGTGTTTCTGGGGTTAAAAATGTGTCTTAATCCAATGCAACTAACTAATTATAAGAGTTTGAGATAGATGTGGAGAGTTTAAAAGCCACTTATACCCATTTTGTCCCAAAACAGGCTAACAGCAAGAAAACATTGCTTAGTAGCTGTAAACAGCTATGTTAGTGTTTCTGGGGTTAAAATGTGTCTTAATCCAATGCAACTAACTAAGTATAAGAGTTTGAGATAGATGTGGAGAGTTTAAAAGCCACTTACACCCATTTTGTCCCAAAACAGGCTAAAACCAATAAAACATTGCTTAGAAGCTGTAAACAGCTATGTTAGTGTTTATGGGGTTAAAATGTGTCTTAATCCAATGCAACTAACTAATTATAAGAGTTTGAGATAGATGTGGAGAGTTTAAAAGCCACTTATACCCTTTTTGTCCCAAAACAGGCTAAAACCAAGAAAACAGTGCTTAGAAGCTGTAAACAGCTATGTTAGTGTTTATGTTGTTAAAATGTGTCTTAATCCAATGCAACTAACTAATTATAAGATGTGGAGAGTTTAAAAACATTGCTTAGAAGCTGTAAACAGCTATGTTAGTGTTTATGGGGTTAAAATATGTCTTAATCCAATGCAACTAACTAATTATAAGAGTTTGAGATAGATGTGGAGAGTTTAAAAGCCACTTATTCCCATTTTGTCCCAAAACAGGCTAAAACCAAGAAAACATTGCTTAGAAGCTGTAAACAGCTATGTTAGTGTTTCTGGGGTTAAAAATGTGTCTTAATCCAATGCAACTAACTAATTATAAGAGTTTGAGATAGATGTGGAGAGTTTAAAAGCCACTTATACCCATTTTGTCCCAAAACAGGCTAACAGCAAGAAAACATTGCTTAGTAGCTGTAAACAGCTATGTTAGTGTTTATGGGGTTAAAATGTGTCTTAATCCAATGCAACTAACTAAGTATAAGAGTTTGAGATAGATGTGGAGAGTTTAAAAGCCACTTATACCCATTTTGTCCCAAAACAGGCTAAAACCAAGAAAACATTGCTTAGAAGCTGTAAACAGCTATGTTAGTGTTTATGGGGTTAAAATGTGTCTTAATCCAATGCAACTAACTAATTATAAGAGTTTGAGATAGATGTGGAGAGTTTAAAAGCCACTTATACCCATTTTGTCCCAAAACAGGCTAAACCAAGAAAACATTGCTTAGAAGCTGTAAACAGCTATGTTAGTGTTTCTGGGGTTAAAATGTGTCTTAATCCAATGCAACTAACTAATTATAAGAGTTTGAGATAGATGTGGAGAGTTTAAAAGCCACTTATACCCATTTTGTCCCAAAACAGGCTAACAGCAAGAAAACATTGCTTAGAAGCTGTAAACAGATATATTAGTGTTTCTGGGGTTAAAATGTGTCTTAATCAAATGCAACTAACTAATTATAAGAGTATGAGATAGATGTGGAGAGTTTAAAAGCCACTTATACCCATTTTGTCCTAAAATAGGCTAAAACCAAGAAAACATTGCTTAGAAGCTGTAAACAGCTATGTTAGTGTTTATGGGGTTAAAATGTGTCTTAATCCAATGCAACTAACTAATTATAAGAGTTTGAGATAGATGTGGAGAGTTTAAAAGCCACTTATACCCATTTTGTCCCAAAACAGGCTAAAACCTAGAAAACATTGCTTAGTAGCTGTAAACAGCTATGTTAGTGTTTCTGGGGTTAAAAATGTGTCTTAATCCAATGCAACTAACTAATTATAAGAGTTTGAGATAGATGTGGAGAGTTTAAAAGCCACTTATACCCATTTTGTCCCAAAACAGGCTAACAGCAAGAAAACATTGCTTAGTAGCTGTAAACAGCTATGTTAGTGTTTCTGGGGTTAAAATGTGTCTTAATCCAATGCAACTAACTAAGTATAAGAGTTTGAGATAGATGTGGAGAGTTTAAAAGCCACTTACACCCATTTTGTCCCAAAACAGGCTAAAACCAATAAAACATTGCTTAGAAGCTGTAAACAGCTATGTTAGTGTTTATGGGGTTAAAATGTGTCTTAATCCAATGCAACTAACTAATTATAAGAGTTTGAGATAGATGTGGAGAGTTTAAAAGCCACTTATACCCTTTTTGTCCCAAAACAGGCTAAAACCAAGAAAACAGTGCTTAGAAGCTGTAAACAGCTATGTTAGTGTTTATGTTGTTAAAATGTGTCTTAATCCAATGCAACTAACTAATTATAAGATGTGGAGAGTTTAAAAACATTGCTTAGAAGCTGTAAACAGCTATGTTAGTGTTTATGGGGTTAAAATATGTCTTAATCCAATGCAACTAACTAATTATAAGAGTTTGAGATAGATGTGGAGAGTTTAAAAGCCACTTATTCCCATTTTGTCCCAAAACAGGCTAAAACCAAGAAAACATTGCTTAGAAGCTGTAAACAGCTATGTTAGTGTTTCTGGGGTTAAAAATGTGTCTTAATCCAATGCAACTAACTAATTATAAGAGTTTGAGATAGATGTGGAGAGTTTAAAAGCCACTTATACCCATTTTGTCCCAAAACAGGCTAACAGCAAGAAAACATTGCTTAGTAGCTGTAAACAGATATGTTAGTGTTTATGGGGTTAAAATGTGTCTTAATCCAATGCAACTAACTAAGTATAAGAGTTTGAGATAGATGTGGAGAGTTTAAAAGCCACTTATACCCATTTTGTCCCAAAACAGGCTAAAACCAAGAAAACATTGCTTAGAAGCGGTAAACAGCTATGTTAGTGTTTATGGGGTTAAAATGTGTCTTAATCCAATGCAACTAACTAATTATAAGAGTTTGAGATAGATGTGGGGAGTTTAAAAGCCACTTATACCCATTTTGTCCCAAAACAGGCTAATACCAAGAAAACATTGCTTAGAAGCTGTAAACAGCTATGTTAGTGTTTCTAGGGTTAAAATGTGTCTTAATCCAATGCAACTAACTAATTATAAGAGTTTGAGATAGATGTGGAGAGTTTAAAAGCCACTTATACCCATTTTGTCCCAAAACAGGCTAACAGCAAGAAAACAATTGCTTAGAAGCTGTAAACAGCTATATTAGTGTTTCTGGGGTTAAAATGTGTCTTAATCAAATGCAACTAACTAATTATAAGAGTATGAGATAGATGTGGAGAGTTTAAAAGCCACTTATACCCATTTTGTCCTAAAATAGGCTAAAACCAAGAAAACATTGCTTAGAAGCTGTAAACAGCTATGTTAGTGTTTATGGGGTTAAAATGTGTCTTAATCCAATGCAACTAACTAATTATAAGAGTTTGAGATAGATGTGGAGAGTTTAAAAGCCACTTATACCCATTTTGTCCCAAAACAGGCTAAAACCTAGAAAACATTGCTTAGTAGCTGTAAACAGCTATGTTAGTGTTTCTGGGGTTAAAAATGTGTCTTAATCCAATGCAACTAACTAATTATAAGAGTTTGAGATAGATGTGGAGAGTTTAAAAGCCACTTATATCCATTTTGTCCCAAAACAGGCTAACAGCAAGAAAACATTGCTTAGTAGCTGTAAACAGCTATGTTAGTGTTTCTGGGGTTAAAATGTGTCTTAATCCAATGCAACTAACTAAGTATAAGAGTTTGAGATAGATGTGGAGAGTTTAAAAGCCACTTACACCCATTTTGTCCCAAAACAGGCTAAAACCAATAAAACATTGCTTAGAAGCTGTAAACAGCTATGTTAGTGTTTATGGGGTTAAAATGTGTCTTAATCCAATGCAACTAACTAATTATAAGAGTTTCAGATAGATGTGGAGAGTTTAAAAGCCACTTATACCCATTTTGTCCCAGAACAGGCTAAACCAAGAAAACATTGCTTAGAAGCTGTAAACAGCTATGTTAGTGTTTCTGGGGTTAAAATGTGTCTTAATCCAATGCAACTAACTAATTATAAGAGTTTGAGATAGATGTGGAGAGTTTAAAAGCCACTTATATCCATTTTGTCCCAAAACAGGCTAACAGCAAGAAAACATTGCTTAGAAGCTGTAAACAGCTATGTTAGTGTTTCTGGGGTTAAAATGTGTCTTAATCCAATGCAAGTAACTAATTATAAGAGTTTGAGATAGATGCGGAGAGTTTAAAAGCCACTTATACCCATTTTGTCCTAAAACAGTCTAAAACCAAGAAAACATTGCTTAGAAGCTGTAAACAGCTATGTTAGTGTTTATGGGGTTAAAATGTGTCTCAATCCAATGCAACTAACTAATTATAAGAGTTTGAGATAGATGTGGAGAGTTTAAAAGCCACTTATACCCATTTTGTCCCAATAAAGGCTAAAACCAAGAAAACATTGCTTAGAAGCTGTAAACAGCTATGTTAGTGTTTCTGGGGTTAAAATGTGTCTTAATCCAATGCAACTAACTAATTATAAGAGTTTGAGAGAGATGTGGAGAGTTTAAAACCCACTTATACCCATTTTGTCCCAAAACAGGCTAAAACCAAGAAAACATTGCTTAGAAGCTGTAAACAGCTATGTTAGTGTTTATGGGGTTAAAATGTGTCTTAATCCAATGCAACTAACTAATTCTAAGAGTTTGAGATAGATGTGGAGAGTTTAAAAGCCACTTATACCCATTTTGTCCCAAAACAGGCTATACCAAGAAAACATTGCTTAGAAGCTGTAAACAGCTATGTTAGTGTTTCTGGGGTTAAAATGTGTCTTAATCCAATGCAACTAACTAATTATAAGAGTTTGAGATAGATGTGGAGAGTTTAAAAGCCACTTATACCCATTTTGTCCCAAAACAGGCTATACCAAGAAAACATTGCTTAGAAGCTGTAAACAGCTATGTTAGTGTTTCTGGGGTTAAAATGTGTCTTAATCCAATGCAACTAACTAATTATAAGAGTTTGAGAGAGATGTGGAGAGTTTAAAACCCACTTATACCCATTTTGTCCCAAAACAGGCTAAAACCAAGAAAACATTGCTTAGAAGCTGTAAACAGCTATGTTAGTGTTTATGGGGTTAAAATGTGTCTTAATCCAATGCAACTAACTAATTATAAGAGTTTCAGATAGATGTGGAGAGTTTAAAAGCCACTTATACCCATTTTGTCCCAGAACAGGCTAAACCAAGAAAACATTGCTTAGAAGCTGTAAACAACTATGTTAGTGTTTCTGGGGTTAAAATGTGTCTTAATCCAATGCAACTAACTAATTATAAGAGTTTGAGATAGATGTGGAGAGTTTAAAAGCCACTTATATCCATTTTGTCCCAAAACAGGCTAACAGCAAGAAAACATTGCTTAGAAGCTGTAAACAGCTATGTTAGTGTTTCTGGGGTTAAAATGTGTCTTAATCCAATGCAACTAACTAATTATAAGAGTTTGAGATAGATGCGGAGAGTTTAAAAGCCACTTATACCCATTTTGTCCTAAAACAGTCTAAAACCAAGAAAACATTGCTTAGAAGCTGTAAACAGCTATGTTAGTGTTTATGGGGTTAAAATGTGTCTCAATCCAATGCAACTAACTAATTATAAGAGTTTGAGATAGATGTGGAGAGTTTAAAAGCCACTTATACCCATTTTGTCCCAATAAAGGCTAAAACCAAGAAAACATTGCTTAGAAGCTGTAAACAGCTATGTTAGTGTTTCTGGGGTTAAAATGTGTCTTAATCCAATGCAACTAACTAATTATAAGAGTTTGAGAGAGATGTGGAGAGTTTAAAACCCACTTATACCCATTTTGTCCCAAAACAGGCTAAAACCAAGAAAACATTGCTTAGAAGCTGTAAACAGCTATATTAGTGTTTCTGGGGTTAAAATGTGTCTTAATCAAATGCAACTAACTAATTATAAGAGTATGAGATAGATGTGGAGAGTTTAAAAGCCACTTATACCCATTTTGTCCTAAAATAGGCTAAAACCAAGAAAACATTGCTTAGAAGCTGTAAACAGCTATGTTAGTGTTTATGGGGTTAAAATGTGTCTTAATCCAATGCAACTAACTAATTATAAGAGTTTGAGATAGATGTGGAGAGTTTAAAAGCCACTTATACCCATTTTGTCCCAAAACAGGCTAAAACCTAGAAAACATTGCTTAGTAGCTGTAAACAGCTATGTTAGTGTTTCTGGGATTAAAAATGTGTCTTAATCCAATGCAACTAACTAATTATAAGAGTCTGAAAGAGATGTGGAGAGTTTAAAAGCCACTTATACCCATTTTGTCCCAAAACAGGCTAACAGCAAGAAAACATTGCTTAGTAGCTGTAAACAGCTATGTTAGTGTTTCTGGGGTTAAAATGTGTCTTAATCCAATGCAACTAACTAATTCTAAGAGTTTGAGATAGATGTGGAGAGTTTAAAAGCCACTTATACCCATTTTGTCCCAAAACAGGCTATACCAAGAAAACATTGCTTAGAAGCTGTAAACAGCTATGTTAGTGTTTCTGGGGTTAAAATGTGTCTTAATCCAATGCAACTAACTAATTATAAGAGTTTGAGAGAGATGTGGAGAGTTTAAAACCCACTTATACCCATTTTGTCCCAAAACAGGCTAAAACCAAGAAAACATTGCTTAGAAGCTGTAAACAGCTATGTTAGTGTTTATGGGGTTAAAATGTGTCTTAATCCAATGCAACTAACTAATTACAAGAGTTTCAGATAGATGTGGAGAGTTTAAAAGCCACTTATACCCATTTTGTCCCAGAACAGGCTAAACCAAGAAAACATTGCTTAGAAGCTGTAAACAGCTATGTTAGTGTTTCTGGGGTTAAAATGTGTCTTAATCCAATGCAACTAACTAATTATAAGAGTTTGAGATAGATGTGGAGAGTTTAAAAGCCACTTATATCCATTTTGTCCCAAAACAGGCTAACAGCAAGAAAACATTGCTTAGAAGCTGTAAACAGCTATGTTAGTGTTTCTGGGGTTAAAATGTGTCTTAATCCAATGCAACTAACTAATTATAAGAGTTTGAGATAGATGCGGAGAGTTTAAAAGCCACTTATACCCATTTTGTCCTAAAACAGTCTAAAACCAAGAAAACATTGCTTAGAAGCTGTAAACAGCTATGTTAGTGTTTATGGGGTTAAAATGTGTCTCAATCCAATGCAACTAACTAATTATAAGAGTTTGAGATAGATGTGGAGAGTTTAAAAGCCACTTATACCCATTTTGTCCCAATAAAGGCTAAAACCAAGAAAACATTGCTTAGAAGCTGTAAACAGCTATGTTAGTGTTTCTGGGGTTAAAATGTGTCTTAATCCAATGCAACTAACTAATTATAAGAGTTTGAGAGAGATGTGGAGAGTTTAAAACCCACTTATACCCATTTTGTCCCAAAACAGGCGAAAACCAAGAAAACATTGCTTAGAAGCTGTAAACAGCTATATTAGTGTTTCTGGGGTTAAAATGTGTCTTAATCAAATGCAACTAACTAATTATAAGAGTATGAGATAGATGTGGAGAGTTTAAAAGCCACTTATACCCATTTTGTCCTAAAATAGGCTAAAACCAAGAAAACATTGCTTAGAAGCTGTAAACAGCTATGTTAGTGTTTATGGGGTTAAAATGTGTCTTAATCCAATGCAACTAACTAATTATAAGAGTTTGAGATAGATGTGGAGAGTTTAAAAGCCACTTATACCCATTTTGTCCCAAAACAGGCTAAAACCTAGAAAACATTGCTTAGTAGCTGTAAACAGCTATGTTAGTGTTTCTGGGGTTAAAAATGTGTCTTAATCCAATGCAACTAACTAATTATAAGAGTTTGAGATAGATGTGGAGAGTTTAAAAGCCACTTATACCCATTTTGTCCCAAAACAGGCTAACAGCAAGAAAACATTGCTTAGTAGCTGTAAACAGCTATGTTAGTGTTTCTGGGGTTAAAATGTGTCTTAATCCAATGCAACTAACTAAGTATAAGAGTTTGAGATAGATGTGGAGAGTTTAAAAGCCACTTACACCCATTTTGTCCCAAAACAGGCTAAAACCAATAAAACATTGCTTAGAAGCTGTAAACAGCTATGTTAGTGTTTATGGGGTTAAAATGTGTCTTAATCCAATGCAACTAACTAATTATAAGAGTTTCAGATAGATGTGGAGAGTTTAAAAGCCACTTATACCCATTTTGTCCCAGAACAGGCTAAACCAAGAAAACATTGCTTAGAAGCTGTAAACAGCTATGTTAGTGTTTCTGGGGTTAAAATGTGTCTTAATCTAATGCAACTAACTAATTATAAGAGTTTGAGATAGATGTGGAGAGTTTAAAAGCCACTTATATCCATTTTGTCCCAAAACAGGCTAACAGCAAGAAAACATTGCTTAGAAGCTGTAAACAGCTATGTTAGTGTTTCTGGGGTTAAAATGTGTCTTAATCCAATGCAACTAACTAATTATAAGAGTTTGAGATAGATGCGGAGAGTTTAAAAGCCACTTATACCCATTTTGTCCTAAAACAGTCTAAAACCAAGAAAACATTGCTTAGAAGCTGTAAACAGCTATGTTAGTGTTTATGGGGTTAAAATGTGTCTCAATCCAATGCAACTAACTAATTATAAGAGTTTGAGATAGATGTGGAGAGTTTAAAAGCCACTTATACCCATTTTGTCCCAATAAAGGCTAAAACCAAGAAAACATTGCTTAGAAGCTGTAAACAGCTATGTTAGTGTTTCTGGGGTTAAAATGTGTCTTAATCCAATGCAACTAACTAATTATAAGAGTTTGAGAGAGATGTGGAGAGTTTAAAACCCACTTATACCCATTTTGTCCCAAAACAGGCTAAAACCAAGAAAACATTGCTTAGAAGCTGTAAACAGCTATATTAGTGTTTCTGGGGTTAAAATGTGTCTTAATCAAATGCAACTAACTAATTATAAGAGTATGAGATAGATGTGGAGAGTTTAAAAGCCACTTATACCCATTTTGTCCTAAAATAGGCTAAAACCAAGAAAACATTGCTTAGAAGCTGTAAACAGCTATGTTAGTGTTTATGGGGTTAAAATGTGTCTTAATCCAATGCAACTAACTAATTATAAGAGTTTGAGATAGATGTGGAGAGTTTAAAAGCCACTTATACCCATTTTGTCCCAAAACAGGCTAAAACCTAGAAAACATTGCTTAGTAGCTGTAAACAGCTATGTTAGTGTTTCTGGGATTAAAAATGTGTCTTAATCCAATGCAACTAACTAATTATAAGAGTCTGAAAGAGATGTGGAGAGTTTAAAAGCCACTTATACCCATTTTGTCCCAAAACAGGCTAACAGCAAGAAAACATTGCTTAGTAGCTGTAAACAGCTATGTTAGTGTTTCTGGGGTTAAAATGTGTCTTAATCCAATGCAACTAACTAATTCTAAGAGTTTGAGATAGATGTGGAGAGTTTAAAAGCCACTTATACCCATTTTGTCCCAAAACAGGCTATACCAAGAAAACATTGCTTAGAAGCTGTAAACAGCTATGTTAGTGTTTCTGGGGTTAAAATGTGTCTTAATCCAATGCAACTAACTAATTATAAGAGTTTGAGAGAGATGTGGAGAGTTTAAAACCCACTTATACCCATTTTGTCCCAAAACAGGCTAAAACCAAGAAAACATTGCTTAGAAGCTGTAAACAGCTATGTTAGTGTTTATGGGGTTAAAATGTGTCTTAATCCAATGCAACTAACTAATTACAAGAGTTTCAGATAGATGTGGAGAGTTTAAAAGCCACTTATACCCATTTTGTCCCAGAACAGGCTAAACCAAGAAAACATTGCTTAGAAGCTGTAAACAGCTATGTTAGTGTTTCTGGGGTTAAAATGTGTCTTAATCCAATGCAACTAACTAATTATAAGAGTTTGAGATAGATGTGGAGAGTTTAAAAGCCACTTATATCCATTTTGTCCCAAAACAGGCTAACAGCAAGAAAACATTGCTTAGAAGCTGTAAACAGCTATGTTAGTGTTTCTGGGGTTAAAATGTGTCTTAATCCAATGCAACTAACTAATTATAAGAGTTTGAGATAGATGTGGAGAGTTTAAAAGCCACTTATACCCATTTTGTCCCAAAACAGGCTATACCAAGAAAACATTGCTTAGAAGCTGTAAACAGCTATGTTAGTGTTTCTGGGGTTAAAATGTGTCTTAATCCAATGCAACTAACTAATTATAAGAGTTTGAGAGAGATGTGGAGAGTTTAAAACCCACTTATACCCATTTTGTCCCAAAACAGGCTAAAACCAAGAAAACATTGCTTAGAAGCTGTAAACAGCTATGTTAGTGTTTATGGGGTTAAAATGTGTCTTAATCCAATGCAACTAACTAATTACAAGAGTTTCAGATAGATGTGGAGAGTTTAAAAGCCACTTATACCCATTTTGTCCCAGAACAGGCTAAACCAAGAAAACATTGCTTAGAAGCTGTAAACAGCTATGTTAGTGTTTCTGGGGTTAAAATGTGTCTTAATCCAATGCAACTAACTAATTATAAGAGTTTGAGATAGATGTGGAGAGTTTAAAAGCCACTTATATCCATTTTGTCCCAAAACAGGCTAACAGCAAGAAAACATTGCTTAGAAGCTGTAAACAGCTATGTTAGTGTTTCTGGGGTTAAAATGTGTCTTAATCCAATGCAACTAACTAATTATAAGAGTTTGAGATAGATGCGGAGAGTTTAAAAGCCACTTATACCCATTTTGTCCTAAAACAGTCTAAAACCAAGAAAACATTGCTTAGAAGCTGTAAACAGCTATGTTAGTGTTTATGGGGTTAAAATGTGTCTCAATCCAATGCAACTAACTAATTATAAGAGTTTGAGATAGATGTGGAGAGTTTAAAAGCCACTTATACCCATTTTGTCCCAATAAAGGCTAAAACCAAGAAAACATTGCTTAGAAGCTGTAAACAGCTATGTTAGTGTTTCTGGGGTTAAAATGTGTCTTAATCCAATGCAACTAACTAATTATAAGAGTTTGAGAGAGATGTGGAGAGTTTAAAACCCACTTACACCCATTTTGTCCCAAAACAGGCTAAAACCAATAAAACATTGCTTAGAAGCTGTAAACAGCTATATTAGTGTTTCTGGGGTTAAAATGTGTCTTAATCAAATGCAACTAACTAATTATAAGAGTATGAGATAGATGTGGAGAGTTTAAAAGCCACTTATACCCATTTTGTCCTAAAATAGGCTAAAACCAAGAAAACATTGCTTAGAAGCTGTAAACAGCTATGTTAGTGTTTATGGGGTTAAAATGTGTCTTAATCCAATGCAACTAACTAATTATAAGAGTTTGAGATAGATGTGGAGAGTTTAAAAGCCACTTATACCCATTTTGTCCCAAAACAGGCTAAAACCTAGAAAACATTGCTTAGTAGCTGTAAACAGCTATGTTAGTGTTTCTGGGGTTAAAAATGTGTCTTAATCCAATGCAACTAACTAATTATAAGAGTTTGAGATAGATGTGGAGAGTTTAAAAGCCACTTATACCCATTTTGTCCCAAAACAGGCTAACAGCAAGAAAACATTGCTTAGTAGCTGTAAACAGCTATGTTAGTGTTTCTGGGGTTAAAATGTGTCTTAATCCAATGCAACTAACTAAGTATAAGAGTTTGAGATAGATGTGGAGAGTTTAAAAGCCACTTACACCCATTTTGTCCCAAAACAGGCTAAAACCAATAAAACATTGCTTAGAAGCTGTAAACAGCTATGTTAGTGTTTATGGGGTTAAAATGTGTCTTAATCCAATGCAACTAACTAATTATAAGAGTTTCAGATAGATGTGGAGAGTTTAAAAGCCACTTATACCCATTTTGTCCCAGAACAGGCTAAACCAAGAAAACATTGCTTAGAAGCTGTAAACAGCTATGTTAGTGTTTCTGGGGTTAAAATGTGTCTTAATCTAATGCAACTAACTAATTATAAGAGTTTGAGATAGATGTGGAGAGTTTAAAAGCCACTTATATCCATTTTGTCCCAAAACAGGCTAACAGCAAGAAAACATTGCTTAGAAGCTGTAAACAGCTATGTTAGTGTTTCTGGGGTTAAAATGTGTCTTAATCCAATGCAACTAACTAATTATAAGAGTTTGAGATAGATGCGGAGAGTTTAAAAGCCACTTATACCCATTTTGTCCTAAAACAGTCTAAAACCAAGAAAACATTGCTTAGAAGCTGTAAACAGCTATGTTAGTGTTTATGGGGTTAAAATGTGTCTCAATCCAATGCAACTAACTAATTATAAGAGTTTGAGATAGATGTGGAGAGTTTAAAAGCCACTTATACCCATTTTGTCCCAATAAAGGCTAAAACCAAGAAAACATTGCTTAGAAGCTGTAAACAGCTATGTTAGTGTTTCTGGGGTTAAAATGTGTCTTAATCCAATGCAACTAACTAATTATAAGAGTTTGAGAGAGATGTGGAGAGTTTAAAACCCACTTATACCCATTTTGTCCCAAAACAGGCTAAAACCAAGAAAACATTGCTTAGAATCTGTAAACAGCTATGTTAGTGTTTATCGGGTTAAAATGTGTCTTAATCCAATGCAACTAACTAATTCTAAGAGTTTGAGATAGATGTGGAGAGTTTAAAAGCCACTTATACCCATTTTGTCCCAAAACAGGCTATACCAAGAAAACATTGCTTAGAAGCTGTAAACAGCTATGTTAGTGTTTCTGGGGTTAAAATGTGTCTTAATCCAATGCAACTAACTAATTATAAGAGTTTGAGATAGATGTGGAGAGTTTAAAAGCCAATTATACCCATTTTGTCCCAAAACAGGCTAACAGCAAGAAAACATTGCTTAGAAGCTGTAAAAAGCTATGTTAGTGTTTCTGGGGTTAAAATGTGTCTTAATCCAATGCAACTAACTAATTATAAGAGTTTGAGATAGATGTGGAGAGTTTAAAAGCCACTTATACCCATTTTGTCCTAAAACGGGCTAAAACCAAGAAAACATTGCTTAGAAGCTGTAAACAGCTATGTTAGTGTTTATGGGGTTAAAATGTGTCTTAATCCAATGCAACTAACCAATTATAAGAGTTTGACATAGATGTGGATATTAGAATGTACCAAGGAGGAGAGAGGAGAGGCCGGTAAGGCCGAGCCTTGGAAGAAGAGAAGAAAGGCCGGAAAGGCCATGTAAAGGCCGGTAAGGCCATGTCCGTGTCCGTGAGCGACCATGTACCGTGTCCGGTACCATGTACCGTGTCCGTGAACGGACCCATGTCCGGTGAGCGGCCAGTTAGGCCGTGAACACATTGAAGAGAAGGCCCGTCCGTACAGGCCCGTCCGTACAGGCCCGTCTGTACAGGCCCGTCCGTACAGGCCCGTCCGTACAGGCCCGTCCGTACGATGAAGAGAAGGCCCGTCCGTACAATGAAGAGAAGGCCCGTCCGTACGGTCGTGCTCTTAGGGCTGCTCTCGGTCCATGTGATGGAAAGGCCGAAGTTTGAGTGGCTTAGGAGAAGGAAAACGAGGCCTTACAAGAGAGAGAGGCCCATCTCACAAGGAAAAGGAAGGAAGAAGGAAAAGGAAGGAAGGGAGATTCACGTGTGCTTTTGGTTAGGTGAAGGAAGAGAGAAGTCGCTCTCTTCTTCCTCTACTCGAGACAAACGGCTACAAGTCACTTTCATACCTTCCCCTTCTCTCTTTGTGTCTAACGGTCATATGACCTTGTTTTTCCTATATTAAGATGTAATCTCTCATATGTATAACAATAAAACATCACAACATTATTCAATAGAAGAGAAACCGATTTCCTCTCTATACTTGTGTTCTTGTTTCATATTAACAATGTAGAGAGTTTAGGATTAGCGGTTAGGGGCTGCCCTTAAGGCAGCCTATTCTCTTCTCAAATCCACCTAAACTCTTCTTATTTACTGCTTTACTTAGCCTAGATTACTGATTCTTAATCCTCCTTCTCCTAAGTACACAAACTCTAAGTGTTGTGATACTAGAAGAGGATAAGTCTCAAACTAGTGCTTCTCCTAGTTAGGATCCGCTTACTCTCTAGTATTTGGGTTCTATCTAGCTTGTTTATGGGGAGTTCATCACAAGTTGATGTTCTCTCCTCCCCCTTGAGAATGAGTTAGTTTGTTGTGGGTAAAGGGGGATTCATTCACCAAGTGTTTGTCTACCCTCTCTTGTGAGCTTTGTCTCATAAATCCCAACATGGTATCAGAGCAGGTTCTGTTCTTGGTGATTTAAACTCATTCTCAAAGTCGTTTTCTTAGGAGTTAGCTTAGTTAAAGTTTTAGACTTTGCTTAGGTGTTAAATCGCTTAGCTTAGTTTCTTTAAAGCTTTAATTTTGCTTTTGTTGATTAAATCGATTCTCTAGCAGCTCATTGTTGAGTAAGCTTGGTCTCTTGTCTTGTTAGAATTTGTAGACCAAGTGTGTGGAAAGAAATCGATTTTACAAGCCCCATCCTTAAGCTTTACCGATTTGGTAATAGCTTTGTTTATTTTGGGATGTGTGGGAAGTGATGAACCATTGAGCAAATTGTGTTGTTCATGGTGAGGATTCACGGTTCTTGTGTGCTTGTATGAGCCACGAAATTCTTAGGATTTAGCTCTCTTAGGATTTAGTTAATTTTCCTCTAAAGGTTTGATTTTGCTTTTGTTAAATTTCCTTTAAAGGCTTAATTACTAAATCGCTACTTCTTCTTCTCAATGTTGAGAAAGCTTTGTTTCTGGCCCTATGGTGTGTCCAGATTCAAGCTTGAAGAAGAGAGAGATCTTAATTTTCGCATCTCATGTCCGCTTGGTCAACTAGACTAAAGCTGTTCAAAGATGCATTCTTTTAACCGTTGGACAATAGGTTGTTCCAAAGGCTTTTGTTGTTTCTTCTTTGCTTGGGACCACGAAAAACATCTTCTATATGTTATTTTCGTGGATCTAAAGCCTTAAGATCTTGGAGAACACTTTGTTTAAGTGATTCTACCATGAGTTAGGTCCAAACCGTTGGAGAAATTAATTTTCCAAACGGTCCATGTGTTTCAGCCATTAAAGCACCAAAGTCTTGTTGAATGTTGGATGCTCTTGGCTGTCAAAGCTTCTGCAAACTCAAGAAAACAGAGTATAACTCTGTCCATAAGAACTCTTGAGCAAATTCTCTATTCTACTCTCCACTCACCTTATACTTCCGCCCATATACTCTACTATACTCTATTCTCTCTGGTTACTTATTCTCTAAATTCTATTTTATTTTCAGTAATATTCTATATTCTCTATTCTCTAATCTCTAACAATCTCCTGTTTAGAATCTGTTCCATTGAATTTGGTTTCAGCTTCAGCCTTGAAGATTGTGTGGAGCTCGCCTACTATCTCAAGAAGAAGAAGTGGCGAGGTTGAAGGCTATAAGATAGCCATGTAAGAGCGCAGCACAATGCCTGGAGTTAGAACCAAGGGCCACCAAGTCTTTGTTAAGCTGGTGGAAGGTGATGAATCAGTCCAAGAGCATGTGTGTTAGTGCCAAGTTGTTGATCGGATGTGCACAATGATCTTTAGGAAAGGTGATGCACAAGGTTTCAACCGTTGATTGGATGTGCACAAGAACGGTGATGCACAAGGCTTCAACTGAGGTGATGAGGTTTCAGCCCATCATCAAGTAAAGGTTACGGGGGAGATCAAGTGACTTCAGACCGTACCTCACAGATTCTGCTCGGCCACAAGCAAAAGTTTTTACTTAAAGCTCAGCCGAAGCGTCTCAAAGATCGACTCGGACGAAACCCTTCCACTGCGATTCGGCTTCCGCGTTCTTCATTAAAGTTCGAGACCACAGAGTCATCTTGCCAGTGGAAGTGGAATCATACCAATCCGAGCAGCCGTTCGAAAGGTATGTCCGATTCAGTGGGCATATGTCAGTCTGACGATAAAACTGACCGGGTTTAAAACCATGGTTAGAGAAGCGGTCTCAAGGAGGAATTCCAAACCGCAACTGTGATCAACTCTCTCCTTCCTATCCATCAAAACACCATAAAGGCTGTGCTCTAAACCCTTCTCTATTTTAATTCATAAATTAATTACCTTAGCTTCATTACTAGTCTTTACTCTTTAATATGTTCTCTTAAATTGTCACACTTTTAGAAATTTTCTTTGATATTCCTCATAGCAAACACTTATTCTTCTCTTCTTTATCACTTGTTTAAGGGGTAAAGGAGACTATGAGAGCCTCAAAGAAATTCTAAAGGCGCAAGGATGGAGATCATAAGGAATGTGCTAAAGGCAAGGTGGGCTAAGGAGTAGGAGCGGTTCAAATCATGAAGAGAAGGGAGCTAGTTCTTTGCAAACCAAGGTCAAGGGACATCATGGATAGTGGAGTCTATACTCTTTTTCCCTTAACAAAGTTTTATCCCAAGAGGTTTTCTTTGTTGAGGTTTTTAATGAGGTAGATGACACTAGTCCACCCTTGATCTTTGGTCCCCATGGTGTCCCACCGATCAAGCGTGCGGGGGAGTATTAGAATGTACCAAGGAGGAGAGAGGAGAGGCCGGTAAGGCCGAGCCTTGGAAGAAGAGAAGAAAGGCCGGAAAGGCCATGTAAAGGCCGGTAAGGCCATGTCCGTGTCCGTGAGCGACCATGTACCGTGTCCGGTACCATGTACCGTGTCCGTGAACGGACCCATGTCCGGTGAGCGGCCAGTTAGGCCGTGAACACATTGAAGAGAAGGCCCGTCCGTACAGGCCCGTCCGTACAGGCCCGTCTGTACAGGCCCGTCCGTACAGGCCCGTCCGTACAGGCCCGTCCGTACGATGAAGAGAAGGCCCGTCCGTACAATGAAGAGAAGGCCCGTCCGTACGGTCGTGCTCTTAGGGCTGCTCTCGGTCCATGTGATGGAAAGGCCGAAGTTTGAGTGGCTTAGGAGAAGGAAAACGAGGCCTTACAAGAGAGAGAGGCCCATCTCACAAGGAAAAGGAAGGAAGAAGGAAAAGGAAGGAAGGGAGATTCACGTGTGCTTTTGGTTAGGTGAAGGAAGAGAGAAGTCGCTCTCTTCTTCCTCTACTCGAGACAAACGGCTACAAGTCACTTTCATACCTTCCCCTTCTCTCTTTGTGTCTAACGGTCATATGACCTTGTTTTTCCTATATTAAGATGTAATCTCTCATATGTATAACAATAAAACATCACAACATTATTCAATAGAAGAGAAACCGATTTCCTCTCTATACTTGTGTTCTTGTTTCATATTAACAATGTAGAGAGTTTAGGATTAGCGGTTAGGGGCTGCCCTTAAGGCAGCCTATTCTCTTCTCAAATCCACCTAAACTCTTCTTATTTACTGCTTTACTTAGCCTAGATTACTGATTCTTAATCCTCCTTCTCCTAAGTACACAAACTCTAAGTGTTGTGATACTAGAAGAGGATAAGTCTCAAACTAGTGCTTCTCCTAGTTAGGATCCGCTTACTCTCTAGTATTTGGGTTCTATCTAGCTTGTTTATGGGGAGTTCATCACAAGTTGATGTTCTCTCCTCCCCCTTGAGAATGAGTTAGTTTGTTGTGGGTAAAGGGGGATTCATTCACCAAGTGTTTGTCTACCCTCTCTTGTGAGCTTTGTCTCATAAATCCCAACATGGTATCAGAGCAGGTTCTGTTCTTGGTGATTTAAAAGACACTTATACCCATTTTGTCTCAAAACAGGCTAACAGCAAAAAAACATTGCTTAGTAGCTGTAAACAGCTATGTTAGTGTTTCTGGGGTTAAAATGTGTCTTAATCCAATGCAACTAACTAAGTATAAGAGTTTGACATAGATGTGGAGAGTTTAAAAGCCACTTACACCCATTTTGTCCCAAAACAGGCTAAAACCAATAAAACATTGCTTAGAAGCTGTAAACAGCTATGTTAGTGTTTATGGGGTTAAAATGTGTCTTAATCCAATGCAACTAACTAATTATAAGAGTTTGAGATAGATGTGGAGAGTTTAAAAGCCACTTATACCCTTTTTGTCCCAAAACAGGCTAAAACCAAGAAAACAGTGCTTAGAAGCTGTAAACAGCTATGTTAGTGTTTATGTTGTTAAAATGTGTCTTAATCCAATGCAACTAACTAATTATAAGATGTGGAGAGTTTAAAAACATTGCTTAGAAGCTGTAAATATTGATCAAAAGAATAAGCCTAAGGCAGCCATGGCCGTCCGTACGAGTGTTGAATATGGGCTGTCCGTACAAGTGTGGTGAAATGGCCGAGTCTTCTAGTGATAAGGAATGGAGAGGAGGCCTGAAGCCCACTAGAAGGATCGAGAAGCACATTATAACCGTTAGAGAGAAGGGAAGAAAATAGTCACATGTTTGGTAAGGATGGGCTGTCGCTTTCACCTTGGGATGTAGTGTGTCTCTCTCCTAATGTCCCTATCCCACTTGTGTGTCTCGGTCAAGGGTGTAGCCCTAGTTTGTGTTTCCTTAAATAGGCTCATAGCCACCTTGTATTATCGCTTCTCATGGAATAAGAAAACCTAATCTTTTCTCCTTCCTCATTCTCTTTGTCTACCGAAACCTATCTCCATTCTCTTGATTCTCTTCTTTATTCTACAAAGTCTTACATGGTATCAGAGCAAGTTGTTCGATTCTCTACAGTCTAATCTCATTCTTCTACTTGTTTCTATTCTCTAGTCTCCTTTCCTTCTTTTCTTCTCACTCGCATTCTTTTGTTTATTCTCCGGGTAAAAGCTTTATCCATCGGTCCATAGAAATCCGACCATGGAAAACGCCAAGCCCATCGTTTCACCGATTGTCCTAAAGGGGACAAACTACTTGCTGTGGACAAGAACCACAAGAACCGCCCTTGGAGGTCGTGGCCTTTGGAGTCATGTCGAGTCCGACTATGTCCCAAAGCAAAACCCCAAAGAAGAAGATGCTTCCGAGGCGGAAGCGGAGGAAGAGAGCGAGAGGAAGGCCAAATGGTTCCAAGAAGACCAAGTTGTCCTATCTGTTCTCCAAAACTCTCTGGACACGCCTATCCTTGAGGCCTACTCATACTGCGAGACGGCCAAGGAACTGTGGGAAACACTTAAAGGCGTGTATGGTAATGTCTCTAACATGACTAGAGTCTTTGAGGTCAAGAAGGCCATAAACGACCTTAACCAAGATGATGTGGAGTTCACTAAGCATCTTGGTAAGTTCCGTGCACTATGGTCCGAACTTGACATGTTGCGGCCAAGTACACTTGAGGCGAGTGTGCTAAACGAAAGGAAGGAGCAAGACAAGATCTTTGGACTCCTCCTTACCTTGAACCCATCCTTCAATGACCTTTTGAAGCACATCCTAAGGGCAGAGAAGCTTCCCTCCTTTGAAGATATTTGCTCCCAAATTCAGAAAGAACAAGGATCTCTTGATTTGTTTAGCGGTAAGGGGGAGCTTGCTACGGCCAACAAAGGAGTGTACAAGCAAGAGGAGAGGAAGGTGTGGGTATGCGACCACTGCAAGAAGCGGGGCCACCTGAAAGACAAATGCTGGGTTCTCCATCCTCATCTCAAGCCGGCCAAGTTCAAAGCCAACTTCTCAAAGGAAGCGGTTAGCGACAAGGGAGCCGGATCATCAAAGCAGGGAGATGAGGTGGCCATGACCGCAGCCTATGGAGATGTGGTGAGGAAGTCAGACCTTGAGGCTCTCATCCGCTCCATTGCCTCACTCAAGGAGTCTGGTATCTCTTTCTTTACCTCTAAGCCTAGTAAATCGCTTGTTATTGACTCGGGGGCTTCACATCATATGATTAGCAACCCTAGGTTAATTGACAACATAAAACCGGCTTTAGGGAATGTTGTTATTGCCAATGGAGATCAAATACCAGTAAAAGGGATAGGGGACTTGAAACTTTTTGATAAAACCTCAAAAGCTTTCTTTATGCCTACATTTACCTCCAATCTTCTATCGGTTAAGAGGGCCACAAATGATTTGAATTGTTATGCAATTTTTGGTCCTAACAGTGTTCATTTTCAGGATATTGAGACTGGAAAGGTTCTTGGAGAAGGGCAAGGGAGTGGAGATCTCTATGTCCTAGAGAAAACTGATCCAAATTTATCTTCTATTAAGTCTTGTTTTGTTGTTGATTCGAATATGGTGTGGCATGCTAGGCTAGGCCACCCTCATTCGCGTGCTTTAGGACTAATGTTTCCTAATATTTCTTTTGATAATTCTACTTGTGAACCTTGTATTCTTGGAAAACATTGCAAGTCTATCTTTCCTAAGTCAACTACTATTTATGAAAATTGTTTTGATTTAGTTCACTCAGATGTTTGGACTTCACCATGCCTATCTAGAGATAATAACAAGTATTTTGTGACTTTTATTGATGAAAAATCAAAATATACTTGGATTACCTTATTGCCTTCTAAAGATAGAGTGTTTGATGCCTTTGTCAACTTTCAAAACTATGTGACTAATCATTTTAATGCAAAACTTAAGGTACTTAGGTCTGATAATGGTGGAGAATACACAAGTTGCAAGTTCAAAGAACATCTCTCCAAGCATGGCATTCTCCATCAAACTAGTTGTCCCTACACGCCACAACAAAATGGTGTGGCCGAGAGAAAGAACCGGCATCTCATGGAAGTGGCGCGGGCAATCATGTTCCACTCTAGTGTTCCCAAACGATATTGGGGTGATGCTGTGATGACTGCATGCTATCTCATCAACCGGACACCAACCCGAGTTCTTCATGACTTATCTCCATTTGAAGTACTAAACAAATTTAAACCATCCCTTGATCACTTACGCGTTTTTGGTTGTGTTTGTTTTGTGTTAGTACCAGGAGAACAAAGGAGTAAGCTGGATGCCAAGAGTACAAAGTGCATGTTCATTGGCTACTCTACCACACAAAAGGGGTACAAATGTTATGATCCGGCCACAAGTCGTCTATATGTCTCCCGAGATGTCCGGTTCCTAGAGAATGTGGGCTACTATGACAAGAAGGACTGGAACAATCTTAAAGACCTCTCTCACTCACCTAATGACCGAGCTTCAAGTCTAAGGTTCCTTCTTGATCACCTTGGCAACCCGTCTCCACCAACGGGTGTCGTGCAGCCTATGCTACGCCAAACTCCTACCGACGGTGGGTCTGACCAAGGAGATACGAATAACAATGTTTCAGCCCAAGATAGTGTGTCCCTTGAGTCTGGCCTACCCATAGCCGGTGTTACTGTTCCTGGCCCTACACCGGACACACATGCTCCGGCAGCGGCTCCTACCGAGGAAAACACGGAGACGGTTCTTACGGACGGTACGTCAACGGAGTTGCCTAGGACGGATCCACCTCCTGCACCAGTCCTGCGTCGGAGCACCAGACCTCGATCTGACCCCTCCACTTGGAAGAACAAGCGTGTATATTACAACAGTCAAGCCGTCGCTCATCCCATCCAGTCCGTTTGTTCCCTTGAGCTGTTACCTGCTGATCACCAAGCTTTCTTCGGCCAAGTTGACGCCAATTGGATCCCGCAGACATATGATGAAGCCAAGGAACATCAGGTTTGGTTAGATGCGGTCAAGGATGAAACCGGCGCCATGATCCGGAATCATACGTGGGACGAATCGGATCTTCCTCAAGGCAAGCGGGCAGTTAGCTCCAAATGGGTGTTCACCATAAAGTATTTGAGCAATGGTGACATTGAACGGCATAAAGCCCGGTTAGTGGCCCGTGGCTTCACCCAAACCTATGGTGCGGACTACACGGACACCTTTGCACCCGTGGCCAAGCTCCATACGGTTCGGGTTGTGCTGTCTCTTGCTGTCAACCTATCATGGGACTTATGGCAGATGGATGTGAAGAACGCCTTTCTTCAAGGTGAACTTGATGAAGAAGTGTACATGACGCCTCCTCCCGGCCTTGAAGACATGGTTACACCCGGAAAAGTCTTGAGGCTACGTAAGGCCATCTATGGCCTTAAGCAGTCCCCACGAGCTTGGTACCACAAACTAAGCTCTACTCTCAAGACTTATGGTTTTAAGCGATCGGAGGCTGATCATACTCTCTTCACACGTTGCACCTCTATTGGTTGGGTGGTGGTGCTCATATACGTCGACGACATCATCGTGACTGGTGATGATAAGGCGGCCATTCAGGACACCAAGGACTCCCTCAAGTCGGCATTTGACATCAAGGACCTTGGGGAACTCAAATACTTTCTTGGTATTGAAATTTGTCGCTCACCGGAAGGACTCTTCCTCTCACAACGCAAGTACACTCTTGACTTGTTAGAGGAGACTGGCAAGCTTGGTGTGTCTCCGGTCGCTACGCCACTTGATGAAGACTACCAGCTCAAGCGAAAGGGGGAGAGCTTACGGGAAAAAGAAGGCCGACCAAAGGAACCAATGGACGAGCCATTCTTAGACGTCACACGCTACCGCCGGCTTGTAGGTAAGCTAATATACCTTACTATCACACGACCTGACATATGTTATGCTGTGAATCAGGTTAGCCAACATATGAAGGCACCAAGCAAGTACCAATGGAGTCAAGTCGAGAGGATCCTAAGCTATCTCAAGGGCAGTCCGGGTCAAGGTATTTGGATGGGCAAGAATGACAACACCGAGATTGTTGGCTACTGTGATGCGGATTACAATGGCGACACGCTGGATAGAAGATCCACTACTGGGTACTGCACGTTCGTTGGAGGCAACATGGTTACATGGAGGTCTAAGAAACAAAAGGTGGTTTCATGCTCTAGCGCCGAGGCCGAGTATAGAGCTATGAGGAAGCTCACTAACGAGATGACATGGCTGAAGGGTCTACTCAAGGACTTAGGCATCGAAACAAAGCAGCCCATGACCATGCATTGCGACAATGAAGCGGCCATCCACATTGCCACAAACTCGGTCTTTCATGAGAGGACCAAGCACATAGAAAGCGATTGCCACAAGGTGAGAGAGAAGATTGAAGAAGGAGTGGTGTTACCATGCCACACAAGGAGTCAAGATCAGCTAGCTGACATCTTCACCAAGTCTGCAAGCTCCAAGGTTTGTGATCACATCTATAGCAAACTTGGACTTGTAGACATTACACGGCCATGATCAAGCTTCTCTAATCCGTGGACAGCACACTCTTTTTCCCTTGACTTGGTTTTGTCCCATGAGGTTTTCTAAGTCAAGGTTTTTAATGAGGTGCTGCTTCACGGGTTCCAAGCTTAGCCATTTCATTAGGCTAAGCTTGAGGGGGAGTATTGATCAAAAGAATAAGCCTAAGGCAGCCATGGCCGTCCGTACGAGTGTTGAATATGGGCTGTCCGTACAAGTGTGGTGAAATGGCCGAGTCTTCTAGTGATAAGGAATGGAGAGGAGGCCTGAAGCCCACTAGAAGGATCGAGAAGCACATTATAACCGTTAGAGAGAAGGGAAGAAAATAGTCACATGTTTGGTAAGGATGGGCTGTCGCTTTCACCTTGGGATGTAGTGTGTCTCTCTCCTAATGTCCCTATCCCACTTGTGTGTCTCGGTCAAGGGTGTAGCCCTAGTTTGTGTTTCCTTAAATAGGCTCATAGCCACCTTGTATTATCGCTTCTCATGGAATAAGAAAACCTAATCTTTTCTCCTTCCTCATTCTCTTTGTCTACCGAAACCTATCTCCATTCTCTTGATTCTCTTCTTTATTCTACAAAGTCTTACAGTAAACAGCTATGTTAGTGTTTATGGGGTTAAAATATGTCTTAATCCAATGCAACTAACTAATTATAAGAGTTTGAGATAGATGTGGAGAGTTTAAAAGCCACTTATTCCCATTTTGTCCCAAAACAGGCTAAAACCAAGAAAACATTGCTTAGAAGCTGTAAACAGCTATGTTAGTGTTTCTGGGGTTAAAAATGTGTCTTAATCCAATGCAACTAACTAATTAGAAGAGTTTGAGATAGATGTGGAGAGTTTAAAAGCCACTTATACCCATTTTGTCCCAAAACAGGCTAACAGCAAGAAAACATTGCTTAGTAGCTGTAAACAGCTATGTTAGTGTTTATGGGGTTAAAATGTGTCTTAATCCAATGCAACTAACTAATTATAAGAGTTTGAGATAGATGTGGAGAGTTTAAAAGCCACTTATACCATTTTGTCCCAAAACAGGCTAACAGCAAGAAAACATTGCTTAGAAGCTGTAAACAGCTATATTAGTGTTTCTGGGGTTAAAATGTGTCTTAATCAAATGCAACTAACTAATTATAAGAGTATGAGATAGATGTGGAGAGTTTAAAAGCCACTTATACCCATTTTGTCCTAAAATAGGCTAAAACCAAGAAAACATTGCTTAGAAGCTGTAAACAGCTATGTTAGTGTTTATGGGGTTAAAATGTGTCTTAATCCAATGCAACTAACTAATTATAAGAGTTTGAGATAGATGTGGAGAGTTTAAAAGCCACTTATACCCATTTTGTCCCAAAACAGGCTAAAACCTAGAAAACATTGCTTAGAAGCTGTAAACAGCTATGTTAGTGTTTCTGGGGTTAAAATGTGTCTTAATCCAATGCAACTACTAATTATAAGATGTGGTGAGTTTAAAAACATTGCTTAGAAGCTGTAAACAGCTATGTTAGTGTTTCTGGGGTTAAAATGTGTCTTAATCCTATGCAACTAACTAATTATAAGAGTTTGAGATATATGTGGAGAGTTTAAAAGCTACTTATTCCCATTTTGTCCCAAAACAGGCTAAAACCAAGAAAACATTGCTTCGAAGCTGTAAACAGCTATGTTAGTGTTTCTGGGGTTAAAAATGTGTCTTAATCCAATGCAACTAACTAATTATAAGAGTTTGAGATAGATGTGGAGAGTTTAAAAGCCACTTATACCCATTTTGTCTCAAAACAGGCTAACAGCAAGAAAACATTGCTTAGTAGCTGTAAACAGCTATGTTAGTGTTTCTGGGGTTAAAATGTGTCTTAATCCAATGCAACTAACTAAGTATAAGAGTTTGAGATAGATGTGGAGAGTTTAAAAGCCACTTACACCCATTTTGTCCCAAAACAGGCTAAAACCAATAAAACATTGCTTAGAAGCTGTAAACAGCTATGTTAGTGTTTCTGGGGTTAAAATGTGTCTTAATCCAATGCAACTACTAATTATAAGATGTGGTGAGTTTAAAAACATTGCTTAGAAGCTGTAAACAGCTATGTTAGTGTTTCTGGGGTTAAAATGTGTCTTAATCCTATGCAACTAACTAATTATAAGAGTTTGAGATATATGTGGAGAGTTTAAAAGCCACTTATTCCCATTTTGTCCCAAAACAGGCTAAAACCAAGAAAACATTGCTTAGAAGCTGTAAACAGCTATGTTAGTGTTTCTGGGGTTAAAAATGTGTCTTAATCCAATGCAACTAACTAATTATAAGAGTTTGAGATAGATGTGGAGAGTTTAAAAGCCACTTATACCCATTTTGTCTCAAAACAGGCTAACAGCAAAAAAACATTGCTTAGTAGCTGTAAACAGCTATGTTAGTGTTTCTGGGGTTAAAATGTGTCTTAATCCAATGCAACTAACTAAGTATAAGAGTTTGACATAGATGTGGAGAGTTTAAAAGCCACTTACACCCATTTTGTCCCAAAACAGGCTAAAACCAATAAAACATTGCTTAGAAGCTGTAAACAGCTATGTTAGTGTTTATGGGGTTAAAATGTGTCTTAATCCAATGCAACTAACTAATTATAAGAGTTTGAGATAGATGTGGAGAGTTTAAAAGCCACTTATACCCTTTTTGTCCCAAAACAGGCTAAAACCAAGAAAACAGTGCTTAGAAGCTGTAAACAGCTATGTTAGTGTTTATGTTGTTAAAATGTGTCTTAATCCAATGCAACTAACTAATTATAAGATGTGGAGAGTTTAAAAACATTGCTTAGAAGCTGTAAACAGCTATGTTAGTGTTTATGGGGTTAAAATATGTCTTAATCCAATGCAACTAACTAATTATAAGAGTTTGAGATAGATGTGGAGAGTTTAAAAGCCACTTATTCCCATTTTGTCCCAAAACAGGCTAAAACCAAGAAAACATTGCTTAGAAGCTGTAAACAGCTATGTTAGTGTTTCTGGGGTTAAAAATGTGTCTTAATCCAATGCAACTAACTAATTAGAAGAGTTTGAGATAGATGTGGAGAGTTTAAAAGCCACTTATACCCATTTTGTCCCAAAACAGGCTAACAGCAAGAAAACATTGCTTAGTAGCTGTAAACAGCTATGTTAGTGTTTATGGGGTTAAAATGTGTCTTAATCCAATGCAACTAACTAATTATAAGAGTTTGAGATAGATGTGGAGAGTTTAAAAGCCACTTATACCCATTTTGTCCCAAAACAGGCTAACAGCAAGAAAACATTGCTTAGAAGCTGTAAACAGCTATATTAGTGTTTCTGGGGTTAAAATGTGTCTTAATCAAATGCAACTAACTAATTATAAGAGTATGAGATAGATGTGGAGAGTTTAAAAGCCACTTATACCCATTTTGTCCTAAAATAGGCTAAAACCAAGAAAACATTGCTTAGAAGCTGTAAACAGCTATGTTAGTGTTTATGGGGTTAAAATGTGTCTTAATCCAATGCAACTAACTAATTATAAGAGTTTGAGATAGATGTGGAGAGTTTAAAAGCCACTTATACCCATTTTGTCCCAAAACAGGCTAAAACCTAGAAAACATTGCTTAGTAGCTGTAAACAGCTATGTTAGTGTTTCTGGGGTTAAAAATGTGTCTTAATCCAATGCAACTAACTAATTATAAGAGTTTGAGATAGATGTGGAGAGTTTAAAAGCCACTTATACCCATTTTGTCCCAAAACAGGCTAACAGCAAGAAAACATTGCTTAGTAGCTGTAAACAGCTATGTTAGTGTTTCTGGGGTTAAAATGTGTCTTAATCCAATGCAACTAACTAAGTATAAGAGTTTGAGATAGATGTGGAGAGTTTAAAAGCCACTTACACCCATTTTGTCCCAAAACAGGCTAAAACCAATAAAACATTGCTTAGAAGCTGTAAACAGCTATGTTAGTGTTTATGGGGCTAAAATGTGTCTTAATCCAATGCAACTAACTAATTATAAGAGTTTCAGATAGATGTGGAGAGTTTAAAAGCCACTTATACCCATTTTGTCCCAAAACAGGCTAAACCAAGAAAACATTGCTTAGAAGCTGTAAACAGCTATGTTAGTGTTTCTGGGGTTAAAATGTGTCTTAATCCAATGCAACTAACTAATTATAAGAGTTTGAGATAGATGTGGAGAGTTTAAAAGCCACTTATATCCATTTTGTCCCAAAACAGGCTAACAGCAAGAAAACATTGCTTAGAAGCTGTAAACAGCTATGTTAGTGTTTCTGGGGTTAAAATGTGTCTTAATCAAATGTAACTAACTAATTATAAGAGTATGAGATAGATGTGGAGAGTTTAAAAGCCACTTATACCCATTTTGTCCTAAAATAGGCTAAAACCAAGAAAACATTGCTTAGAAGCTGTAAACAGCTATGTTAGTGTTTATGGGGTTAAAATGTGTCTTAATCCAATGCAACTAACTAATTATAAGAGTTTGAGATAGATGTGGAGAGTTTAAAAGCCACTTATACCCATTTTGTCCCAAAACAGGCTAAAACCTAGAAAACATTGCTTAGTAGCTGTAAACAGCTATGTTAGTGTTTCTGGGGTTAAAAATGTGTCTTAATCCAATGCAACTAACTAATTATAAGAGTTTGAGATAGATGTGGAGAGTTTAAAAGCCACTTATACCCATTTTGTCCCAAAACAGGCTAACAGCAAGAAAACATTGCTTAGTAGCTGTAAACAGCTATGTTAGTGTTTCTGGGGTTAAAATGTGTCTTAATCCAATGCAACTAACTAAGTATAAGAGTTTGAGATAGATGTGGAGAGTTTAAAAGCCACTTACACCCATTTTGTCCCAAAACAGGCTAAAACCAATAAAACATTGCTTAGAAGCTGTAAACAGCTATGTTAGTGTTTATGGGGCTAAAATGTGTCTTAATCCAATGCAACTAACTAATTATAAGAGTTTCAGATAGATGTGGAGAGTTTAAAAGCCACTTATACCCATTTTGTCCCAAAACAGGCTAAACCAAGAAAACATTGCTTAGAAGCTGTAAACAGCTATGTTAGTGTTTCTGGGGTTAAAATGTGTCTTAATCCAATGCAACTAACTAATTATAAGAGTTTGAGATAGATGTGGAGAGTTTAAAAGCCACTTATATCCATTTTGTCCCAAAACAGGCTAACAGCAAGAAAACATTGCTTAGAAGCTGTAAACAGCTATGTTAGTGTTTCTGGGGTTAAAATGTGTCTTAATCCAATGCAACTAACTAATTATAAGAGTTTGAGATAGATGCGGAGAGTTTAAAAGCCACTTATACCCATTTTGTCCTAAAACAGTCTAAAACCAAGAAAACATTGCTTAGAAGCTGTAAACAGCTATGTTAGTGTTTATGGGGTTAAAATGTGTCTCAATCCAATGCAACTAACTAATTATAAGAGTTTGAGATAGATGTGGAGAGTTTAAAAGCCACTTATACCCATTTTGTCCCAATAAAGGCTAAAACCAAGAAAACATTGCTTAGAAGCTTTAAACAGCTATGTTAGTGTTTCTGGGGTTAAAATGTGTCTTAATCCAATGCAACTAACTAATTATAAGAGTTTGAGAGAGATGTGGAGAGTTTAAAACCCACTTATACCCATTTTGTCCCAAAACAGGCTAAAACCAAGAAAACATTGCTTAGAAGCTGTAAACAGCTATGTTAGTGTTTATGGGGTTAAAATGTGTCTTAATCCAATGCAACTAACTAATTCTAAGAGTTTGAGATAGATGTGGAGAGTTTAAAAGCCACTTATACCCATTTTGTCCCAAAACAGGCTATACCAAGAAAACATTATGAACCGGCACACACACTTGTCCGTACGACCGTACGGACGTCCGTACGACCAACCAACGGGCCATCCTCAAATAGAAGTCTTCATGAGCCCAATCCACCAAAGAGATCCTCCAACGGTCGCCATTCATCTCGATCCTTCCTTTGTAGCCGTTGGAGCAAGTTGTAAGAGAGAAGAGGAGATCACATGTTAGAATAAGGAGATGTCGCTTTCTCCTCATATTAGTGTGCATAGGATCCTAAGAGAATATCCTATTTGTATATGTCTTTAAATAGTTTGTAAGTATCATACTAATAGAAGTAAGAAAAGAGTTTATTCTCTTTCTCCAACACTCTCTCTCTCAATCGTTCACTCTCCTCACTCTTTACACGATTTCACTCTCTTCCATAATCTCTTGATTACTCTACTCTCAAACTTACATGGTATCAGAGCAGATTTGATTCTGTTCTTGCCTCAAATCTCCATCACTCCCTTCCGCATTCTCTTTCTTGTTCTTGAAATTTCTTGTTCTTGAATCTTCTTTCTTTAACCGTTGGACAATAGCTTTAACCAACGGTCTCTTCATCTTTTTCCATGGAAACTACCAAAACTCTCATTGTTCCAGTTACTCTCAAGGGAGAGAATTACTTACTGTGGGCTAGAACCACAAAGACAGCCCTATGCGGCCGAGGACTTTGGTCCCATGTTGAGACGAGCGAAGCTCCTAGTGGCGAGACCACCAAAGACGGCAAGGATCTTGTCGATGAGAAGAACAAGTGGTTTCAAGAAGATCAGGGAGTCCTAGCTATCATTCAAAACTCCCTAGATGCACCTATACTTGAAGCTTACTCTTATTGCGAGACAGCAAAAGACTTGTGGGACACTCTCAAGAATGTTTTTGGGAATGTTACAAATGTAAACCGAATTTTTGAGATTAAGAGGGCCATCAACAACCTCAACCAAGAAGACATGGAGTTCACCAAGCACTTTGGGAAGTTTAGGTCCCTTTGGGCTGAACTAGAGATGCTCCGGCCGGCGACTATAGATCCGGCCATTCTGAATGAGAGGCGTGAACAAGATAAGGTGTTCGGCCTTCTCTTGACCTTGAACCCCTCCTACAATGACCTTATCAAGCATATTCTACGGTCGGACAAGCTCCCTAGCCTTGATGATGTCTGTAACCAAATTCAAAAGGAGCATGGCTCCATGGGATTGTTTGGCGGCAAGGGAGAACTTGTGACCGCTAACAAAGCTGAGACGGCATCAGCAAACAAGGGCTACTACAAGCCGGAGGACAAGAACAACCCGCCATTTTGTGAGCATTGTAAGAAGCTTGGTCACTTCAAGAGCCGCTGCTGGATTCTACACCCTCATCTAGCACCACCGCCGGGTACCATCCGAGGTGGACGACCAAACCGCGGAGGACCACCGAGAGCTCATCAAGCAGTAGCCATGGGGGAGTCATCAATCTCTGAGCAACCTCAACAAGTGACCAGTGGAACTGCTCTTGCTGCAGCATCGTCCGAGCTGGTAAGGCGGTCCGACCTTGATGCGCTCATCAAAGCCATCAAAGAGGCCACCGGTAAGGCGTTTCTTGCCTCAAACAAAATTAAACCCCTCATAGTTGATTCTGGTGCATCCCATCACATGATTAGTGATTCTAGGCTAATTAGTGATATTAAACCTGCTAATGGTAATGTGATAATAGCAAATGGTGAGAAAGTACCAGTTAAAGGCATTGGAAACTTGAAACTATTTGATAAGGAGACTAAGGCATTTTATATGCCAAACTTTACTTCTAACTTGCTATCAGTTAAGAGAGCCACTACTGATTTAAATTGTTATGCTATATTTGGTCCTAACAATGTTCATTTTCAGGATATTGAGACAAGTAAGGTTCTTGGTCAAGGAGGATCCAAGGATGACCTCTATGTGCTTGAGGACTTGAACTTATCTTCTAATGCATCTTGTTTTAATTCGGTTATTATGAAACCTAGTGATTCTATTTTACATGCTAGGCTAGGACACCCTCACACAAGAGCTTTATCTTTAATATTTCCTAATGTTTCTTTTCAAAATGATGAGTGTGAGGCTTGTATTCTTGGTAAACATTGCAAGGCTGTTTTTCCTAAATCTATTACTATTTATGAAAAATGTTTTGATTTAATTCATTCTGATGTTTGGACATCTCCTTGCTTATCTAGAGATAATCAAAAGTATTTTGTGACTTTTATTGATGAAAAATCAAAATATACTTGGATAACTTTACTTCCCTCTAAGGATAGAGTCCTTGAGGCCTTTACTAATTTTCAAAATTATGTCACTAACCACTTTCATGCCAAGATTAAAATTTTGAGATCAGATAATGGTGGAGAATACACAAGCCATGCCTTTAAGCAATATCTAGCCAAACATGGAATTCTTCATCAAACTAGCTGTCCTTACACACCACAACAAAATGGAGTGGCTGAGAGAAAGAATAGGCATCTCATGGAAGTAGCAAGGTCTATGATGTTTCACACAAGGGTTCCAAAGAGGTTTTGGGGAGATGCTGTGCTAGCCGCTTGTTATCTTATTAACCGCACACCAACAAAGATCCTAAAGGATGTGTCTCCATTTGAGGTATTAACGAATGACAAACCTACATTTGATCACTTACGAGTGTGTGGTTGTGTGTGCTATGTGTTGCGACCAGGTGAGCTAAGAGACAAGCTTGATGCAAAGAGTACAAAGGCTATGTTTCTTGGCTACTCTACCACACAAAAGGGGTATAAGTGCTATGAACCTACAACAAGGAGGGTTCTAGTATCTCGTGATGTCAAGTTCATGGAGACACAAGGTTTTTACGATGAGAAGAATTGGGATGAGCTCCGTAACCTCTCTGATTCACCATCTGATCGGACGCGCAACCTCCGAGTAATCCTTGAGCGACTAGGTCTTGAAAACGATCGGATCACTACCGAGTCAGCCAGACCAGCATCACCAGAGCAACCTGAGCCATTTACTGAGCCTGAGCCTGCTACACATGCCGATGACCATACTGAGCAGCATGAGGAAGCACCCGAGTCACTCGCGGACAACACGGCCGAAACAACCGAGGAGACGGCTGAACAGCTTGAGGAGATCATTACTCCAGGACGAGCCAACTCCGAAGCTGGGGCTATAGTTCCTCTTCGGCGCAGCCAACGTATTAGGTATCCTCCTAGTCATTGGAAGAACACCCGTGTGTACTACAACAACATGGCCGTTGCTCATCCGATTCAGGCCGTGTGCACCTTGGCTCATTTTCCGATAGAGCATCAAGTGTTTCTTGGCCATATTGATGAGGATTGGATCCCCAAGACCTATGATGAGGCTAAGCAGCACAAAGTATGGAGAGATGCAGTGGATGCCGAGAATACGGCCATGGTGCAAAATCATACATGGGACGAGGCTGACTTACCCAAGGGCAAGAAGGCTGTCACCTCTCGGTATATCTTCACAATCAAATATAAGAGCAATGGGGAGATTGAACGCCACAAAGCCCGCCTAGTCGCACGAGGGTTCACGCAAACGTATGGGGAGGACTATCTTGATACGTTTGCTCCGGTGGCTAAGCTTCACACGGTTCGAGTTGTACTCTCTCTCGCCACCAACCTCGACTGGGAACTTTGGCAAATGGACGTGAAGAACGCCTTCTTGCAAGGAGAACTGGAGGATGAAGTGTATATGCGACCACCACCGGGTTTGGAGGATACTATTGGTCCGGGAAAGGTCTTGAAACTCAACAAAGCTATCTATGGCTTGAAGCAGTCACCAAGGGCTTGGTATCACAAGCTTAGCACCACACTCCTTGACAAAGGCTTTCGCAAATCCGAAGCTGACCACACCTTGTTCACCTTACCAAGCGCCAAAGGTATAGTAGTCATTCTAGTGTATGTTGATGATATCATCATCACTGGAAGTGACTCGGTAGGTATTCAAGACTCTAAAACATTCTTGAAATCAGTTTTTGATATTAAAGATCTTGGAGAGTTGAAATACTTTCTTGGGATAGAAGTTTATAGATCAAATGAAGGGTTATTGTTGTCTCAAAGAAAGTATGCACTAGACTTATTGAGTGAAACAGGAAAACTAGGAGCTAAGGCAGTAACAACGCCCCTAGAAGAGAATTACAAGGATGGAGGACAGGGGGAGCTTGACACCGCTCCATTCGAGGACGTTAGCCTCTACCGGCGGCTAGTCGGTAAGCTCATTTATTTGACTATCACACGGCCTGACATTTGCTTTGCCGTGAACCAGGTAAGCCAGCATATGAAGAACCCCACCGTGCACCATTGGAACATGCTGACACGGATCCTCAAGTACATCAAGGGCTCACCCGGCCAAGGCATATGGATGGGACGCAACAAGAGCACTGAGTTGGTAGGCTACTGCGACGCTGACTATGCCGGAGATCGTGGGGACCGACGCTCAACCACAGGCTATTGCACGTTCCTTGGAGGGAACCTGGTCACATGGAAGAGCAAGAAGCAAAAGGTCGTCTCACTCTCAAGTGCCGAATCCGAGTATAGAGCTATGAGGAAGCTAACGACGGAGCTAATGTGGCTGAAGATGTTACTCAAGGATCTTGGAATAGAATCAACAAAGCCGATCACCATGCACTGTGATAACGAAGCAGCCATTCATATAGCAACCAATTCAGTGTTCCATGAGCGGACCAAGCACATTGAAGTGGATTGCCATAAGGTCCGAGAACAAATCAAGCTTGGAGTTGTCTTACCTTGCCATACCGAAAGCAAAGAACAACTTGCAGACGTCCTGACTAAAGCTGCGAGCCCCCAAGTGTGTGAATACATCCATCCTAAGCTTGGCCTCCTAAACCTCACTCGGCCATGACTTGCTTTGTTTTGGCGCCTACACTCTTTTTCCCTTAAGTATAGTTTTCCCAAGAGGTTTTTCTATACTAAGGTTTTTAATGAGGTGGGTGCCTATGTTGTCAAGCTTGACTAGTTCCCCAAGTCAAGCTTGAGGGGGAGTATGAACCGGCACACACACTTGTCCGTACGACCGTACGGACGTCCGTACGACCAACCAACGGGCCATCCTCAAATAGAAGTCTTCATGAGCCCAATCCACCAAAGAGATCCTCCAACGGTCGCCATTCATCTCGATCCTTCCTTTGTAGCCGTTGGAGCAAGTTGTAAGAGAGAAGAGGAGATCACATGTTAGAATAAGGAGATGTCGCTTTCTCCTCATATTAGTGTGCATAGGATCCTAAGAGAATATCCTATTTGTATATGTCTTTAAATAGTTTGTAAGTATCATACTAATAGAAGTAAGAAAAGAGTTTATTCTCTTTCTCCAACACTCTCTCTCTCAATCGTTCACTCTCCTCACTCTTTACACGATTTCACTCTCTTCCATAATCTCTTGATTACTCTACTCTCAAACTTACAAACATTGCTTAGAAGCTGTAAACAGCTATGTTAGTGTTTCTGGGGTTAAAATGTGTCTTAATCCAATGCAACTAACTAATTATAAGAGTTTGAGATAGATGTGGAGAGTTTAAAAGCCAATTATACCCATTTTGTCCCAAAACAGGCTAACAGCAAGAAAACATTGCTTAGAAGCTGTAAAAAGCTATGTTAGTGTTTCTGGGGTTAAAATGTGTCTTAATCCAATGCAACTAACTAATTATAAGAGTTTGAGATAGATGTGGAGAGTTTAAAAGCCACTTATACCCATTTTGTCCTAAAACGGGCTAAAACCAAGAAAACATTGCTTAGAAGCTGTAAACAGCTATGTTAGTGTTTATGGGGTTAAAATGTGTCTTAATCCAATGCAACTAACCAATTATAAGAGTTTGACATAGATGTGGAGAGTTTAAAAGCCACTTATACCCTTTTTGTCCCAAAACAGGCTAAAACCAAGAAAACAGTGCTTAGAAGCTGTAAACAGCTATGTTAGTGTTTATGTGGTTAAAATGTGTCTTAATCCAATGCAACTAACTAATTATAAGAGTTTGAGATAGATGTGGAAAGTTTAAAAGCCACTTATACCCATTTTGTCCCAAAACAGGCTAAAACCAAGAAAACATTGCTTAGAAGCTGTAAACAGCTATGTTAGTGTTTCTGGGGTTAAAATGTGTCTTAATCCAATGCAACTACTAATTATAAGATGTGGTGAGTTTAAAAACATTGCTTAGAAGCTGTAAACAGCTATGTTAGTGTTTCTGGGGTTAAAATGTGTCTTAATCCAATGCAACTAACTAATTATAAGAGTTTGAGATAGATGTGGAGAGTTTAAAAGCCACTTATACCCTTTTTGTCCCAAAACAGGTTAAAACCAAGAAAACAGTGCTTAGAAGCTGTAAACAGCTATGTTAGTGTTTATGTTGTTAAAATGTGTCTTAATCCAATGCAACTAACTAATTATAAGATGTGGAGAGTTTAAAAACATTGCTTAGAAGCTGTAAACAGCTATGTTAGTGTTTATGGGGTTAAAATATGTCTTAATCCAATGCAACTAACTAATTATAAGAGTTTGAGATAGATGTGGAGAGTTTAAAAGCCACTTATTCCCATTTTGTCCCAAAACAGGCTAAAACCAAGAAAACATTGCTTAGAAGCTGTAAACAGCTATGTTAGTGTTTCTGGGGTTAAAAATGTGTCTTAATCCAATGCAACTAACTAATTAGAAGAGTTTGAGATAGATGTGGAGAGTTTAAAAGCCACTTATACCCATTTTGTCCCAAAACAGGCTAACAGCAAGAAAACATTGCTTAGTAGCTGTAAACAGCTATGTTAGTGTTTATGGGGTTAAAATGTGTCTTAATCCAATGCAACTAACTAATTATAAGAGTTTGAGATAGATGTGGAGAGTTTAAAAGCCACTTATACCCATTTTGTCCCAAAACAGGCTAACAGCAAGAAAACATTGCTTAGAAGCTGTAAACAGCTATATTAGTGTTTCTGGGGTTAAAATGTGTCTTAATCAAATGCAACTAACTAATTATAAGAATATGAGATAGATGTGGAGAGTTTAAAAGCCACTTATACCCATTTTGTCCTAAAATAGGCTAAAACCAAGAAAACATTGCTTAGAAGCTGTAAACAGCTATGTTAGTGTTTATGGGGTTAAAATGTGTCTTAATCCAATGCAACTAACTAATTATAAGAGTTTGAGATAGATGTGGAGAGTTTAAAAGCCACTTATACCCATTTTGTCCCAAAACAGGCTAAAACCTAGAAAACATTGCTTAGTAGCTGTAAACAGCTATGTTAGTGTTTCTGGGGTTAAAAATGTGTCTTAATCCAATGCAACTAACTAATTATAAGAGTTTGAGATAGATGTGGAGAGTTTAAAAGCCACTTATACCCATTTTGTCCCAAAACAGGCTAACAGCAAGAAAACATTGCTTAGTAGCTGTAAACAGCTATGTTAGTGTTTCTGGGGTTAAAATGTGTCTTAATCCAATGCAACTAACTAAGTATAAGAGTTTGAGATAGATGTGGAGAGTTTAAAAGCCACTTACACCCATTTTGTCCCAAAACAGGCTAAAACCAATAAAACATTGCTTAGAAGCTGTAAACAGCTATGTTAGTGTTTATGGGGTTAAAATGTGTCTTAATCCAATGCAACTAACTAATTATAAGAGTTTCAGATAGATGTGGAGAGTTTAAAAGCCACTTATACCCATTTTGTCCCAAAACAGGCTAAACCAAGAAAACATTGCTTAGAAGCTGTAAACAGCTATGTTAGTGTTTCTGGGGTTAAAATGTGTCTTAATCCAATGCAACTAACTAATTATAAGAGTTTGAGATAGATGTGGAGAGTTTAAAAGCCACTTATATCCATTTTGTCCCAAAACAGGCTAACAGCAAGAAAACATTGCTTAGAAGCTGTAAACAGCTATGTTAGTGTTTCTGGGGTTAAAATGTGTCTTAATCCAATGCAACTAACTAATTATAAGAGTTTGAGATAGATGTGGAGAGTTTAAAAGCCACTTATACCCATTTTGTCCCAAAACAGGCTAACAGCAAGAAAACATTGCTTAGTAGCTGTAAACAGCTATGTTAGTGTTTCTTGGGTTAAAATGTGTCTTAATCCAATGCAACTAACTAAGTATAAGAGTTTGAGATAGATGTGGAGAGTTTAAAAGCCACTTACACCCATTTTGTCCCAAAACAGGCTAAAACCAATAAAACATTGCTTAGAAGCTGTAAACAGCTATGTTAGTGTTTATGGGGTTAAAATGTGTCTTAATCCAATGCAACTAACTAATTATAAGAGTTTCAGATAGATGTGGAGAGTTTAAAAGCCACTTATACCCATTTTGTCCCAAAACAGGCTAAACCAAGAAAACATTGCTTAGAAGCTGTAAACAGCTATGTTAGTGTTTCTGGGGTTAAAATGTGTCTTAATCCAATGCAACTAACTAATTATAAGAGTTTGAGATAGATGTGGAGAGTTTAAAAGCCACTTATATCCATTTTGTCCCAAAACAGGCTAACAGCAAGAAAACATTGCTTAGAAGCTGTAAACAGCTATGTTAGTGTTTCTGGGGTTAAAATGTGTCTTAATCCAATGCAACTAACTAATTATAAGAGTTTGAGATAGATGCGGAGAGTTTAAAAGCCACTTATACCCATTTTGTCCTAAAACAGTCTAAAACCAAGAAAACATTGCTTAGAAGCTGTAAACAGCTATGTTAGTGTTTATGGGGTTAAAATGTGTCTCAATCCAATGCAACTAACTAATTATAAGAGTTTGAGATAGATGTGGAGAGTTTAAAAGCCACTTATACCCATTTTGTCCCAATAAAGGCTAAAACCAAGAAAACATTGCTTAGAAGCTGTAAACAGCTATGTTAGTGTTTCTGGGGTTAAAATGTGTCTTAATCCAATGCAACTAACTAATTATAAGAGTTTGAGAGAGATGTGGAGAGTTTAAAACCCACTTATACCCATTTTGTCCCAAAACAGGCTAAAACCAAGAAAACATTGCTTAGAAGCTGTAAACAGCTATGTTAGTGTTTATGGGGTTAAAATGTGTCTTAATCCAATGCAACTAACTAATTCTAAGAGTTTGAGATAGATGTGGAGAGTTTAAAAGCCACTTATACCCATTTTGTCCCAAAACAGGCTATACCAAGAAAACATTGCTTAGAAGCTGTAAACAGCTATGTTAGTGTTTCTGGGGTTAAAATGTGTCTTAATCCAATGCAACTAACTAATTATAAGAGTTTGAGATAAATGTGGAGAGTTTAAAAGCCAATTATACCCATTTTGTCCCAAAACAGGCTAACAGCAAGAAAACATTGCTTAGAAGCTGTAAAAAGCTATGTTAGTGTTTCTGGGGTTAAAATGTGTCTTAATCCAATGCAACTAACTAATTATAAGAGTTTGAGATAGATGTGGAGAGTTTAAAAGCCACTTATACCCATTTTGTCCTAAAACGGGCTAAAACCAAGAAAACATTGCTTAGAAGCTGTAAACAGCTATGTTAGTGTTTCTGGGGTTAAAAATGTGTCTTAATCCAATGCAACTAACTAATTATAAGAGTTTGAGATAGATGTGGAGAGTTTAAAAGCCACTTATACCCATTTTGTCCCAAAACAGGCTAACAGCAAGAAAACATTGCTTAGTAGCTGTAAACAGATATGTTAGTGTTTATGGGGTTAAAATGTGTCTTAATCCAATGCAACTAACTAAGTATAAGAGTTTGAGATAGATGTGGAGAGTTTAAAAGCCACTTATACCCATTTTGTCCCAAAACAGGCTAAAACCAAGAAAACATTGCTTAGAAGCTGTAAACAGCTATGTTAGTGTTTCTGGGGTTAAAATGTGTCTTAATCCAATGCAACTACTAATTATAAGATGTGGTGAGTTTAAAAACATTGCTTAGAAGCTGTAAACAGCTATATTAGTGTTTCTGGGGTTAAAATGTGTCTTAATCAAATGCAACTAACTAATTATAAGAGTATGAGATAGATGTGGAGAGTTTAAAAGCCACTTATACCCATTTTGTCCTAAAATAGGCTAAAACCAAGAAAACATTGCTTAGAAGCTGTAAACAGCTATGTTAGTGTTTATGGGGTTAAAATGTGTCTTAATCCAATGCAACTAACTAATTATAAGAGTTTGAGATAGATGTGGAGAGTTTAAAAGCCACTTATACCCATTTTGTCCCAAAACAGGCTAAAACCTAGAAAACATTGCTTAGTAGCTGTAAACAGCTATGTTAGTGTTTCTGGGGTTAAAAATGTGTCTTAATCCAATGCAACTAACTAATTATAAGAGTTTGAGATAGATGTGGAGAGTTTAAAAGCCACTTATACCCATTTTGTCCCAAAACAGGCTAACAGCAAGAAAACATTGCTTAGTAGCTGTAAACAGCTATGTTAGTGTTTCTGGGGTTAAAATGTGTCTTAATCCAATGCAACTAACTAAGTATAAGAGTTTGAGATAGATGTGGAGAGTTTAAAAGCCACTTACACCCATTTTGTCCCAAAACAGGCTAAAACCAATAAAACATTGCTTAGAAGCTGTAAACAGCTATGTTAGTGTTTATGGGGTTCAAATGTGTCTTAATCCAATGCAACTAACTAATTATAAGAGTTTCAGATAGATGTGGAGAGTTTAAAAGCCACTTATACCCATTTTGTCCCAAAACAGGCTAAACCAAGAAAACATTGCTTAGAAGCTGTAAACAGCTATGTTAGTGTTTCTGGGGTTAAAATGTGTCTTAATCCAATGCAACTAACTAATTATAAGAGTTTGAGATAGATGTGGAGAGTTTAAAAGCCACTTATATCCATTTTGTCCCAAAACAGGCTAACAGCAAGAAAACATTGCTTAGAAGCTGTAAACAGCTATGTTAGTGTTTCTGGGGTTAAAATGTGTCTTAATCCAATGCAACTAACTAATTATAAGAGTTTGAGATAGATGCGGAGAGTTTAAAAGCCACTTATACCCATTTTGTCCTAAAACAGTCTAAAACCAAGAAAACATTGCTTAGAAGCTGTAAACAGCTATGTTAGTGTTTATGGGGTTAAAATGTGTCTCAATCCAATGCAACTAACTAATTATAAGAGTTTGAGATAGATGTGGAGAGTTTAAAAGCCACTTATACCCATTTTGTCCCAATAAAGGCTAAAACCAAGAAAACATTGCTTAGAAGCTGTAAACAGCTATGTTAGTGTTTCTGGGGTTAAAATGTGTCTTAATCCAATGCAACTAACTAATTATAAGAGTTTGAGAGAGATGTGGAGAGTTTAAAAGCCACTTATACCCATTTTTTCCCAAAACAGGCTAAAACCAAGAAAACATTGCTTAGAAGCTGTAAACAGCTATGTTAGTGTTTATGGGGTTAAAATGTGTCTTAATCCAATGCAACTAACTAATTCTAAGAGTTTGAGATAGATGTGGAGAGTTTAAAAGCCACTTATACCCATTTTGTCCCAAAACAGGCTATACTAAGAAAACATTGCTTAGAAGCTGTAAACAGCTATGTTAGTGTTTCTGGGGTTAAAATGTGTCTTAGTCCAATGCAACTAACTAATTATAAGAGTTTGAGATAGATGTGGAGAGTTTAAAAGCCAATTATACCCATTTTGTCCCAAAACAGGCTAACAGCAAGAAAACATTGCTTAGAAGCTGTAAAAAGCTATGTTAGTGTTTCTGGGGTTAAAATGTGTCTTAATCCAATGCAACTAACTAATTATAAGAGTTTGAGATAGATGTGGAGAGTTTAAAAGCCACTTATACCCATTTTGTCCTAAAACGGGCTAAAACCAAGAAAACATTGCTTAGAAGCTGTAAACAGCTATGTTAGTGTTTATGGGGTTAAAATGTGTCTTAATCCAATGCAACTAACCAATTATAAGAGTTTGACATAGATGTGGAGAGTTTATAAGCCACTTATACCCTTTTTGTCCCAAAACAGGCTAAAACCAAGAAAACAGTGCTTAGAAGCTGTAAACAGCTATGTTAGTGTTTATGTGGTTAAAATGTGTCCTAATCCAATGCAACTAACTAATTATAAGAGTTTGAGATAGATGTGGAAAGTTTAAAAGCCACTTATACCCATTTTGTCCCAAAACAGGCTAAAACCAAGAAAACATTGCTTAGAAGCTGTAAACAGCTATGTTAGTGTTTCTGGGGTTAAAATGTGTCTTAATCTAATGCAACTACTAATTATAAGATGTGGTGAGTTTAAAAACATTGCTTAGAAGCTGTAAACAGCTATGTTAGTGTTTCTGGGGTTAAAATGTGTCTTAATCCTATGCAACTAACTAATTATAAGAGTTTGAGATATATGTGGAGAGTTTAAAAGCCACTTATTCCCATTTTGTCCCAAAACAGGCTAAAACCAAGAAAACATTGCTTAGAAGCTGTAAACAGCTATGTTAGTGTTTCTGGGGTTAAAAATGTGTCTTAATCCAATGCAACTAACTAATTATAAGAGTTTGAGATAGATGTGGAGAGTTTAAAAGCCACTTATACCCATTTTGTCCCAAAACAGGCTAAAACCTAGAAAACATTGCTTAGTAGCTGTAAACAGCTATGTTAGTGTTTATGGGGTTAAAATGTGTCTTAATCCAATGCAACTAACTAAGAATAAGAGTTTGAGATAGATGTGGAGAGTTTAAAAGCCACTTATACCCATTTTGTCCCAAAACAGGCTAAAACCAATAAAACATTGCTTAGAAGCGGTAAACAGCTATGTTAGTGTTTATGGGGTTAAAATGTGTCTTAATCCAATGCAACTAACTAATTATAAGAGTTTGAGATAGATGTGGAGAGTTTAAAAGCCACTTATACCCATTTTGTCCCAAAAAAGGCTAAAACCAAGAAAACATTGCTTAGAAGCTGTAAACAGCTATGTTAGTGTTTCTGGGGTTAAAATGTGTCTTAATCCAATGCAACTAACTAATTATAAGAGTATGAGATAGATGTGGAGAGTTTAAAAGCCACTTATACCCATTTTGTCCCAAAACAGGCTAAAACCAAGAAAACATTGCTTAGAAGCTGTAAACAGCTATGTTAGTGTTTCTGGGGTTAAAATGTGTCTTAATCCAATGCAACTAACTAATTATAAGAGTTTGAGATAGATGTGGAGAGTTTAAAAGCCACTTATATCCATTTTGTCCCAAAACAGGCTAACAGCAAGAAAACATTGCTTAGAAGCTGTAAACAGCTATGTTAGTGTTTCTGGGGTTAAAATGTGTCTTAATCCAATGCAACTAACTAATTATAAGAGTTTGAGATAGATGCGGAGAGTTTAAAAGCCACTTATACCCATTTTGTCCTAAAACAGTCTAAAACCAAGAAAACATTGCTTAGAAGCTGTAAACAGCTATGTTAGTGTTTATGGGGTTAAAATGTGTCTCAATCCAATGCAACTAACTAATTATAAGAGTTTGAGATAGATGTGGAGAGTTTAAAAGCCACTTATACCCATTTTGTCCCAATAAAGGCTAAAACCAAGAAAACATTGCTTAGAAGCTGTAAACAGCTATGTTAGTGTTTCTGGGGTTAAAATGTGTCTTAATCCAATGCAACTAACTAATTATAAGAGTTTGAGAGAGATGTGGAGAGTTTAAAAGCCACTTATACCCATTTTGTCCCAAAACAGGCTAAAACCAAGAAAACATTGCTTAGAAGCTGTAAACAGCTATGTTAGTGTTTATGGGGTTAAAATGTGTCTTAATCCAATGCAACTAACTAATTCTAAGAGTTTGAGATAGATGTGGAGAGTTTAAAAGCCACTTATACCCATTTTGTCCCAAAACAGGCTATACCAAGAAAACATTGCTTAGAAGCTGTAAACAGCTATGTTAGTGTTTCTGGGGTTAAAATGTGTCTTAATCCAATGCAACTAACTAATTATAAGAGTTTGAGATAGATGTGGAGAGTTTAAAAGCCAATTATACCCATTTTGTCCCAAAACAGGCTAACAGCAAGAAAACAATGCTTAGAAGCTGTAAAAAGCTATGTTAGTGTTTCTGGGGTTAAAATGTGTCTTAATCCAATGCAACTAACTAATTATAAGAGTTTGAGATAGATGTGGAGAGTTTAAAAGCCACTTATACCCATTTTGTCCTAAAACGGGCTAAAACCAAGAAAACATTGCTTAGAAGCTGTAAACAGCTATGTTAGTGTTTATGGGGTTAAAATGTGTCTTAATCCAATGCAACTAACCAATTATAAGAGTTTGACATAGATGTGGAGAGTTTATAAGCCACTTATACCCTTTTTGTCCCAAAACAGGCTAAAACCAAGAAAACAGTGCTTAGAAGCTGTAAACAGCTATGTTAGTGTTTATGTGGTTAAAATGTGTCCTAATCCAATGCAACTAACTAATTATAAGAGTTTGAGATAGATGTGGAAAGTTTAAAAGCCACTTATACCCATTTTGTCCCAAAACAGGCTAAAACCAAGAAAACATTGCTTAGAAGCTGTAAACAGCTATGTTAGTGTTTCTGGGGTTAAAATGTGTCTTAATCTAATGCAACTACTAATTATAAGATGTGGTGAGTTTAAAAACATTGCTTAGAAGCTGTAAACAGCTATGTTAGTGTTTCTGGGGTTAAAATGTGTCTTAATCCTATGCAACTAACTAATTATAAGAGTTTGAGATATATGTGGAGAGTTTAAAAGCCACTTATTCCCATTTTGTCCCAAAACAGGCTAAAACCAAGAAAACATTGCTTAGAAGCTGTAAACAGCTATGTTAGTGTTTCTGGGGTTAAAAATGTGTCTTAATCCAATGCAACTAACTAATTATAAGAGTTTGAGATAGATGTGGAGAGTTTAAAAGCCACTTATACCCATTTTGTCCCAAAACAGGCTAACAGCAAGAAAACGTTACTTAGTAGCTGTAAACAGCTATGTTAGTGTTTATGGGGTTAAAATGTGTCTTAATCCAATGCAACTAACTAAGTATAAGAGTTTGAGATAGATGTGGAGAGTTTAAAAGCCACTTATACCCATTTTGTCCCAAAACAGGCTAAAACCAATATAACATTGCTTAGAAGCGGTAAACAGCTATGTTAGTGTTTATGGGGTTAAAATGTGTCTTAATCCAATGCAACTAACTAATTATAAGAGTTTGAGATAGATGTGGAGAGTTTAAAAGCCACTTATACCCATTTTGTCCCAAAAAAGGCTAAAACCAAGAAAACATTGCTTAGAAGCTGTAAACAGCTATGTTAGTGTTTCTGGGGTTAAAATGTGTCTTAATCCAATGCAACTAACTATTTATAAGTGTTTGAGATATTTTGAGATAGATGTGGAGAGTTTCAAACCCACTTATACCCATTTTGTCCCAAAACATGCTAAAACCAAGAAAACATTGCTTAGAAGCTGTAAACAACTATGTTAGTGTTTATGGGGTTAAAATGTGTCTTAATCCAATGCAACTAACTAATTATAAGAGTTTAAGATAGATGTGGAGAGTTTAAAAGCCACTTATACCCTTTTTGTCCCAAAACAGGCTAAAACCAAGAAAACAGTGCTTAGAAGCTGTAAACAGCTATGTTAGTGTTTATATTAGTATATATGAAGGAGAAGAGAGAGTGAGGCCGGTGAGGCCGAGCTGCACAAGGAAGAAGAGAGTGGCCGGTAAGGCTGCTAGTACAAGAAGTGTGGCCGGTAAGGCCATGAGTGGTGTGGCAATGTGGATGGCCGCTTCATTGTCGCAATGCATGGTCATGGGCTGCTTTGTTTCGATGCCTAAGTCCTTGAGTAGACCCTTCAGCCATGTCATCTCGTTAGTGAGCTTCCTCATAGCTCTATACTCGGCCTCGGCGCTAGAGCATGAAACCACCTTTTGTTTCTTAGACCTCCATGTAACCATGTTGCCTCCAACGAACGTGCAGTACCCAGTAGTGGATCTTCTATACACCCACTTGTGCACCAACGGCTATATGTCACTCTCACCTCTCATGAGTGGTGTGGGAGCGGCCAGTAAGGCCGTGAGCACAATAAGAGTGGCCAATAAGGCCATGTGGGCCGTGAGAACAATGAGAGTGGTCAGCAAGGCCATAAGAGCAATGTGAGAAGAATTGTGAAGTAAAGGCCTTATAAGAAGAAGAGGCCCAAGAAGAAGTTAAATGTCTCACAAAGGGAAAAGAAGGGAAGGAAGGAAGCATGTGAGACCTTGGTTGGTGAAGAATGAGACAACCAAGGGAAGGAGCTGTCCCTTTCACCATACACCCACTTGTGCACCAACGGCTATATGTCACTCTCACCTCTCATTTATCTCAAACGGCCATATACATTTGTTCTCCTATATTAAGCATTGTAATCTCTCATTTTGTAACACATCACAACATTATTCAATAAGAGAATCCGATTTCCCCTCTTTTAGCCGTTGGTGCACAAGTGGGTGTATGGTGAAAGGGACAGCTCCTTCCCTTGGTTGTCTCATTCTTCACCAACCAAGGTCTCACATGCTTCCTTCCTTCCCTTCTTTTCCCTTTGTGAGACATTTAACTTCTTCTTGGGCCTCTTCTTCTTATAAGGCCTTTACTTCACAATTCTTCTCACATTGCTCTTATGGCCTTGCTGACCACTCTCATTGTTCTCACGGCCCACATGGCCTTATTGGCCACTCTTATTGTGCTCACGGCCTTACTGGCCGCTCCCACACCACTCATGGCCTTACCGGCCACACTTCTTGTACTAGCAGCCTTACCGGCCACTCTCTTCTTCCTTGTGCAGCTCGGCCTCACCGGCCTCACTCTCTCTTCTCCTTCATATATACTAATATATTAGTATATATGAAGGAGAAGAGAGAGTGAGGCCGGTGAGGCCGAGCTGCACAAGGAAGAAGAGAGTGGCCGGTAAGGCTGCTAGTACAAGAAGTGTGGCCGGTAAGGCCATGAGTGGTGTGGGAGCGGCCAGTAAGGCCGTGAGCACAATAAGAGTGGCCAATAAGGCCATGTGGGCCGTGAGAACAATGAGAGTGGTCAGCAAGGCCATAAGAGCAATGTGAGAAGAATTGTGAAGTAAAGGCCTTATAAGAAGAAGAGGCCCAAGAAGAAGTTAAATGTCTCACAAAGGGAAAAGAAGGGAAGGAAGGAAGCATGTGAGACCTTGGTTGGTGAAGAATGAGACAACCAAGGGAAGGAGCTGTCCCTTTCACCATACACCCACTTGTGCACCAACGGCTATATGTCACTCTCACCTCTCATTTATCTCAAACGGCCATATACATTTGTTCTCCTATATTAAGCATTGTAATCTCTCATTTTGTAACACATCACAACATTATTCAATAAGAGAATCCGATTTCCCCTCTTTTACCTTGTGTTCTTGTTCTAGCTTCAATGTAGATAGTTTAGGGAATCGGTTAGAGGCTGCCCTTAAGGCAGCCTATTCTCTTCCCAAATCTCACCTAAAGTCTTCTTATTTACTCTTTCATATAGCCTAGATTACTGATTCTTAATCCTCCTCTCCTAAGTACACAAACTCTTAGTGTTGTGTTACTAGAACAAGGATAAGTCTCAAACTAGTGCTTCTCCTTGATAGGATCCGCTTACTCTCTAGTATTTGGGTTCTATCTAGCCTAGTTTATGAGGAGTTCATCACAAGTTGATGTTCTCTTCTTCCCCTTGAGAATGAGTTAGTTTGTTGTGGGTAAAGGGGGATTCATTCACCAAGTGTTTGTCTACCCTCTCTTGTGAGCTTTGTCTCATAAATCCCAACATGGTATCAGAGCAGGCTCTGTTCTTGGTGACTCAAACTCGTTCTCAAGTTGGTTCTCTTAGGAGTTAGCTTAATTAAAGTTTTAATCCTAGCCTAGGTGTTAAATCGCTTAGCTTAGTTTCTTTAAAACTTTAATTTTGCTTTTGTTGTTAAATCGATTCTCTAGCAGCTCAATGTTGAGTAAGCTTGGTCTTGGGTCTTTGTAGAGTTCATAGACCAAGTGTGTGAAAGAAATTGATTTTAAAACCTCATCCTTAGGCTTCACCGATTGGGTAAAAGCTTGGGTTTAAATTGAGGTGGTGATGAACCAAGGAGCAAATTGTTCTTGTTCTTGGTAAGGATTCACGTGTTTTTAGGCTTGTATAGAGCCACGAAATCCTTAGGATTTTTCCTAGGATTCTCTTAAGATTTAGTTAATTTTCCTTTAAAGGTTTAATTTTGCTTTTGTTAAATTTCCTTTAAAGTTTAATTACTAAATCACTTCTTCTTCTTCTCAAGGTTGAGAAAGCTTTGTTTCTGGTCATATGGTGTGTCCAGGTTCGAGTTTGAGGAAGAGAGAGACTATTTTAGCATGTAGAGCCCGCTTGGTCAAATAGATTCAAGTTGGTCCAAGATGCATTCTTTTAACCGTTGGACAATAGGCTGTTCCAAAGGCTTTTGTTGTTTCTTCTTTGCTTGGGACCACGAAAAACATCTTCTATATGTTATCTTCGTGGATCTAAAGCCTTAATCTCTTGAAGAACACTTGTTTAAGTGATTCTACAAGGAGTTTTGTTGTTAAACCTTTGGAGAAACTAATTTTCCATAAGGTCCATTGTGTTTCAGCCATTAAAGCACCAAAAGAGATTGTCTTCTTGGATGTTCTTGGCTGTCAAAGCTTCTTTCAACTCAAGAAAACAGAGTTAAACTCTGTCCATAAGAACTCTTGAGCAGATTCTCTATTCTACTCTCCATTCATCTTATACTACCGCCAATACTCTCCCTTATACTCTCACTTTCTATTCTCCATATATACTCTTATTAATTCTCTAAATTCTCTATTTAATTTCAGTAATATTCTCTATACTCTAATCTCTAACAATCTCTTGTTTAGAATCTGTTCCATTGATTTTTGGTTTCAGTTTCAGCATTGAAGATTGTGTGGAGCTCGCTCACTATCTCAAGGAGAAGAAGTGGCGAGGTTGAAGGCTACAAGATAGCCATGTAAGAGCGCAGCACAATGCCTGGAGTTAGAACCAAGGGCCACCAAGTCTTTGTTAAGCTGGTGGAAGGTGATGAATCAGTCCAAGAGCATGTGTGTTAGTGCCAAGTTGTTGATCGGATGTGCACAATGGTCTTTAGGAAAGGTGATGCACAAGGTTTCAACTGTTGATTGGATGTGCACAAGAACGGTGATGCACAAGGCTTCAACTGAGGTGATGAGGTTTCAGCCCATCATCAAGTAAAGGTTACGGGGGAGATCAAGTGACTTCAGACCGTACCTCACAGATTCTGCTCGGCCACAAGCAAAAGTCTTTACTTAAAGCTCAGCCGAAGCGTCTCAAAGATCGACTCGGACGAAACCCTTCCACTGCGATTCGGCTTCCGCGTTATTCATTAAAGTTCGAGACCACAGAGTCATCTTGCCAGTGGAAGTGGAATCATACCAATCCGAGCAGCCGTTCGAAAGTTATGTCCGATTCAGTGGGCATGTGTCAGTCTGACAAATAAAACTGACCGGGTTTAAAACCATGGTTAGAGGAGCGGTCTCAAGGAGGAATTCCAAACCGCAACAGTGATCAACTCTCTCCCTCCTATCCATCAAAACACCATAAAGGCTGTGCTCTAAACTCTTCTCTATTTTAATTCATAAATTCATTACCTTAGCTTCATTACTAGTCTTTAGTCTTTAATATGATTCTTCTTAAATTGTCACACTTTTAGAAATTTTCTTTGATATTCCTCATAGCAAACACTTATTCTTTTCTTCTTTATCACTTGTTTAAGGGTAAAGGAGACTATGAGAGCCTCAAAGGAATTCTAAAGGAACAAGGATGGAGATCATAAGGAATGTGCTAAAGGCAAGGAGGGCTAAGGAAGTGTAGCGGTTCAAAGGCTTAAAGAGAAAGAGAGCTGGTTCTTGACAAACCAAGATCAATGCGACATCAAGGAACGTGGAGACTACACTCTTTTTACTTAACAAAGTTTTCTCCCAAGTGGTTTTCTTTGTTAAGGTTTTTAATGAGGTAGTCCTCACGTGTCCACGCTTGATCTTTGGTCCCCATGGTGCCCTGCAGATCAAACGTGCGGGGGAGTATTAGTATATATGAAGGAGAAGAGAGAGTGAGGCCGGTGAGGCCGAGCTGCACAAGGAAGAAGAGAGTGGCCGGTAAGGCTGCTAGTACAAGAAGTGTGGCCGGTAAGGCCATGAGTGGTGTGGGAGCGGCCAGTAAGGCCGTGAGCACAATAAGAGTGGCCAATAAGGCCATGTGGGCCGTGAGAACAATGAGAGTGGTCAGCAAGGCCATAAGAGCAATGTGAGAAGAATTGTGAAGTAAAGGCCTTATAAGAAGAAGAGGCCCAAGAAGAAGTTAAATGTCTCACAAAGGGAAAAGAAGGGAAGGAAGGAAGCATGTGAGACCTTGGTTGGTGAAGAATGAGACAACCAAGGGAAGGAGCTGTCCCTTTCACCATACACCCACTTGTGCACCAACGGCTATATGTCACTCTCACCTCTCATTTATCTCAAACGGCCATATACATTTGTTCTCCTATATTAAGCATTGTAATCTCTCATTTTGTAACACATCACAACATTATTCAATAAGAGAATCCGATTTCCCCTCTTTTACCTTGTGTTCTTGTTCTAGCTTCAATGTAGATAGTTTAGGGAATCGGTTAGAGGCTGCCCTTAAGGCAGCCTATTCTCTTCCCAAATCTCACCTAAAGTCTTCTTATTTACTCTTTCATATAGCCTAGATTACTGATTCTTAATCCTCCTCTCCTAAGTACACAAACTCTTAGTGTTGTGTTACTAGAACAAGGATAAGTCTCAAACTAGTGCTTCTCCTTGATAGGATCCGCTTACTCTCTAGTATTTGGGTTCTATCTAGCCTAGTTTATGAGGAGTTCATCACAAGTTGATGTTCTCTTCTTCCCCTTGAGAATGAGTTAGTTTGTTGTGGGTAAAGGGGGATTCATTCACCAAGTGTTTGTCTACCCTCTCTTGTGAGCTTTGTCTCATAAATCCCAACAGTTTATGTTGTTAAAATGTGTCTTAATCCAATGCAACTAACTAATTAAAAGATGTGGAGAGTTTAAAAACATTGCTTAGAAGCTGTAAACAGCTATGTTAGTGTTTATGGGGTTAAAATATGTCTTAATCCAATGCAACTAACTAATTATAAGAGTTTGAGATAGATGTGGAGAGTTTAAAAGCCACTTATACCCATTTTGTCCTAAAACAGGCTAAAACCAAGAAAACATTGCTTAGAAGCTGTAAACAGCTATGTTAGTGTTTATGGGGTTCAAATGTGTCTTAATCCAATGCAACTAACTAATTATAAGAGTTTGAGATAGATGTGGAGAGTTTAAAAGCCACTTACACCCATTTTGTCCCAAAACAGGCTAAAACCAATAAAACATTGCTTAGAAGCTGTAAACAGCTATGTTAGTGTTTCTGGGGTTAAAATGTGTCTTAATCCAATGCAACTAACTAATTATAAGAGTTTGAGATAGATGTGGAGAGTTTAAAAGCCACTTATACCCATTTTTTCCTAAAACAGGCTAAAACCAAGAAAACATTGCTTAGAAGCCGTAAACAGCTATGTTAGTGTTTATGGGGTTAAAATGTGTCTTAATCCAATGCAACTAACTAATTATAAGAGTTTGAGATAGATGTGGAGAGTTTAAAAGCCACTTATACCCATTTTGTCCCAAAACAGGCTAAAACCAAGAAAACATTGCTTAGAAGCTGTAAACAGCTATGTTAGTGTTTTTGGGGTTAAAATGTGTCTTAATCCAATACAACTAACTAAGTATAAGAGTTTGAGATAGATGTGGAGAGTTTAAAAGCCACTTATACCCATTTTGTCCCAAAAAAGGCTAAAACCAAGAAAACATTGCTTAGAAGCTGTAAACAGCTATGTTAGTGTTTCTGGGGTTAAAATGTGTCTTAATCCAATGCAACTAACTAATTATAAGTGTTTGAGATATTTTGAGATAGATGTGGAGAGTTTCAAACCCACTTATACCCATTTTGTCCCAAAACATGCTAAAACCAAGAAAACATTGCTTAGAAGCTGTAAACAACTATGTTAGTGTTTATGGGGTTAAAATGTGTCTTAATCCAATGCAACTAACTAATTATAAGAGTTTAATATAGATGTGGAGAGTTTAAAAGCCACTTATACCCTTTTTGTCCCAAAACACGCTAAAACCAAGAAAACAGTGCTTAGAAGCTGTAAACAGCTATGTTAGTGTTTATGTTGTTAAAATGTGTCTTAATCCAATGCAACTAACTAATTATAAGATGTGGAGAGTTTAAAAACATTGCTTAGAAGCTGTAAACAGCTATGTTAGTGTTTATGGGGTTAAAATATGTCTTAATCCAATGCAACTAACTAATTATAAGAGTTTGAGATAGATGTGGAGAGTTTAAAAGCCACTTATTCCCATTTTGTCCCAAAACAGGCTAAAACCAAGAAAACATTGCTTAGAAGCTGTAAACAGCTATGTTAGTGTTTCTGGGGTTTAAAATGTGTCTTAATCCAATGCAACTAACTAATTATAAGAGTTTGAGATAGATGTGGAGAGTTTAAAAGCCACTTATACCCATTTTGTCCCAAAACAGGCTAACAGCAAGAAAACATTGCTTAGTAGCTGTAAACAGCTATGTTAGTGTTTATGGGGTTAAAATGTGTCTTAATCCAATGCAACTAACTAAGTATAAGAGTTTGAGATAGATGTGGAGAGTTTAAAAGCCACTTATACCCATTTTGTCCCAAAAAAGGCTAAAACCAAGAAAACATTGCTTAGAAGCTGTAAACAGCTATGTTAGTGTTTCTGGGGTTAAAATGTTTCTTAATCCAATGCAACTAACTAATTATAAGAGTTTGAGATAGATGTGGAGAGTTTAAAAGCCACTTATACCCATTTTGTCCCAAAACAGGCTAAAACCAAGAAAACATTGCTTAGAAGCTGTAAACAGCTATGTTAGTGTTTATGGGGTTAAAATGTGTCTTAATCCAATGCAACTAACTAATTATAAGAGTTTGAGATAGATGTGGAGAGTTTAAAAGCCACTTATACCCATTTTGTCCCAAAACAGGCTAAACCAAGAAAACATTGCTTAGAAGCTGTAAACAGCTATGTTAGTGTTTATGGGGTTAAAATGTGTCTTAATCCAATGCAACTAACTAAGTATAAGAGTTTGAGATAGATGTGGAGAGTTTAAAAGCCACTTATACCCATTTTGTCCCAAAACAGGCTAAAACCAATAAAACATTGCTTAGAAGCGGTAAACAGCTATGTTAGTGTTTATGGGGTTAAAATGTGTCTTAATCCAATGCAACTAACTAATTATAAGAGTTTGAGATAGATGTGGAGAGTTTAAAAGCCACTTATACCCATTTTGTCCCAAAAAAGGCTAAAACCAAGAAAACATTGCTTAGAAGCTGTAAACAGCTATGTTAGTGTTTCTGGGGTTAAAATGTTTCTTAATCCAATGCAACTAACTAATTATAAGAGTTTGAGATAGATGTGGAGAGTTTAAAAGCCACTTATACCCATTTTGTCCCAAAACAGGCTAAAACCAATAAAACATTGCTTAGAAGCGGTAAACAGCTATGTTAGTGTTTATGGGGTTAAAATGTGTCTTAATCCAATGCAACTAACTAATTATAAGAGTTTGAGATAGATGTGGAGAGTTTAAAAGCCACTTATACCCATTTTGTCCCAAAAAAGGCTAAAACCAAGAAAACATTGCTTAGAAGCTGTAAACAGCTATGTTAGTGTTTCTGGGGTTAAAATGTGTCTTAATCCAATGCAACTAACTAATTATAAGTGTTTGAGATATTTTGAGATAGATGTGGAGAGTTTCAAACCCACTTATACCCATTTTGTCCCAAAACATGCTAAAACCAAGAAAACATTGCTTAGAAGCTGTAAACAACTATGTTAGTGTTTATGGGGTTAAAATGTGTCTTAATCCAATGCAACTAACTAATTATAAGAGTTTAATATAGATGTGGAGAGTTTAAAAGCCACTTATACCCTTTTTGTCCCAAAACACGCTAAAACCAAGAAAACAGTGCTTAGAAGCTGTAAACAGCTATGTTAGTGTTTATGTTGTTAAAATGTGTCTTAATCCAATGCAACTAACTAATTATAAGATGTGGAGAGTTTAAAAACATTGCTTAGAAGCTGTAAACAGCTATGTTAGTGTTTATGGGGTTAAAATATGTCTTAATCCAATGCAACTAACTAATTATAAGAGTTTGAGATAGATGTGGAGAGTTTAAAAGCCACTTATTCCCATTTTGTCCCAAAACAGGCTAAAACCAAGAAAACATTGCTTAGAAGCTGTAAACAGCTATGTTAGTGTTTCTGGGGTTTAAAATGTGTCTTAATCCAATGCAACTAACTAATTATAAGAGTTTGAGATAGATGTGGAGAGTTTAAAAGCCACTTATACCCATTTTGTCCCAAAACAGGCTAACAGCAAGAAAACATTGCTTAGTAGCTGTAAACAGCTATGTTAGTGTTTATGGGGTTAAAATGTGTCTTAATCCAATGCAACTAACTAAGTATAAGAGTTTGAGATAGATGTGGAGAGTTTAAAAGCCACTTATACCCATTTTGTCCCAAAAAAGGCTAAAACCAAGAAAACATTGCTTAGAAGCTGTAAACAGCTATGTTAGTGTTTCTGGGGTTAAAATGTTTCTTAATCCAATGCAACTAACTAATTATAAGAGTTTGAGATAGATGTGGAGAGTTTAAAAGCCACTTATACCCATTTTGTCCCAAAACAGGCTAAAACCAAGAAAACATTGCTTAGAAGCTGTAAACAGCTATGTTAGTGTTTATGGGGTTAAAATGTGTCTTAATCCAATGCAACTAACTAATTATAAGAGTTTGAGATAGATGTGGAGAGTTTAAAAGCCACTTATACCCATTTTGTCCCAAAACAGGCTAAACCAAGAAAACATTGCTTAGAAGCTGTAAACAGCTATGTTAGTGTTTATGGGGTTAAAATGTGTCTTAATCCAATGCAACTAACTAAGTATAAGAGTTTGAGATAGATGTGGAGAGTTTAAAAGCCACTTATACCCATTTTGTCCCAAAACAGGCTAAAACCAATAAAACATTGCTTAGAAGCGGTAAACAGCTATGTTAGTGTTTATGGGGTTAAAATGTGTCTTAATCCAATGCAACTAACTAATTATAAGAGTTTGAGATAGATGTGGAGAGTTTAAAAGCCACTTATACCCATTTTGTCCCAAAAAAGGCTAAAACCAAGAAAACATTGCTTAGAAGCTGTAAACAGCTATGTTAGTGTTTCTGGGGTTAAAATGTGTCTTAATCCAATGCAACTAACTAATTATAAGTGTTTGAGATATTTTGAGATAGATGTGGAGAGTTTCAAACCCACTTATTATTGATCAAGAATAAGCCTATGGCGTCCGTACAGTCCGTACCGTCCGTACGTGCAAGCAATAAGGCCGAGTGAAGCACTAAGGCCGAGTCATCTATGTGTGAGGATAGTGAGGAGGCCTGCTTACCTTCAGCCCATGAGAAGGATCGAGAATCCCTTGTGTAGCCGTTAGGGAGAAAGCGCAAGTGGACAAGAGTGGAAGACTAGGACAAGTCGCTATCACCGATCACCTACCCCCTCTCTCTCCTAATTGTCAATTCCTTTTGTTTCTATTTTAGGTCATGTGGTCGCCCTAGCTGCCCCCCTATTTAAACCTTTGTCATGTGTTGTATTTGTGACATTCTACCTAATTCTAATCTATTATCACTCTCTTTCATACTATTCGCCACCAACTCTTCTTCTTCATTCTAAACCTCTCAAATCTCTCTAAGTCTTCCGCTTATTTCAACATGGTATCAGAGCCAGGTTGTCGTTCTTGATAACCTATCTCTTCTATTCTTCCATTCTTCATTCTTGTTCACTCGATTCTCAGTCCTATTTCTCTTTATTCTCCGGGTAAAAGCTTTGTCCATCGGTCCATAGCGGTTAAACCATGGAAAACGCCAAACCCATTGTCATGCCGGTTGTTCTCAAAGGAACAAACTACTTGCTGTGGACTAGAACCACAAGAACTGCCCTTGGAGGTCGTGGTCTTTGGAGTCATGTCGAGAGTGACTATGCTCCAAAACAAAACCTCAAAGGAGAAGATGAAGGCGCTTCCGAGGAGGAAGTAGAAGAAGAGAGCGAGAGGAAGGCCAAGTGGTTCCAAGAAGACCAAGTTGTCCTATCTGTTCTCCAAAACTCTCTTGACACACCAATCCTTGAGGCCTACTCATATTGCGAGACGGCCAAGGAGTTGTGGGAGACACTTAAAGGTGTCTATGGCAATATCTCCAACTTGACTCGGGTCTTTGAGGTCAAGAAGGCCATAAATGAGCTTAACCAAGATGATGTGGAGTTCACTAAACATCTTGGCAAGTTTCGAGCTTTATGGTCCGAGCTTGACATGTTGCGGCCGAGTACACTCGATCCGAGTGTGTTGACTGAAAGAAAGGAGCAAGACAAGATCTTTGGTCTCCTTCTTACTTTAAACCCATCCTTCAACGATCTCTTGAAGCACATCCTCAGGGCAGAGAAACTTCCCTCTTTTGAAGACATTTGTTCACAAATCCAAAGAGAGCAAGGTTCTCTTGACTTGTTTAGCGGTAAGGGGGAGCTTGCTACGGCTAATAAAGGAGTGTACAAGCAAGAGGAGAGGAAGGTGTGGATATGCGACCACTGCAAGAGGCGGGGTCACCTGAAAGACAAGTGCTGGGTCCTCCACCCTCATCTCAAACCGGCCAAGTTCAAAGCAAACCTCTCAAAGGAAGCGGTTAGCGACAAGGGAGCCGGGCCGTCAAAGCAAGGAGATGAGGCAGCCATGACCGCAGCCTATGGAGAAGTGGTTAGGAAATCAGACCTTGAGGCGCTCATCCGTTCCATTGCCTCACTCAAAGAGTCTGGTATCTCTTTCTTTACCTCTAAGCCTAGTAAATCTCTTGTCATAGACTCGGGTGCTTCTCACCACATGATTAGTAATCCTAGTCTAATTGACAATATAAAACCGGCTTTAGGAAATGTTATAATTGCAAATGGAGAACAAATACCAGTGAAAGGAATAGGGGACTTGAAACTATTTGATAAAACCACAAAAGCTTTCTTTATGCCTACCTTCACATCTAATCTTCTATCGGTTAAGAGAACCACTAATGATTTGAATTGTTATGCAATCTTTGGTCCTAATAGTGTTCATTTTCAGGATATTGAGACTGGAAAAGTTCTTGGAGAGGGACAAGGGAGTGGAGATCTCTATGTCCTAGAGAAAACCTCGCCAAGTTTATCTACTAAATCTTGTTTTGTTATTAATTTGGATAGTGTGTGGCATGCTAGATTAGGCCATCCTCATTCTCGTGCCCTTGCTTTAATGTTACCAAGTGTTTCTTTTGATAGTTCAATGTGTGAGTCTTGTATTCTTGGTAAACATTGCAAATCTATTTTTCCCAAGTCTAAAACTATTTATGAGCATTGTTTTGATTTAGTGCACTCGGATGTGTGGACTTCACCATGCCTTTCTAGAGATAATAACAAATATTTTGTGACTTTTATTGATGAGAAATCTAAGTACACATGGATTACTTTGTTGCCTTCAAAGGATAGAGTGTTTGATGCTTTTATAAACTTTCAAAATTATGTTACTAATCATTTCAATGCTAAAATTAAGGTACTTAGATCAGACAATGGTGGAGAGTATACAAGTCACAAATTCAGAGAACACCTAGCAAAACACGGCATACTACACCAAACGAGTTGTCCCTATACGCCCCAACAAAATGGTGTGGCCGAGAGGAAGAACCGACATCTAATGGAGGTGGCACGGTCGATGATGTTCCATTCACACGTTACAAGGCGATATTGGGGTGATGCTGTGATGACAGCATGCTACTTGATCAATCGGACACCAACCAAAGTCCTTAATGACCTATCGCCATTTGAGGTATTGAATGGATTTAAACCATCTCTAGAGCACTTACGGGTCTTTGGGTGTGTTTCTTTTGTACTTGTGCCAGGAGAACAGCGGAGTAAGCTCGATCCCAAAAGCATAAGGTGTATGTTCATCGGCTACTCCACTACTCAAAAGGGATACAAGTGTTTTGACCCAAAGACAAGCCGGCTGTATGTATCAAGAGATGTTCGGTTCTTGGAAAATGTGGGTTATTTTGATAACAAAGACTGGAACAGCTTGAAGGATCTTTCATCATCACCAAATGATAGAGCCTCCAGCCTTAAGTTTCTCCTTGACCATCTCGGAAATCCGCCTACGGCCACAGCCCTTCCTCAGCCAGAACCCAACCCGAGCTCCATTGACCATACGCTCGAGCCGGAAGGTGCTATGCCCGAGATGATATCCCCGGACCATGAGATGCCCGAGCCAAACCACAGCATGACCGAGGCACATGAGATGCCCGAGCCAAACTCAAGCCTGACCGAGACACGACCTGATGCTGAACCGGTCATCGAAGATGTCACTCAGTCCAGCCAATCAGTGCCGCCAGCTCAACCAGCTCCACGACGAAGCACGCGTGTCCGGTCTCACCCCTCTACATGGAAAGATAAGAGGGTCTACTACAACAGTCAAGCCGTCGCACATCCTATCCAAGCCGTATGTTCGCTCGAGCTGCTTCCGACCGAGCACCAAGCCTTCTTCGGCCAAGTTGATGAACACTGGGTTCCCCAAACGTACGAGGAGGCCAAAGAACATAAGGTATGGGTAGATGCTGTGGAGGATGAAGCTGGTGCAATGATCAGAAATCACACATGGGATGAGGCTGACCTCCCCAAAGGGAAGAAGGCCGTAAGTTCAAAGTGGGTATTCACCATCAAGTTCTTGAGCACGGGAGAGATTGAAAGGCATAAGGCACGGCTGGTGGCCCGAGGGTTCACTCAAACCTATGGAGATGACTACACGGCAACGTTTGCTCCCGTGGCCAAATTGCATACCGTGCGAGTAGTGCTATCGGTGGCCGTGAACCTTTCTTGGGACTTATGGCAAATGGATGTGAAGAACGCGTTCCTCCAAGGCGAGCTAGATGAAGAAGTGTACATGACTCCTCCGCCTGGCCTTGAGGATATTGTTGCTCCCGGGAAGGTCTTACGGTTACGCAAGGCCATCTATGGCCTCAAACAGTCACCACGCGCCTGGTACCATAAGCTCAGCTCCACTCTTAAGGCGAATGGCTTTAGACGATCGGAGGCTGACCACACTCTTTTCACTCTCAAGACATCACTTGGCCTGGTTGTGGTGCTGGTTTATGTCGATGACATCATCGTGACTGGCGATGACAAGGCCGGTATTGTTGCCATTAAAGACTCTCTCAAGTCTGCCTTTGACATTAAGGACCTCGGAGAGCTCAAATACTTCCTCGGCATCGAAATCTGCCGTTCCCCGGAGGGTATCTTCCTCTCACAACGCAAGTATGCTCTTGACTTGCTTGCTGAGACAGGCAAACTTGGTACGGTTCCAGCTACTACACCACTGGATGAAGATTACCAGCTCAAGCGAAAGGGGGAGAGCATTCGGGCGAAGGAAGGCAAACCACGCGAACCATTGGACGAGCCGTTCCCGGACGTCACACGCTACCGACGGCTTGTAGGTAAGTTGATCTATTTAACTATCACACGACCTGATATCTCTTATGCTGTGAATCAGGTGAGTCAGCACATGCAAGCTCCAAGCAAGTATCAATGGAGTCAAGTGGAGAGGATTTTGAGCTATCTCAAGGGCAGCCCTGGTCAAGGCATTTGGATGGGTAAAAACGGCAACACTGAGATCGTGGGTTATTGTGATGCGGACTATAATGGAGACACATTGGATAGGCGGTCAACTACTGGATATTGCACCTTTGTTGGAGGAAACCTAGTTACATGGAGGTCTAAGAAGCAAAAGGTGGTGTCATGTTCAAGTGCCGAGGCTGAGTACCGAGCTATGAGGAAGCTAACTAATGAGATGACATGGTTGAAAGGTCTACTTAAGGATCTCGGCATTGAAACAAGACAGCCGATGACAATGCATTGTGACAATGAGGCAGCGATCCACATAGCCACTAACTCAGTCTTCCATGAACGGACCAAGCATATTGAGAGCGACTGCCACAAGGTTAGGGAGAGGATCGAAGAGGGAGCGGTTCTACCATGCCACACAAGGAGTCAAGACCAGCTAGCCGACATCTTCACCAAATCTGCAAGTCCCAAGGTTTGTGATTATATTCATAGCAAACTTGGACTTGTAGACATCACACGGCCGTGATCAACTTTCCTAATCCGTGGACAGCACACTCTTTTTCCCTTGGCTTAGTTTTGTCCCATGAGGTTTTCTAAGTCAAGGTTTTTAATGAGGTGCTGCTTCACGGGTTCCAAGCTTAGCCATTTCATCAGGCTAAGCTTGAGGGGGAGTATTGATCAAGAATAAGCCTATGGCGTCCGTACAGTCCGTACCGTCCGTACGTGCAAGCAATAAGGCCGAGTGAAGCACTAAGGCCGAGTCATCTATGTGTGAGGATAGTGAGGAGGCCTGCTTACCTTCAGCCCATGAGAAGGATCGAGAATCCCTTGTGTAGCCGTTAGGGAGAAAGCGCAAGTGGACAAGAGTGGAAGACTAGGACAAGTCGCTATCACCGATCACCTACCCCCTCTCTCTCCTAATTGTCAATTCCTTTTGTTTCTATTTTAGGTCATGTGGTCGCCCTAGCTGCCCCCCTATTTAAACCTTTGTCATGTGTTGTATTTGTGACATTCTACCTAATTCTAATCTATTATCACTCTCTTTCATACTATTCGCCACCAACTCTTCTTCTTCATTCTAAACCTCTCAAATCTCTCTAAGTCTTCCGCTTATTTCAACACTTATACCCATTTTGTCCCAAAACATGCTAAAACCAAGAAAACATTGCTTAGAAGCTGTAAACAACTATGTTAGTGTTTATGGGGTTAAAATGTGTCTTAATCCAATGCAACTAACTAATTATAAGAGTTTAAGATAGATGTGGAGAGTTTAAAAGCCACTTATACCCTTTTTTCCCAAAACAGGCTAAAACCAAGAAAACAGTGCTTAGAAGCTGTAAACAGCTATGTTAGTGTTTATGTTGTTAAAATGTGTCTTAATCCAATGCAACTAACTAATTATAAGATGTGGAGAGTTTAAAAACATTGCTTAGAAGCTGTAAACAGCTATGTTAGTGTTTATGGGGTTAAAATATGTCTTAATCCAATGCAACTAACTAATTATAAGAGTTTGAGATAGATGTGGAGAGTTTAAAAGCCACTTATTCCCATTTTGTCCCAAAACAGGCTAAAACCAAGAAAACATTGCTTAGAAGCTGTAAACAGCTATGTTAGTGTTTCTCTGGTTAAAAATGTGTCTTAATCCAATGCAACTAACTAATTATAAGAGTTTGAGATAGATGTGGAGAGTTTAAAAGCCACTTATACCCATTTTGTCCCAAAACAGGCTAACAGCAAGAAAACATTGCTTAGTAGCTGTAAACAGCTATGTTAGTGTTTATGGGGTTAAAATGTGTCTTAATCCAATGCAACTAACTAAGTATAAGAGTTTGAGATAGATGTGGAGAGTTTAAAAGCCACTTATACCCATTTTGTCCCAAAAAAGGCTAAAACCAAGAAAACATTGCTTAGAAGCTGTAAACAGCTATGTTAGTGTTTCTGGGGTTAAAATGTTTCTTAATCCAATGCAACTAACTAATTATAAGAGTTTGAGATAGATGTGGAGAGTTTAAAAGCAACTTATACCCATTTTGTCCCAAAACAGGCTAAAACCAAGAAAACATTGCTTAGAAGCTGTAAACAGCTATGTTAGTGTTTATGGGGTTAAAATGTGTCTTAATCCAATGCAACTAACTAATTATAAGAGTTTGAGATAGATGTGGAGAGTTTAAAAGCCACTTACATCCATTTTGTCCCAAAACAGGCTAAACCAAGAAAACATTGCTTAGAAGCTGTAAACAGCTATGTTAGTGTTTATGGGGTTAAAATGTGTCTTAATCCAATGCAATTAACTAAGTATAAGAGTTTGAGATAGATGTGGAGAGTTTAAAAGCCACTTATACCCATTTTGTCCCAAAACAGGCTAAAACCAATAAAACATTGCTTAGAAGCGGTAAACAGCTATGTTAGTGTTTATGGGGTTAAAATGTGTCTTAATCCAATGCAACTAACTAATTATAAGAGTTTGAGATAGATGTGGAGAGTTTAAAAGCCACTTATACCCATTTTGTCCCAAAAAAGGCTAAAACCAAGAAAACATTGCTTAGAAGTTGTAAACAGCTATGTTAGTGTTTCTGGGGTTAAAATGTGTCTTAATCCAATGCAACTAACTAATTATAAGTGTTTGAGATATTTTGAGATAGATGTGGATAGTTTCAAACCCACTTATACCCATTTTGTCCCAAAACATGCTAAAACCAAGAAAACATTGCTTAGAAGCTGTAAACAACTATGTTAGTGTTTATGGGGTTAAAATGTGTCTTAATCCAATGCAACTAACTAATTATAAGAGTTTAAGATAGATGTGGAGAGTTTAAAAGCCACTTATACCCTTTTTGTCCCAAAACAGGCTAAAACCAAGAAAAAAGTGCTTAGAAGCTGTAAACAGCTATGTTAGTGTTTATGTTGTTAAAATGTGTCTTAATCCAATGCAACTAACTAATTATAAGATGTGGAGAGTTTAAAAACATTGCTTAGAAGCTGTAAACAGCTATGTTAGTGTTTATGGGGTTAAAATATGTCTTAATCCAATGCAACTAACTAATTATAAGAGTTTGAGATAGATGTGGAGAGTTTAAAAGCCACTTATTCCCATTTTGTCCCAAAACAGGCTAAAACCAAGAAAACATTGCTTAGAAGCTGTAAACAGCTATGTTAGTGTTTCTGGGGTTAAAATGTGTCTTAATCAAATGCAACTAACTAATTATAAGAGTATGAGATAGATGTGGAGAGTTTAAAAGCCACTTATACCCATTTTGTCCTAAAATAGGCTAAAACCAAGAAAACATTGCTTAGAAGCTGTAAACAGCTATGTTAGTGTTTATGGGGTTAAAATGTGTCTTAATCCAATGCAACTAACTAATTATAAGAGTTTGAGATAGATGTGGAGAGTTTAAAAGCCACTTATACCTATTTTGTCCCAAAACAGGCTAAAACCTAAAAAAACATTGCTTAGTAGCTGTAAACAGCTATGTTAGTGTTTCTGGGGTTAAAAATGTGTCTTAATCCAATGCAACTAACTAATTATAAGAGTTTGAGATAGATGTGGAGAGTTTAAAAGCCACTTATACCCATTTTGTCCCAAAACAGGCTAACAGCAAGAAAACATTGCTTAGTAGCTGTAAACAGCTATGTTAGTGTTTATGGGGTTAAAATGTGTCTTAATCCAATGCAACTAACTAAGTATAAGAGTTTGAGATAGATGTGGAGAGTTTAAAAGCCACTTACACCCATTTTGTCCCAAAACAGGCTAAAACCAATAAAACATTGCTTAGAAGCTGTAAACAGCTATGTTAGTGTTTATGGGGTTAAAATGTGTCTTAATCCAATGCAACTAACTAATTATAAGAGTTTCAGATAGATGTGGAGAGTTTAAAAGCCACTTATACCCATTTTGTCCCAAAACAGGCTAAACCAAGAAAACATTGCTTAGAAGCTGTAAACAGCTATGTTAGTGTTTCTGGGGTTAAAATGTGTCTTAATCCAATGCAACTAACTAATTATAAGAGTTTGAGATAGATGTGGAGAGTTTAAAAGCCACTTATATCCATTTTGTCCCAAAACAGGCTAACAGCAAGAAAACATTGCTTAGAAGCTGTAAACAGCTATGTTAGTGTTTCTGGGGTTAAAATGTGTCTTAATCCAATGCAACTAACTAATTATAAGAGTTTGAGATAGATGCGGAGAGTTTAAAAGCCACTTATACCCATTTTGTCCTAAAACAGTCTAAAACCAAGAAAACATTGCTTAGAAGCTGTAAACAGCTATGTTAGTGTTTATGGGGTTAAAATGTGTCTCAATCCAATGCAACTAACTAATTATAAGAGTTTGAGATAGATGTGGAGAGTTTAAAAGCCACTTATACCCATTTTGTCCCAATAAAGGCTAAAACCAAGAAAACATTGCTTAGAAGCTGTAAACAGCTATGTTAGTGTTTCTGGGGTTAAAATGTGTCTTAATCCAATGCAACTAACTAATTATAAGAGTTTGAGAGAGATGTGGAGAGTTGAAAACCCACTTATACCCATTTTGTCCCAAAACAGGCTAAAACCAAGAAAACATTGCTTAGAAGCTGTAAACAGCTATGTTAGTGTTTATGGGGTTAAAATGTGTCTTAATCCAATGCAACTAACTAATTATAAGAGTTTGAGATAGATGTGGAGAGTTTAAAAGCCACTTATACCCATTTTGTCCCAAAACAGGCTATACCAAGAAAACATTGCTTAGAAGCTGTAAACAGCTATGTTAGTGTTTCTGGGGTTAAAATGTGTCTTAATCCAATGCAACTAACTAATTATAAGAGTTTGAGATAGATGTGGAGAGTTTAAAAGCCAATTATACCCATTTTGTCCCAAAACAGGCTAACAGCAAGAAAACATTGCTTAGAAGCTGTAAAAAGCTATGTTAGTGTTTCTGGGGTTAAAATGTGTCTTAATCCAATGCAACTAACTAATTATAAGAGTTTGAGATAGATGTGGAGAGTTTAAAAGCCACTTATACCCATTTTGTCCCAAAAAAGGCTAAAACCAAGAAAACATTGCTTAGAAGCTGTAAATAGCTATGTTAGTGTTTCTGGGGTTAAAATGTGTCTTAATCCAATGCAAATAACTAATTATAAGAGTTTGAGATAGATGTGGAGAGTTTAAAAGCCACTTATACCCATTTTGTCCCAAAACAGGCTAAAACCAAGAAAACATTGCTTAGAAGCTGTAAACAGCTATGTTAGTGTTTATGGGGTTAAAATGTGTCTTAATCCAATGCAACTAACTAATTATAAGAGTTTGAGATAGTTGTGGAGAGTTTAAAAGCCACTTATACCCATTTTGTCCCAAAACAGGCTAAACCAAGAAAACATTGCTTAGAAGCTGTAAACAGCTATGTTAGTGTTTCTGGGGTTAAAATGTGTCTTAATCCAATGCAACTAACTAATTATAAGAGTTTGAGATAGATGTGGAGAGTTTAAAAGCCACTTATACCCATTTTGTCCCAAAACAGGCTAACAGCAAGAAAACATTGCTTAGAAGCTGTAAACAGCTATGTTAGTGTTTCTGGGGTTAAAATGTGTCTTAATCAAATGCAACTAACTAATTATAAGAGTATGAGATAGATGTGGAGAGTTTAAAAGCCACTTATACCCATTTTGTCCTAAAACAGGCTAAAACCAAGAAAACATTGCTTAGAAGCTGTAAACAGCTATGTTAGTGTTTATGGGGTTAAAATGTGTCTTAATCCAATGCAACTAACTAATTATAAGAGTTTGAGATAGATGTGGAGAGTTTAAAAGCCACTTATACCCATTTTGTCCCAAAACAGGCTAAAACCTAGAAAACATTGCTTAGTAGCTGTAAACAGCTATGTTAGTGTTTCTGGGGTTAAAAATGTGTCTTAATCCAATGCAACTAACTAATTATAAGAGTTTGAGATAGATGTGGAGAGTTTAAAAGCCACTTATACCCATTTTGTCCCAAAACAGGCTAACAGCAAGAAAACATTGCTTAGTAGCTGTAAACAGCTATGTTAGTGTTTATGGGGTTAAAATGTGTCTTAATCCAATGCAACTAACTAAGTATAAGAGTTTGAGATAGATGTGGAGAGTTTAAAAGCCACTTACACCCTTTTTGTCCCAAAACAGGCTAAAACAAATAAAACATTGCTTAGAAGCTGTAAACAGCTATGTTAGTGTTTATGGGGTTAAAATGTGTCTTAATCCAATGCAACTAACTAATTATAAGAGTTTGAGATAGATGTGGAGAGTTTAAAAGCCACTTATACCCATTTTGTCCCAATAAAGGCTAAAACCAAGAAAACATTGCTTAGAAGCTGTAAACAGCTATGTTAGTGTTTCTGGGGTTAAAATGTGTCTTAATCCAATGCAACTAACTAATTATAAGAGTTTGAGATAGATGTGGAGAGTTTAAAAGCCACTTATACCCATTTTGTCCCAAATGAAAGAATTAATAGGATCGATTATGAGTTTAGTGAGAAGATTTGAATAACAAGAGAGTGAGAATCGTTGAGAGTATAGTAAGAGAGTATAGAGAGAGTATTGTGGAGAAAGAGATATTATCTCTTCTTACCTCATTTAGAACATAATTACAATCTACTTATAGACATATACAAAAGAATATACTAAGATGATCCTAGGCACATTTACATATAAAGATAGCGACATGTCCTTAAGAAGACATGTGATCCTTCCCACTTGCGCACTCTACACTAACGGCTATGAGGAGAAGGATCGAGAAGCTCTTGTGACCGTTGGAGGCTGGTGAACATGGAATGGACTCGTGATCCTCATGGGTTGAGCTTGGTAGGCCTTTAGCTGTACGGACGGCCCAATGGTGATGGTTGTACGGACGGATGTACGGACAAGGTGTGTGTGCGGTTTCATACTCCCCCTCAAGCTTGATCATGAGCATTGATCAAGCTTGGACTCATGCACACCCACCTCATTAAAAACCTTAGTATAGAAAACCACTTGGGAAAAACTATACTTAAGGGAAAAAGAGTGTGGGTATCATGTGAAGACAATCATGGCCGAGTAAGATCTTTGAGGCCAAGTTTGGGGTGAATGTACTCACACACTTGTGGACTGGCCGCCTTGGTGAGAACGTCAGCCAATTGTTCAGAGCTCTCGGTGTGACATGGTAGAACAACTCCAAGTTTAATTTGCTCTCGGACTTTGTGGCAGTCGACTTCAATGTGCTTGGTTCTCTCATGGAACACCGAGTTTGTTGCGATGTGAATAGCTGCCTCATTGTCGCAATGCATAGTAATAGGCTTAGGTGACTCGATTCCAAGGTCCTTGATGAGTGCCTTGAGCCACATCAACTCGGTTGTTAACTTTCTCATGGCTCTATACTCCGATTCAGCACTTGATAGGGATACCACCTTTTGTTTCTTGCTCTTCCATGTGATCAAGTTGCCTCCTAGGAACGTGCAGTAGCCTGTAGTGGAGCGACGGTCTCCACGGTCTCCGGCGTAATCCGCATCACAATACCCTACTAGCTCCGTGCTTTCATTTCGACCCATCCATATGCCTTGCCCCGGCGAGCCCTTGAGATATTTGAGGATGCGGTTCACCATACCCCAATGATGCACGGTAGGACTTTGCATGTGTTGGCTCACCTGATTAACAGCAAAGCAAATATCAGGTCTAGTGATAGTAAGGTATATAAGCTTACCTACTAGCCGCCGGTATCGCTTGACGTCTTGAAATGGAGCTGCATCAAACTCCCCCTTTCCTCCGGCCTTATAGTTTTCATCAAGGGGTGTAGATACAGCTTTTGAACCTAGCTTCCCTGCTTCACTCAATAAATCAAGAGCATATTTTCTTTGTGATAAAAACAATCCTTCATTAGTCCTATATACTTCTATACCAAGAAAATATTTAAGTTCTCCTAGGTCTTTGATATCAAAAACTGACTTAAGGTAAGCCTTAGTCTCTTGAATGCCTACCTTGTCACTTCCAGTTATGATGATATCATCAACATAAACTAGAATGACTATAATACCTTTTTCACTTGGTAAGGTGAATAGAGTGTGGTCAGCCTCTGATTTGCGGAAGCCTTTCTCAAGGAGTGTGGTGCTTAACTTGTGATACCAAGCCCTAGGGGACTGTTTGAGTCCATAAATCGCCTTGTTCAGTTTTAATACTTTCCCGGGACCAATGATGTCTTCTAAACCCGGAGGTGGCCTCATATAAACTTCATCCTCGAGCTCTCCTTGTAAGAAGGCGTTCTTAACATCCATTTGCCATAAGTTCCAGTCAAGGTTGGTTGCAAGAGAGAGAACAACTCGAACCGTGTGAAGTTTGGCCACCGGTGCAAACGTATCTTGGTAGTCCTCCCCATACGTTTGAGTGAACCCTCTTGCAACGAGTCTGGCTTTGTAGCGTTCGATCTCCCCATCACTCTTATATTTAATGGTAAAGATCCACCTGGATGTCACAGCCTTCTTGCCTTTGGGTAAGTCAGCCTCGTCCCATGTATGATTGGCCTCCATTGCATTCTTCTCGGCATTGACAGCATCACACCATTCCTTATGATTCTTGGCTTCTTCATAGTCTTTGGGAATCCAATGAGCATCAATCTTGCCAAGAAACACTTGATGGTGTGGAGGAAAATGAGCCAAGGTGCATACCGCTTGAATCGGATGAGCTACAGCAACGTTGTTGTAGTAGACCCGAGTGTTTCGCCAATTGGAGAGGGGAAACTTGAGGCGTTCACTGCGGCGAAGTGGGATAACTTCCTGTGGTGTGGCCTCATCGTCATTGTCTTCCTCGGTGGGCACATAATCCTCATCACCGGAAGCATTGTCCACCGGAACTGAATTTAAACCATTTTCATCATCGGATTGTTCATCAAGTTCAGCCGAGTGTTCATCAAGTGCAGCCGAGGGATCATTGTCTAGAGACTCCGGCGGTGAAGTGGCCGGTGCATTGACTGGGGGTGCAGGTGTTGACGCGGGGGCATTGTCAACACCGAGTCTCTCGAGAAGGATGCGAAGGTTGTTAGCTCGGTCAGATGGTGAGGTGGACAAGTCTCGAAGGCTCTCCCAGTTCTTTTCCTCATAGAAGCCTTTAGACTCCACGAACTTAACATCACGAGAGACAAAAACGCGCTTCATGTTTGGCTCGTAGCACTTGTAGCCTTTTTGAGTCGTCGAGTACCCAAGGAACATGCTCTTAACACTCTTAGTATCAAGCTTGTCGCGTAGTTCTCCTGGCTTCAACACATAACACACGCAGCCAAATACTCTTAAATGATCAAATGAGGGTTTTACCTTGTTTATTACCTCAAACGGTGAACTGTCTTGAAGAACTTTGGTTGGTGTCCGGTTAATGAGGTAGCAAGCCGCAAGAACAGCATCTCCCCAAAACTTCTTTGGAACATTGGTGTGAAACATCATGGATCTTGCCACTTCCATGAGGTGCCTATTCTTCCTTTCAGCAACACCATTTTGTTGGGGTGTATATGGACAGCTTGTTTGATGAATAATCCCATGGTTTGCTAGGTATTGTTTGAAGGCATGGCTTGTATACTCTCCTCCATTATCTGATCTCAAAATTTTAATCTTTGCATTATAATGGTTAGTCACATATTTTTGAAAATTAGTGAAGGCTTCAAGAACTCTATCTTTAGAGGGAAGCAAGGTCAGCCAAGTATATTTTGATTTTTCATCAATAAAGGTCACAAAATATTTTTGATTTTCTCTAGACAAGCAAGGGGAAGTCCAAACATCTGAATGGATTAAATCAAAACAATTTTCATAAATAGTCATAGATTTAGGAAAAACAGCCTTGCAATGTTTACCAAGAATACATGCCTCACACTCATCATTTTTAAAAGAAATATTAGGAAACATTAATGATAAAGCTCTAGTATGAGGATGTCCTAGCCTAGCATGTAAAATAGAATCACTAGGTTTAATAATAACCGAATTAAAACAAGATGCAGTAGAAGAAGATAGATTCAAGTCCTCAAGCACATATAGATCATCCTTGGAACCTCCTTGACCAAGAACTTTACTTGTCTCAATATCCTGAAAATGAACCTTGTTAGGACCAAATATTGCATAACAATTTAAATCAGTGGTGGCCCTCTTAACTGATAGCAAATTAGATGTGAAATTTGGCATATAGAAAGCTTTAGTTTCTTTGTTAAATAACTTTAAATTCCCTATGCCTTTAATTGGAACTTTCTCACCATTAGCTATCACAACATTACCATTAGCAGGCTTAATATCACTCATTAACCTAGAATCACTAATCATGTGATGAGATGCACCAGAATCAACAATAAGAGACTTAGTTTTGTTTGAAGTAAGAAACGCCTTACCGGTGGCCTCCTTGAGGGCTTTGATGAGCGCATCAAGGTCGGACCGCCTTACCAGCTCGGACGATGCTGCAGCAAGAGCAGTTCCACCGGTCACTTGTTGAGGCTGCTCAGAGATCAATGGCTCCCCCACGGCAGTTGCTTGGTGAGCTCTCGGTTGTCCTCCGCGGTTTGGTCGTCCACCTCGGATTGTTCCCGGTGGTGGTGCTAGATGCGGATGTAGGATCCAGCAGCGGCTCTTGAAGTGGCCAAGTTTCTTACAGTGCTCACAAACCGGCGGGTTGTTCTTGTCCTCCGGTCGGTAGTAGCCTTTGTTTGCTGATGCCATCTCAGCTTTGTTAGCGGTCACCAGCTCTCCCTTGCTGCCGAACAATCCCATGGAGCCACGCTCCTTTTGAATTTGGTTACAAACATCATCAAGGCTTGGGAGTTTATCTGACCGCAAGATGTGTTTGATGAGATCATTGTAGGAGGGGTTTAGGGTCAAGAGCAGCCCAAACACTTTGTCTTGTTCACGCCTCTCGTTCAGTATGGCCGGATCAATTGTCGCCGGTCGCAGCATTTCTAGTTCAGCCCAAAGGGACCTAAACTTCCCAAAATGCTTTGTAAACTCCATATCCTCTTGATTGAGGTTATTGATGGCCCTTTTAATCTCGAAGATACGATTGACATTGGTAATATTACCAAAAACGTTCTTGAGGGTGTCCCACAAGTCCTTCGCCGTCTCGCAGTAGGAGTAGGCTTCAAGAATGGGGGCATCTAGAGAGTTTTGAATGATGGCTAAGACCCCTTGGTCTTCTTGGAACCATTTGTTCTTTTCATCTCCGGCAAGTTCCTTGCCGTCCTTGGTGGCCTCACCACTCGGAGCTTCGCTCTTCTCAACGTGAGACCAAAGACCTCGGCCACAAAGGGCAGTTTTCGTGGTCCTCGCCCACAGCAGATAGTTCTCTCCCTTGAGAGTCACCGGAACAACCATGGTTTTGACACTTTCCATGATGAAGAGACCGTTAGGTAAAGCTATTATCCAACGGTTAAAGAAAATGACTTTCAAGTCAAAACAGAAAATGAGAGAGAAGGAGAAGCGGAAGTAAGTGATGATCAAAAAAACTTTAGAATGACGAGCAACCAGGCTCTGATACCATGGAAGAATTAATAGGATCGATTATGAGTTTAGTGAGAAGATTTGAATAACAAGAGAGTGAGAATCGTTGAGAGTATAGTAAGAGAGTATAGAGAGAGTATTGTGGAGAAAGAGATATTATCTCTTCTTACCTCATTTAGAACATAATTACAATCTACTTATAGACATATACAAAAGAATATACTAAGATGATCCTAGGCACATTTACATATAAAGATAGCGACATGTCCTTAAGAAGACATGTGATCCTTCCCACTTGCGCACTCTACACTAACGGCTATGAGGAGAAGGATCGAGAAGCTCTTGTGACCGTTGGAGGCTGGTGAACATGGAATGGACTCGTGATCCTCATGGGTTGAGCTTGGTAGGCCTTTAGCTGTACGGACGGCCCAATGGTGATGGTTGTACGGACGGATGTACGGACAAGGTGTGTGTGCGGTTTCATACCAAAAAAGGCTAAAACCAAGAAAACATTGCTTAGAAGCCGTAAACAGCTATGTTAGTGTTTCTGGGGTTAAAATGTGTCTTAATCCAATGCAACTAACTAATTATAAGAGTTTGAGATAGATGTGGAGAGTTTAAAAGCCACTTATACCCATTTTGTCCCAAAACAGGCTAACAGCAAGAAAACATTGCTTAGAAGCTGTAAACAGCTATGTTAGTGTTTCTGGGGTTAAAATGTGTCTTTATCCAATGCAACTAACTAATTATAAGAGTTTGAGATAGATGTGGAGAGTTTAAAAGCCACTTATACCCATTTTGTCCTAAAACAGGCTAAAACCAAGAAAACATTGCTTAGAAGCTGTAAACAGCTATGTTAGTGTTTATGGGGTTAAAATGTGTCTTAATCCAATGCAACTAACTAATTATAAGAGTTTGAGATAGATGTGGAGAGTTTAAAAGCCACTTATACCCATTTTTTCCTAAAACAGGCTAAAACCAAGAAAACATTGCTTAGAAGCTGTAAACAGCTATGTTAGTGTTTATGGGGTTAAAATGTGTCTTAATCCAATGCAACTAACTAATTATAAGAGTTTGAGATAGATGTGGAGAGTTTAAAAGCCACTTATACCCATTTTGTCCCAAAACAGGCTAAAACCTAGAAAACATTGCTTAGAAGTTGTAAACAGCTATGTTAGTGTTTATGAGGTCAAAATGTGTCTTAATCCAATGCAACTAACTAATTATAAGAGTTTGAGATAGATGTGGAGAGTTTAAAAGCCAATTATACCCATTTTGTCCCAAAACAGGCTAACAGCAAGAAACCATTGCTTAGAAGCTGTAAACAGCTATGTTAGTGTTTCTGGGGTTAAAATGTGTCTTAATCCAATGCAACTAACTAATTATAAGAGTTTGAGATAGATGTGGAGAGTTTAAAAGCCACTTATACCCATTTTGTCCTAAAACAGGCTAAAACCAAGAAAACATTGCTTAGAAGCTGTAAACAGCTATGTTAGTGTTTATGGGGTTCAAATGTGTCTTAATCCAATGCAACTAACTAATTATAAGAGTTTGAGATAGATGTGGAGAGTTTAAAAGCCACTTACACCCATTTTGTCCCAAAACAGGCTAAAACCAATAAAACATTGCTTAGAAGCTGTAAACAGCTATGTTAGTGTTTCTGGGGTTAAAATGTGTCTTAATCCAATGCAACTAACTAATTATAAGAGTTTGAGATAGATGTGGAGAGTTTAAAAGCCACTTATACCCATTTTTTCCTAAAACAGGCTAAAACCAAGAAAACATTGCTTAGAAGCCGTAAACAGCTATGTTAGTGTTTATGGGGTTAAAATGTGTCTTAATCCAATGCAACTAACTAATTATAAGAGTTTGAGATAGATGTGGAGAGTTTAAAAGCCACTTATACCCATTTTGTCCCAAAACAGGCTAACAGCAAGAAAACATTGCTTAGAAGCTGTAAACAGCTATGTTAGTGTTTCTGGGGTTAAAATGTGTCTTTATCCAATGCAACTAACTAATTATAAGAGTTTGAGATAGATGTGGAGAGTTTAAAAGCCACTTATACCCATTTTGTCCTAAAACAGGCTAAAACCAAGAAAACATTGCTTAGAAGCTGTAAACAGCTATGTTAGTGTTTATGGGGTTAAAATGTGTCTTAATCCAATGCAACTAACTAATTATAAGAGTTTGAGATAGATGTGGAGAGTTTAAAAGCCACTTATACCCATTTTGTCCCAAAACAGGCTAAAACCTAGAAAACATTGCTTAGAAGCTGTAAACAGCTATGTTAGTGTTTCTGGGGTTAAAATGTGTCTTAATCCAATGCAACTAACTAATTATAAGAGTTTGAGATAGATGTGGAGAGTTTAAAAGCCACTTATACCCATTTTTTCCTAAAACAGGCTAAAACCAAGAAAACATTGCTTAGAAGCTGTAAACAGCTATGTTAGTGTTTATGGGGTTAAAATGTGTCTTAATCCAATGCAACTAACTAATTATAAGAGTTTGAGATAGATGTGGAGAGTTTAAAAGCCACTTATACCCATTTTGTCCCAAAACAGGCTAAAACCTAGAAAACATTGCTTAGAAGTTGTAAACAGCTATGTTAGTGTTTATGAGGTCAAAATGTGTCTTAATCCAATGCAACTAACTAATTATAAGAGTTTGAGATAGATGTGGAGAGTTTAAAAGCCAATTATACCCATTTTGTCCCAAAACAGGCTAACAGCAAGAAACCATTGCTTAGAAGCTGTAAACAGCTATGTTAGTGTTTCTGGGGTTAAAATGTGTCTTAATCCAATGCAACTAACTAATTATAAGAGTTTGAGATAGATGTGGAGAGTTTAAAAGCCACTTATACCCATTTTGTCCTAAAACAGGCTAAAACCAAGAAAACATTGCTTAGAAGCTGTAAACAGCTATGTTAGTGTTTATGGGGTTCAAATGTGTCTTAATCCAATGCAACTAACTAATTATAAGAGTTTGAGATAGATGTGGAGAGTTTAAAAGCCACTTACACCCATTTTGTCCCAAAACAGGCTAAAACCAATAAAACATTGCTTAGAAGCTGTAAACAGCTATGTTAGTGTTTCTGGGGTTAAAATGTGTCTTAATCCAATGCAACTAACTAATTATAAGAGTTTGAGATAGATGTGGAGAGTTTAAAAGCCACTTATACCCATTTTTTCCTAAAACAGGCTAAAACCAAGAAAACATTGCTTAGAAGCCGTAAACAGCTATGTTAGTGTTTATGGGGTTAAAATGTGTCTTAATCCAATGCAACTAACTAATTATAAGAGTTTGAGATAGATGTGGAGAGTTTAAAAGCCACTTATACCCATTTTGTCCCAAAACAGGCTAACAGCAAGAAAACATTGCTTAGAAGCTGTAAACAGCTATGTTAGTGTTTCTGGGGTTAAAATGTGTCTTTATCCAATGCAACTAACTAATTATAAGAGTTTGAGATAGATGTGGAGAGTTTAAAAGCCACTTATACCCATTTTGTCCTAAAACAGGCTAAAACCAAGAAAACATTGCTTAGAAGCTGTAAACAGCTATGTTAGTGTTTATGGGGTTAAAATGTGTCTTAATCCAATGCAACTAACTAATTATAAGAGTTTGAGATAGATGTGGAGAGTTTAAAAGCCACTTATACCCATTTTGTCCCAAAACAGGCTAAAACCTAGAAAACATTGCTTAGAAGCTGTAAACAGCTATGTTAGTGTTTATGAGGTTAAAATGTGTCTTAATCCAATGCAACTAACTAATTATAAGAGTTTGAGATAGATTTGGAGAGTTTAAAAGCCACTTATACCCATTTTGTCCCAAAACAGGCTAAACCAAGAACATTGCTTAGAAGCTGTGAACAGCTATGTTAGTGTTTCTGGGGTTAAAATGTGTCTTAATCCAATGCAACTAACTAATTATAAGAGTTTGAGATAGATGTGGAGAGTTTAAAAGCCACTTATACCCATTTTGTCCCAAAACAGGCTAAAACCTAGAAAACATTGCTTAGAAGTTGTAAACAGCTATGTTAGTGTTTATGAGGTCAAAATGTGTCTTAATCCAATGCAACTAACTAATTATAAGAGTTTGAGATAGATGTGGAGAGTTTAAAAGCCAATTATACCCATTTTGTCCCAAAACAGGCTAACAGCAAGAAACCATTGCTTAGAAGCTGTAAACAGCTATGTTAGTGTTTCTGGGGTTAAAATGTGTCTTAATCCAATGCAACTAACTAATTATAAGAGTTTGAGATAGATGTGGAGAGTTTAAAAGCCACTTATACCCATTTTGTCCTAAAACAGGCTAAAACCAAGAAAACATTGCTTAGAAGCTGTAAACAGCTATGTTAGTGTTTATGGGGTTCAAATGTGTCTTAATCCAATGCAACTAACTAATTATAAGAGTTTGAGATAGATGTGGAGAGTTTAAAAGCCACTTACACCCATTTTGTCCCAAAACAGGCTAAAACCAATAAAACATTGCTTAGAAGCTGTAAACAGCTATGTTGGTGTTTCTGGGATTAAAATGTGTCTTAATCCAATGCAACTAACTAATTATAAGAGTTTGAGATAGATGTGGAGAGTTTAAAAGCCACTTATACCCATTTTTTCCTAAAACAGGCTAAAACCAAGAAAACATTGCTTAGAAGCCGTAAACAGCTATGTTAGTGTTTATGGGGTTAAAATGTGTCTTAATCCAATGCAACTAACTAATTATAAGAGTTTGAGATAGATGTGGAGAGTTTAAAAGCCACTTATACCCATTTTGTCCCAAAACAGGCTAACAGCAAGAAAACATTGCTTAGAAGCTGTAAACAGCTATGTTAGTGTTTCTGGGGTTAAAATGTGTCTTTATCCAATGCAACTAACTAATTATAAGAGTTTGAGATAGATGTGGAGAGTTTAAAAGCCACTTATACCCATTTTGTCCTAAAACAGGCTAAAACCAAGAAAACATTGCTTAGAAGCTGTAAACAGCTATGTTAGTGTTTATGGGGTTAAAATGTGTCTTAATCCAATGCAACTAACTAATTATAAGAGTTTGAGATAGATGTGGAGAGTTTAAAAGCCACTTATACCCATTTTGTCCCAAAACAGGCTAAAACCTAGAAAACATTGCTTAGAAGCTGTAAACAGCTATGTTAGTGTTTCTGGGGTTAAAATGTGTCTTAATCCAATGCAACTAACTAATTATAAGAGTTTGAGATAGATGTGGAGAGTTTAAAAGCCACTTATACCCATTTTTTCCTAAAACAGGCTAAAACCAAGAAAACATTGCTTAGAAGCTGTAAACAGCTATGTTAGTGTTTATGGGGTTAAAATGTGTCTTAATCCAATGCAACTAACTAATTATAAGAGTTTGAGATAGATGTGGAGAGTTTAAAAGCCACTTATACCCATTTTGTCCCAAAACAGGCTAAAACCTAGAAAACATTGCTTAGAAGCTGTAAACAGCTATGTTAGTGTTTATGAGGTTAAAATGTGTCTTAATCCAATGCAACTAACTAATTATAAGAGTTTGAGATAGATTTGGAGAGTTTAAAAGCCACTTATACCCATTTTGTCCCAAAACAGGCTAAACCAAGAACATTGCTTAGAAGCTGTGAACAGCTATGTTAGTGTTTCTGGGGTTAAAATGTGTCTTAATCCAATGCAACTAACTAATTATAAGAGTTTGAGATAGATGTGGAGAGTTTAAAAGCCACTTATACCCATTTTGTCCCAAAACAGGCTAAAACCTAGAAAACATTGCTTAGAAGTTGTAAACAGCTATGTTAGTGTTTATGAGGTCAAAATGTGTCTTAATCCAATGCAACTAACTAATTATAAGAGTTTGAGATAGATGTGGAGAGTTTAAAAGCCAATTATACCCATTTTGTCCCAAAACAGGCTAACAGCAAGAAACCATTGCTTAGAAGCTGTAAACAGCTATGTTAGTGTTTCTGGGGTTAAAATGTGTCTTAATCCAATGCAACTAACTAATTATAAGAGTTTGAGATAGATGTGGAGAGTTTAAAAGCCACTTATACCCATTTTGTCCTAAAACAGGCTAAAACCAAGAAAACATTGCTTAGAAGCTGTAAACAGCTATGTTAGTGTTTATGGGGTTCAAATGTGTCTTAATCCAATGCAACTAACTAATTATAAGAGTTTGAGATAGATGTGGAGAGTTTAAAAGCCACTTACACCCATTTTGTCCCAAAACAGGCTAAAACCAATAAAACATTGCTTAGAAGCTGTAAACAGCTATGTTGGTGTTTCTGGGGTTAAAATGTGTCTTAATCCAATGCAACTAACTAATTATAAGAGTTTGAGATAGATGTGGAGAGTTTAAAAGCCACTTATACCCATTTTTTCCTAAAACAGGCTAAAACCAAGAAAACATTGCTTAGAAGCCGTAAACAGCTATGTTAGTGTTTATGGGGTTAAAATGTGTCTTAATCCAATGCAACTAACTAATTATAAGAGTTTGAGATAGATGTGGAGAGTTTAAAAGCCACTTATACCCATTTTGTCCCAAAACAGGCTAACAGCAAGAAAACATTGCTTAGAAGCTGTAAACAGCTATGTTAGTGTTTCTGGGGTTAAAATGTGTCTTTATCCAATGCAACTAACTAATTATAAGAGTTTGAGATAGATGTGGAGAGTTTAAAAGCCACTTATACCCATTTTGTCCTAAAACAGGCTAAAACCAAGAAAACATTGCTTAGAAGCTGTAAACAGCTATGTTAGTGTTTATGGGGTTAAAATGTGTCTTAATCCAATGCAACTAACTAATTATAAGAGTTTGAGATAGATGTGGAGAGTTTAAAAGCCACTTATACCCATTTTGTCCCAAAACAGGCTAAAACCTAGAAAACATTGCTTAGAAGCTGTAAACAGCTATGTTAGTGTTTCTGGGGTTAAAATGTGTCTTAATCCAATGCAACTAACTAATTATAAGAGTTTGAGATAGATGTGGAGAGTTTAAAAGCCACTTATACCCATTTTTTCCTAAAACAGGCTAAAACCAAGAAAACATTGCTTAGAAGCTGTAAACAGCTATGTTAGTGTTTATGGGGTTAAAATGTGTCTTAATCCAATGCAACTAACTAATTATAAGAGTTTGAGATAGATGTGGAGAGTTTAAAAGCCACTTATACCCATTTTGTCCCAAAACAGGCTAAAACCTAGAAAACATTGCTTAGAAGTTGTAAACAGCTATGTTAGTGTTTATGAGGTCAAAATGTGTCTTAATCCAATGCAACTAACTAATTATAAGAGTTTGAGATAGATGTGGAGAGTTTAAAAGCCAATTATACCCATTTTGTCCCAAAACAGGCTAACAGCAAGAAACCATTGCTTAGAAGCTGTAAACAGCTATGTTAGTGTTTCTGGGGTTAAAATGTGTCTTAATCCAATGCAACTAACTAATTATAAGAGTTTGAGATAGATGTGGAGAGTTTAAAAGCCACTTATACCCATTTTGTCCTAAAACAGGCTAAAACCAAGAAAACATTGCTTAGAAGCTGTAAACAGCTATGTTAGTGTTTATGGGGTTCAAATGTGTCTTAATCCAATGCAACTAACTAATTATAAGAGTTTGAGATAGATGTGGAGAGTTTAAAAGCCACTTACACCCATTTTGTCCCAAAACAGGCTAAAACCAATAAAACATTGCTTAGAAGCTGTAAACAGCTATGTTAGTGTTTCTGGGGTTAAAATGTGTCTTAATCCAATGCAACTAACTAATTATAAGAGTTTGAGATAGATGTGGAGAGTTTAAAAGCCACTTATACCCATTTTTTCCTAAAACAGGCTAAAACCAAGAAAACATTGCTTAGAAGCCGTAAACAGCTATGTTAGTGTTTATGGGGTTAAAATGTGTCTTAATCCAATGCAACTAACTAATTATAAGAGTTTGAGATAGATGTGGAGAGTTTAAAAGCCACTTATACCCATTTTGTCCCAAAACAGGCTAACAGCAAGAAAACATTGCTTAGAAGCTGTAAACAGCTATGTTAGTGTTTCTGGGGTTAAAATGTGTCTTTATCCAATGCAACTAACTAATTATAAGAGTTTGAGATAGATGTGGAGAGTTTAAAAGCCACTTATACCCATTTTGTCCTAAAACAGGCTAAAACCAAGAAAACATTGCTTAGAAGCTGTAAACAGCTATGTTAGTGTTTATGGGGTTAAAATGTGTCTTAATCCAATGCAACTAACTAATTATAAGAGTTTGAGATAGATGTGGAGAGTTTAAAAGCCACTTATACCCATTTTGTCCCAAAACAGGCTAAAACCTAGAAAACATTGCTTAGAAGCTGTAAACAGCTATGTTAGTGTTTATGAGGTTAAAATGTGTCTTAATCCAATGCAACTAACTAATTATAAGAGTTTGAGATAGATTTGGAGAGTTTAAAAGCCACTTATACCCATTTTGTCCCAAAACAGGCTAAACCAAGAACATTGCTTAGAAGCTGTGAACAGCTATGTTAGTGTTTCTGGGGTTAAAATGTGTCTTAATCCAATGCAACTAACTAATTATAAGAGTTTGAGATAGATGTGGAGAGTTTAAAAGCCACTTATACCCATTTTGTCCCAAAACAGGCTAAACCAAGAAAACATTGCTTAGAAGCTGTAAACAGCTATGTTAGTGTTTCTGGGGTTAAAATGTGTCTTAATCCAATGCAACTAACTAATTATAAGAGTTTGAGATAGATGTGGAGAGTTTAAAAGCCACTTATACCCATTTTGTCCCAAAACAGGCTAACATCAAGAAAACATTGCTTAGAAGCTGTAAACAGCTATGTTAGTGTTTCTGGGGTTAAAATGTGTCTTAATCAAATGCAACTAACTAATTATAAGAGTATGAGATAGATGTGGAGAGTTTAAAAGCCACTTATACCCATTTTGTCCTAAAACAGGCTAACAGCAAGAAAACATTGCTTAGAAGCTGTAAACAGCTATGTTAGTGTTTCTGGGGTTAAAATGTGTCTTAATCCAATGCAACTAACTAATTATAAGAGTTTGAGATAGATGTGGAGAGTTTAAAAGCCACTTATACCCATTTTGTCCTAAAACAGGCTAAAACCAAGAAAACATTGCTTAGAAGCTGTAAACAGCTATGTTAGTGTTTATGGGGTTCAAATGTGTCTTAATCCAATGCAACTAACTAATTATAAGAGTTTGAGATAGATGTGGAGAGTTTAAAAGCCACTTACACCCATTTTGTCCCAAAACAGGCTAAAACCAATAAAACATTGCTTAGAAGCTGTAAACAGCTATGTTAGTGTTTCTGGGGTTAAAATGTGTCTTAATCCAATGCAACTAACTAATTATAAGAGTTTGAGATAGATGTGGAGAGTTTAAAAGCCACTTATACCCATTTTTTCCTAAAACAGGCTAAAACCAAGAAAACATTGCTTAGAAGCTGTAAACAGCTATGTTAGTGTTTATGGGGTTAAAATGTGTCTTAATCCAATGCAACTAACTAATTATAAGAGTTTGAGATAGATGTGGAGAGTTTAAAAGCCACTTATACCCATTTTGTCCCAAAACAGGCTAAAACCTAGAAAACATTGCTTAGAAGTTGTAAACAGCTATGTTAGTGTTTATGAGGTCAAAATGTGTCCTAATCCAATGCAACTAACTAATTATAAGAGTTTGAGATAGATGTGGAGAGTTTAAAAGCCAATTATACCCATTTTGTCCCAAAACAGGCTAACAGCAAGAAACCATTGCTTAGAAGCTGTAAACAGCTATGTTAGTGTTTCTGGGGTTAAAATGTGTCTTAATCCAATGCAACTAACTAATTATAAGAGTTTGAGATAGATGTGGAGAGTTTAAAAGCCACTTATACCCATTTTGTCCTAAAACAGGCTAAAACCAAGAAAACATTGCTTAGAAGCTGTAAACAGCTATGTTAGTGTTTATGGGGTTCAAATGTGTCTTAATCCAATGCAACTAACTAATTATAAGAGTTTGAGATAGATGTGGAGAGTTTAAAAGCCACTTACACCCATTTTGTCCCAAAACAGGCTAAAACCAATAAAACATTGCTTAGAAGCTGTAAACAGCTATGTTAGTGTTTCTGGGGTTAAAATGTGTCTTAATCCAATGCAACTAACTAATTATAAGAGTTTGAGATAGATGTGGAGAGTGTAAGTTTGAGAGTAGAGTAATCAAGAGATTATGGAAGAGAGTGAAATCGTGTAAAGAGTGAGGAGAGTGAACGATTGAGAGAGAGAGTGTTGGAGAAAGAGAATAAACTCTTTTCTTACTTCTATTAGTATGATACTTACAAACTATTTAAAGACATATACAAATAGGATATTCTCTTAGGATCCTATGCACACTAATATGAGGAGAAAGCGACATCTCCTTATTCTAACATGTGATCTCCTCTTCTCTCTTACAACTTGCTCCAACGGCTACAAAGGAAGGATCGAGATGAATGGCGACCGTTGGAGGATCTCTTTGGTGGATTGGGCTCATGAAGACTTCTATTTGAGGATGGCCCGTTGGTTGGTCGTACGGACGTCCGTACGGTCGTACGGACAAGTGTGTGTGCCGGTTCATACTCCCCCTCAAGCTTGACTTGGGGAACTAGTCAAGCTTGACAACATAGGCACCCACCTCATTAAAAACCTTAGTATAGAAAAACCTCTTGGGAAAACTATACTTAAGGGAAAAAGAGTGTAGGCGCCAAAACAAAGCAAGTCATGGCCGAGTGAGGTTTAGGAGGCCAAGCTTAGGATGGATGTATTCACACACTTGGGGGCTCGCAGCTTTAGTCAGGACGTCTGCAAGTTGTTCTTTGCTTTCGGTATGGCAAGGTAAGACAACTCCAAGCTTGATTTGTTCTCGGACCTTATGGCAATCCACTTCAATGTGCTTGGTCCGCTCATGGAACACTGAATTGGTTGCTATATGAATGGCTGCTTCGTTATCACAGTGCATGGTGATCGGCTTTGTTGATTCTATTCCAAGATCCTTGAGTAACATCTTCAGCCACATTAGCTCCGTCGTTAGCTTCCTCATAGCTCTATACTCGGATTCGGCACTTGAGAGTGAGACGACCTTTTGCTTCTTGCTCTTCCATGTGACCAGGTTCCCTCCAAGGAACGTGCAATAGCCTGTGGTTGAGCGTCGGTCCCCACGATCTCCGGCATAGTCAGCGTCGCAGTAGCCTACCAACTCAGTGCTCTTGTTGCGTCCCATCCATATGCCTTGGCCGGGTGAGCCCTTGATGTACTTGAGGATCCGTGTCAGCATGTTCCAATGGTGCACGGTGGGGTTCTTCATATGCTGGCTTACCTGGTTCACGGCAAAGCAAATGTCAGGCCGTGTGATAGTCAAATAAATGAGCTTACCGACTAGCCGCCGGTAGAGGCTAACGTCCTCGAATGGAGCGGTGTCAAGCTCCCCCTGTCCTCCATCCTTGTAATTCTCTTCTAGGGGCGTTGTTACTGCCTTAGCTCCTAGTTTTCCTGTTTCACTCAATAAGTCTAGTGCATACTTTCTTTGAGACAACAATAACCCTTCATTTGATCTATAAACTTCTATCCCAAGAAAGTATTTCAACTCTCCAAGATCTTTAATATCAAAATCTGATTTCAAGAATGTTTTAGAGTCTTGAATACCTACCGAGTCACTTCCAGTGATGATGATATCATCAACATACACTAGAATGACTACTATACCTTTGGCGCTTGGTAAGGTGAACAAGGTGTGGTCAGCTTCGGATTTGCGAAAGCCTTTGTCAAGGAGTGTGGTGCTAAGCTTGTGATACCAAGCCCTTGGTGACTGCTTCAAGCCATAGATAGCTTTGTTGAGTTTCAAGACCTTTCCCGGACCAATAGTATCCTCCAAACCCGGTGGTGGTCGCATATACACTTCATCCTCCAGTTCTCCTTGCAAGAAGGCGTTCTTCACGTCCATTTGCCAAAGTTCCCAGTCGAGGTTGGTGGCGAGAGAGAGTACAACTCGAACCGTGTGAAGCTTAGCCACCGGAGCAAACGTATCAAGATAGTCCTCCCCATACGTTTGCGTGAACCCTCGTGCGACTAGGCGGGCTTTGTGGCGTTCAATCTCCCCATTGCTCTTATATTTGATTGTGAAGATATACCGAGAGGTGACAGCCTTCTTGCCCTTGGGTAAGTCAGCCTCGTCCCATGTATGATTTTGCACCATGGCCGTATTCTCGGCATCCACTGCATCTCTCCATACTTTGTGCTGCTTAGCCTCATCATAGGTCTTGGGGATCCAATCCTCATCAATATGGCCAAGAAACACTTGATGCTCTATCGGAAAATGAGCCAAGGTGCACACGGCCTGAATCGGATGAGCAACGGCCATGTTGTTGTAGTACACACGGGTGTTCTTCCAATGACTAGGAGGATACCTAATACGTTGGCTGCGCCGAAGAGGAACTATAGCCCCAGCTTCGGAGTTGGCTCGTCCTGGAGTAATGATCTCCTCAAGCTGTTCAGCCGTCTCCTCGGTTGTTTCGGCCGTGTTGTCCGCGAGTGACTCGGGTGCTTCCTCATGCTGCTCAGTATGGTCATCGGCATGTGTAGCAGGCTCAGGCTCAGTAAATGGCTCAGGTTGCTCTGGTGATGCTGGTCTGGCTGACTCGGTAGTGATCCGATCGTTTTCAAGACCTAGTCGCTCAAGGATTACTCGGAGGTTGCGCGTCCGATCAGATGGTGAATCAGAGAGGTTACGGAGCTCATCCCAATTCTTCTCATCGTAAAAACCTTGTGTCTCCATGAACTTGACATCACGAGATACTAGAACCCTCCTTGTTGTAGGTTCATAGCACTTATACCCCTTTTGTGTGGTAGAGTAGCCAAGAAACATAGCCTTTGTACTCTTTGCATCAAGCTTGTCTCTTAGCTCACCTGGTCGCAACACATAGCACACACAACCAAACACTCGTAAGTGATCAAATGTAGGTTTGTCATTCGTTAATACCTCAAATGGAGACACATCCTTTAGGATCTTTGTTGGTGTGCGGTTAATAAGATAACAAGCGGCTAGCACAGCATCTCCCCAAAACCTCTTTGGAACCCTTGTGTGAAACATCATAGACCTTGCTACTTCCATGAGATGCCTATTCTTTCTCTCAGCCACTCCATTTTGTTGTGGTGTGTAAGGACAGCTAGTTTGATGAAGAATTCCATGTTTGGCTAGATATTGCTTAAAGGCATGGCTTGTGTACTCTCCACCATTATCTGATCTCAAAATTTTAATCTTGGCATGAAAGTGGTTAGTGACATAATTTTGAAAATTAGTAAAGGCCTCAAGGACTCTATCCTTAGAGGGAAGTAAAGTTATCCAAGTATATTTTGATTTTTCATCAATAAAAGTCACAAAATACTTTTGATTATCTCTAGATAAGCAAGGAGATGTCCAAACATCAGAATGAATTAAATCAAAACATTTTTCATAAATAGTAATAGATTTAGGAAAAACAGCCTTGCAATGTTTACCAAGAATACAAGCCTCACACTCATCATTTTGAAAAGAAACATTAGGAAATATTAAAGATAAAGCTCTTGTGTGAGGGTGTCCTAGCCTAGCATGTAAAATAGAATCACTAGGTTTCATAATAACCGAATTAAAACAAGATGCATTAGAAGATAAGTTCAAGTCCTCAAGCACATAGAGGTCATCCTTGGATCCTCCTTGACCAAGAACCTTACTTGTCTCAATATCCTGAAAATGAACATTGTTAGGACCAAATATAGCATAACAATTTAAATCAGTAGTGGCTCTCTTAACTGATAGCAAGTTAGAAGTAAAGTTTGGCATATAAAATGCCTTAGTCTCCTTATCAAATAGTTTCAAGTTTCCAATGCCTTTAACTGGTACTTTCTCACCATTTGCTATTATCACATTACCATTAGCAGGTTTAATATCACTAATTAGCCTAGAATCACTAATCATGTGATGGGATGCACCAGAATCAACTATGAGGGGTTTAATTTTGTTTGAGGCAAGAAACGCCTTACCGGTGGCCTCTTTGATGGCTTTGATGAGCGCATCAAGGTCGGACCGCCTTACCAGCTCGGACGATGCTGCAGCAAGAGCAGTTCCACTGGTCACTTGTTGAGGTTGCTCAGAGATTGATGACTCCCCCATGGCTACTGCTTGATGAGCTCTCGGTGGTCCTCCGCGGTTTGGTCGTCCACCTCGGATGGTACCCGGCGGTGGTGCTAGATGAGGGTGTAGAATCCAGCAGCGGCTCTTGAAGTGACCAAGCTTCTTACAATGCTCACAAAATGGCGGGTTGTTCTTGTCCTCCGGCTTGTAGTAGCCCTTGTTTGCTGATGCCGTCTCAGCTTTGTTAGCGGTCACAAGTTCTCCCTTGCCGCCAAACAATCCCATGGAGCCATGCTCCTTTTGAATTTGGTTACAGACATCATCAAGGCTAGGGAGCTTGTCCGACCGTAGAATATGCTTGATAAGGTCATTGTAGGAGGGGTTCAAGGTCAAGAGAAGGCCGAACACCTTATCTTGTTCACGCCTCTCATTCAGAATGGCCGGATCTATAGTCGCCGGCCGGAGCATCTCTAGTTCAGCCCAAAGGGACCTAAACTTCCCAAAGTGCTTGGTGAACTCCATGTCTTCTTGGTTGAGGTTGTTGATGGCCCTCTTAATCTCAAAAATTCGGTTTACATTTGTAACATTCCCAAAAACATTCTTGAGAGTGTCCCACAAGTCTTTTGCTGTCTCGCAATAAGAGTAAGCTTCAAGTATAGGTGCATCTAGGGAGTTTTGAATGATAGCTAGGACTCCCTGATCTTCTTGAAACCACTTGTTCTTCTCATCGACAAGATCCTTGCCGTCTTTGGTGGTCTCGCCACTAGGAGCTTCGCTCGTCTCAACATGGGACCAAAGTCCTCGGCCGCATAGGGCTGTCTTTGTGGTTCTAGCCCACAGTAAGTAATTCTCTCCCTTGAGAGTAACTGGAACAATGAGAGTTTTGGTAGTTTCCATGGAAAAAGATGAAGAGACCGTTGGTTAAAGCTATTGTCCAACGGTTAAAGAAAGAAGATTCAAGAACAAGAAATTTCAAGAACAAGAAAGAGAATGCGGAAGGGAGTGATGGAGATTTGAGGCAAGAACAGAATCAAATCTGCTCTGATACCATGTAAGTTTGAGAGTAGAGTAATCAAGAGATTATGGAAGAGAGTGAAATCGTGTAAAGAGTGAGGAGAGTGAACGATTGAGAGAGAGAGTGTTGGAGAAAGAGAATAAACTCTTTTCTTACTTCTATTAGTATGATACTTACAAACTATTTAAAGACATATACAAATAGGATATTCTCTTAGGATCCTATGCACACTAATATGAGGAGAAAGCGACATCTCCTTATTCTAACATGTGATCTCCTCTTCTCTCTTACAACTTGCTCCAACGGCTACAAAGGAAGGATCGAGATGAATGGCGACCGTTGGAGGATCTCTTTGGTGGATTGGGCTCATGAAGACTTCTATTTGAGGATGGCCCGTTGGTTGGTCGTACGGACGTCCGTACGGTCGTACGGACAAGTGTGTGTGCCGGTTCATAGAGAGTTTAAAAGCCACTTATACCCATTTTTTCCTAAAACAGGCTAAAACCAAGAAAACATTGCTTAGAAGCCGTAAACAGCTATGTTAGTGTTTATGGGGTTAAAATGTGTCTTAATCCAATGCAACTAACTAATTATAAGAGTTTGAGATAGATGTGGAGAGTTTAAAAGCCACTTATACCCATTTTGTCCCAAAACAGGCTAAAACCTAGAAAACATTGCTTAGAAGTTGTAAACAGCTATGTTAGTGTTTATGAGGTCAAAATGTGTCTTAATCCAATGCAACTAACTAATTATAAGAGTTTGAGATAGATGTGGAGAGTTTAAAAGCCAATTATACCCATTTTGTCCCAAAACAGGCTAACAGCAAGAAAACATTGCTTAGAAGCTGTAAACAGCTATGTTAGTATTTCTGGGGTTAAAATGTGTCTTAATCCAATGCAACTAACTAATTATAAGAGTTTGAGATAGATGTGGAGAGTTTAAAAGCCACTTATACCCATTTTGTCCTAAAACAGGCTAAAACCAAGAAAACATTGCTTAGAAGCTGTAAACAGCTATGTTAGTGTTTATGGGGTTAAAATGTGTCTTAATCCAATGCAACTAACTAATTATAAGAGTTTGAGATAGATGTGGAGAGTTTAAAAGCCACTTATACCCATTTTGTCCCAAAACAGGCTAAACCAAGAAAACATTGCTTAGAAGCTGTAAACAGCTATGTTAGTGTTTCTGGGGTTAAAATATGTCTTAATCCAATGCAACTAACTAATTATAAGAGTTTGAGATAGATGTGGAGAGTTTAAAAGCCAATTATACCCATTTTGTCCCAAAACAGGCTAACAGCAAGAAAACATTGCTTAGAAGCTGTAAAAAGCTATGTTAGTGTTTCTGGGGTTAAAATGTGTCTTAATCCAATGCAACTAACTAATTATAAGAGTTTGAGATAGATGTGGAGAGTTTAAAAGCCACTTATACCCATTTTGTCCCAAAACAGGCTAACAGCAAGAAAACATTGCTTAGAAGCTGTAAACAGCTATGTTAGTGTTTCTGGGGTTAAAATGTGTCTTAATCCAATGCAACTAACTAATTATAAGAGTTTGAGATAGATGTGGAGAGTTTAAAAGCCACTTATACCCATTTTGTCCTAAAACAGGCTAAAACCAAGAAAACATTGCTTAGAAGCTGTAAACAGCTATGTTAGTGTTTATGGGGTTAAAATGTGTCTTAATCCAATGCAACTAACTAATTATAAGAGTTTGAGATAGATGTGGAAAGTTTAAAAGCCACTTATACCCATTTTGTCCCAAAACAGGCTAAAACCAAGAAAACATTGCTTAGAAGCTGTAAACAGCTATGTTAGTGTTTCTGGGGTTAAAATGTTTCTTAATCCAATGCAACTAACTAATTATAAGATGTGGAGAGTTTAAAAACATTGCTTAGAAGCTGTAAACAGCTATGTTAGTGTTTCTGGGGTTAAAATGTGTCTTAATCCAATGCAACTAACTAATTATAAGAGTTTGAGATAGATGTGGAGAGTTTAAAAGCAACTTATTCCCATTTTGTCCCAAAACAGGCTAAAACCAAGAAAACATTGCTTAGAAGCTGTAAACAGCTATGTTAGTGTTTCTGGGGTTAAAAATGTGTCTTAATCCAATGCAACTAACTAATTATAAGAGTTTGAGATAGATGTGGAGAGTTTAAAAGCCACTTATACCCATTTTGTCCCAAAACAGGTTAACAGCAAGAAAACGTTACTTAGTAGCTGTAAACAGCTATGTTAGTGTTTATGGGGTTAAAATGTGTCTTAATCCAATGCAACTAACTAAGTATAAGAGTTTGAGATAGATGTGGAGAGTTTAAAAGCCACTTATACCCATTTTGTCCCAAAACAGGCTAAAACCAAGAAAACATTGCTTAGAAGCTGTAAACAGCTATGTTAGTGTTTATGGGGTTAAAATGTGTCTTAATCCAATGCAACTAACTAATTATAAGAGTTTGAGATAGATGTGGAGAGTTTAAAAGCCACTTATACCCATTTTGTCCCAATAAAGGCTAAAACCAAGAAAACATTGCTTAGAAGCTGTAAACAGCTATGTTAGTGTTTCTGGGGTTAAAATGTGTCTTAATCCAATGCAACTAACTAATTATAAGATTTTGAGATAGATGTGGAGAGTTTAAAAGCCACTTATACCTATTTTGTCCCAAAAAAGGCTAAAACCTAAAAAACATTGCTTAGTAGCTGTAAACAGCTATGTTAGTGTTTCTGGGGTTAAAAATGTGTCTTAATCCAATGCAACTAACTAATTATAAGAGTTTGAGATAGATGTGGAGAGTTTAAAAGCCACTTATACCCATTTTGTCCCAAAACAGGCTAACAGCAAGAAAACATTGCTTAGTAGCTGTAAACAGCTATGTTAGTGTTTATGGGGTTAAAATGTGTCTTAATCCAATGCAACTAACTAAGTATAAGAGTTTGAGATAGATGTGGAGAGTTTAAAAGCCACTTACACCCATTTTGTCCCAAAACAGGCTAAAACCAATAAAACATTGCTTAGAAGCTGTAAACAGCTATGTTAGTGTTTATGGGGTTAAAATGTGTCTTAATCCAATGCAACTAACTAATTATAACAGTTTCAGATAGATGTGGAGAGTTTAAAAGCCACTTATACCCATTTTGTCCCAAAACAGGCTAAACCAAGAAAACATTGCTTAGAAGCTGTAAACAGCTATGTTAGTGTTTCTGGGGTTAAAATGTGTCTTAATCCAATGCAACTAACTAATTATAAGAGTTTGAGATAGATGTGGAGAGTTTAAAAGCCACTTATATCCATTTTGTCCCAAAACAGGCTAACAGCAAGAAAACATTGCTTAGAAGCTGTAAACAGCTATGTTAGTGTTTCTGGGGTTAAAATGTGTCTTAATCCAATGCAACTAACTAATTATAAGAGTTTGAGATAGATGCGGAGAGTTTAAAAGCCACTTATACCCATTTTGTCCTAAAACAGTCTAAAACCAAGAAAACATTGCTTAGAAGCTGTAAACAGCTATGTTAGTGTTTATGGGGTTAAAATGTGTCTCAATCCAATGCAACTAACTAATTATAAGAGTTTGAGATAGATGTGGAGAGTTTAAAAGCCACTTATACCCTTTTTGTCCCAAAACAGGCTAAAACCAAGAAAACAGTGCTTAGAAGCTGTAAACAGCTATGTTAGTGTTTATGGAGTTAAAATGTGTCTTAATCCAATGCAACTAACTAATTATAAGAGTTTGAGATAGATGTGGAGAGTTTCAAACCCACTTATACCCATTTTGTCCCAAAACAGGCTAAAACCAAGAAAACATTGCTTAGAAGCTGTAAACAGCTATGTTTGTGTTTATGAGGTTAAAATGTGTCTTAATCCAATGCAACTAACTAATTATAAGAGTTTGAGATAGATGTGGAGAGTTTAAAAGCCACTTATACCCATTTTGTCCTAAAACAGGCTAAAACCAAGAAAACATTACTTAGAAGCTGTAAACAGCTATGTTAGTGTTTATGGGGTTAAAATGTGTCTTAATCCAATGCAACTAACTAATTATAAGAGTTTGAGATAGATGTGGAAAGTTTAAAAGCCACTTATACCCATTTTGTCCCAAAACAGGCTAAAACCAAGAAAACATTGCTTAGAAGCTGTAAACAGCTATGTTAGTGTTTCTGGGGTTAAAATGTTTCTTAATCCAATGCAACTAACTAATTATAAGATGTGGAGAGTTTAAAAACATTGCTTAGAAGCTGTAAACAGCTATGTTAGTGTTTCTGGGGTTAAAATGTGTCTTAATCCAATGCAACTAACTAATTATAAGAGTTTGAGATAGATGTGGAGAGTTTAAAAGCCACTTATTCCCATTTTGTCCCAAAACAGGCTAAAACCAAGAAAACATTGCTTAGAAGCTGTAAACAGCTATGTTAGTGTTATTAGAATGAAAGAGAGAGAGGCCGGTAAGGCCGAGCTGTGGAAGAAGAAGAGAAACGGCCAGTAAGGCCGTGAGCACAATGAGAGAGGCTGGTAAGGCCGTGTGGGCTGTATGGAGAATGAAAGAAGGCTGTGAGTGCAATGTGAGAGTAGCAAAAGCCTTATAAGAAGAAGAGGCCCAAGCAGAAGTCTCACAAAGGAAAGGAAAGAAGGAAGAAGGAAAGGAAAGAAGGAAATATCTCACAAAGAAAAGGAAGGAAGAAGGAAAGGAAAGAAGGAGATTCACGTGTGCCTTTGGATAGGTGAAGGAAGAGTAAAGTCGCTTTCACCATCCTTTACTCGAGACAAACGGCTACAAGTCTCTATCATCTCTCATCTTCTATCTAACGGTCATATGACCTTGTATCTCTATATTAAGCTATGTATTTCATCTCATATGTATACACAACACAATTCAATAAGAAGAGAATCATTATTTCGTTTATCTCCTCTCTACCTTTGTTTATGTTCTAAGCTTCAATGTAGAGAGTGTAGGAGAAACGGTTAGAGGCTGCCCTTAAGGCAGCCTGTTCTCTTCCTAAATCTCACCTAAACTCTTCTTTATTTACTGCTTTACTTAGCCTAGATTACTGATTCTAAATCCTCCTTCTCCTAAGTACACAAACTCTAAGTGTTGTGTTACTAGAAGAGGATAAGTCTCAAACTAGTGCTTAGCCTTGTTAGGATCCGCTTACTCTCTAGTATTTGGGTTCTATCAAGCTAATTTATGGGGAGTTCATCACAAGTTGATGACCTCTTCTTTCCCTTGAGATCGAGTTAGTTGTTGTGGTTTAAGGAGACTTAACCGTTGGGGTTTTGTTCATCCTTGTCAACAGCTTTCTCTCTTGCAAAACCAACAAGTGTTTCTGGGGTTAAAAATGTGTCTTAATCCAATGCAACTAACTAATTATAAGAGTTTGAGATAGATGTGGAGAGTTTAAAAGCCACTTATACCCATTTTGTCCCAAAACAGGTTAACAGCAAGAAAACGTTACTTAGTAGCTGTAAACAGCTATGTTAGTGTTTATGGGGTTAAAATGTGTCTTAATCCAATGCAACTAACTAAGTATAAGAGTTTGAGATAGATGTGGAGAGTTTAAAAGCCACTTATACCCATTTTGTCCCAAAACAGGCTAAAACCAATAAAACATTGCTTAGAAGCTGTAAAAAGCTATGTTAGAGTTTATGGGGTTAAAATGTGTCTTAATCCAATGCAACTAACTAATAATAAGAGTTTGAGATAGATGTGGAGAGTTTAAAAGCCACTTATACCCATTTTGTCCCAAAAAAGGCTAAAACCAAAAAAACATTGCTTAGAAGCTGTAAACAGCTATGTTAGTGTTTCTGGGGTTAAAATGTTTCTTAATCCAATGCAACTAACTAATTATAAGTGTTTGAGATAGTTTGAGATAGATGTGGAGAGTTTCAAACCCACTTATACCCATTTTGTCCCAAAACAGGCTAAAACCAAGAAAACATTGCTTAGAAGCTGTAAACAGCTATGTTAGTGTTTATGGGGTTAAAATGTGTCTTAATCCAATGCAACTAACTAATTATAAGAGTTTAAGATAGATGTGGAGAGTTTAAAAGCCACTTATACCCTTTTTGTCCCAAAACAGGCTAAAACAAAGAAAACAGTGCTTAGAAGCTGTAAACAGCTATGTTAGTGTTTATGTGGTTAAAATGTGTCTTAATCCAATGCAACTAACTAATTATAAGAGTTTGAGATAGATGTGGAAAGTTTAAAAGCCACTTATACCCATTTTGTCCCAAAACAGGCTAAAACCAAGAAAACATTGCTTAGAAGCTGTAAACAGCTATGTTAGTGTTTCTGGGGTTAAAATGTGTCTTAATCCAATGCAACTAACTAATTATAAGATGTGGAGAGTTTAAAAACATTGCTTAGAAGCTGTAAACAGCTATGTTAGTGTTTCTGGGGTTACAATGTGTCTTAATCCAATGCAACTAACTAATTATAAGAGTTTGAGATAGATGTGGAGAGTTTAAAAGCCACTTATTCCCATTTTGTCCCAAAACAGGCTAAAACCAAGAAAACATTGCTTAGAAGCTGTAAACAGCTATGTTAGTGTTTCTGGGTTAAAAATGTGTCTTAATCCAATGCAACTAACTAATTATAAGAGTTTGTGAAAGAATTAATAGGATCGATTATGAGTTTAGTGAGAAGATTTGAATAACAAGAGAGTGAGAATCGTTGAGAGTATAGTAAGAGAGTATAGAGAGAGTATTGTGGAGAAAGAGATATTATCTCTTCTTACCTCATTTAGAACATAATTACAATCTACTTATAGACATATACAAAAGAATATACTAAGATGATCCTAGGCACATTTACATATAAAGATAGCGACATGTCCTTAAGAAGACATGTGATCCTTCCCACTTGCGCACTCTACACTAACGGCTATGAGGAGAAGGATCGAGAAGCTCTTGTGACCGTTGGAGGCTGGTGAACATGGAATGGACTCGTGATCCTCATGGGTTGAGCTTGGTAGGCCTTTAGCTGTACGGACGGCCCAATGGTGATGGTTGTACGGACGGATGTACGGACAAGGTGTGTGTGCGGTTTCATACTCCCCCTCAAGCTTGATCATGAGCATTGATCAAGCTTGGACTCATGCACACCCACCTCATTAAAAACCTTAGTATAGAAAACCACTTGGGAAAAACTATACTTAAGGGAAAAAGAGTGTGGGTATCATGTGAAGACAATCATGGCCGAGTAAGATCTTTGAGGCCAAGTTTGGGGTGAATGTACTCACACACTTGTGGACTGGCCGCCTTGGTGAGAACGTCAGCCAATTGTTCAGAGCTCTCGGTGTGACATGGTAGAACAACTCCAAGTTTAATTTGCTCTCGGACTTTGTGGCAGTCGACTTCAATGTGCTTGGTTCTCTCATGGAACACCGAGTTTGTTGCGATGTGAATAGCTGCCTCATTGTCGCAATGCATAGTAATAGGCTTAGGTGACTCGATTCCAAGGTCCTTGATGAGTGCCTTGAGCCACATCAACTCGGTTGTTAACTTTCTCATGGCTCTATACTCCGATTCAGCACTTGATAGGGATACCACCTTTTGTTTCTTGCTCTTCCATGTGATCAAGTTGCCTCCTAGGAACGTGCAGTAGCCTGTAGTGGAGCGACGGTCTCCACGGTCTCCGGCGTAATCCGCATCACAATACCCTACTAGCTCCGTGCTTTCATTTCGACCCATCCATATGCCTTGCCCCGGCGAGCCCTTGAGATATTTGAGGATGCGGTTCACCATACCCCAATGATGCACGGTAGGACTTTGCATGTGTTGGCTCACCTGATTAACAGCAAAGCAAATATCAGGTCTAGTGATAGTAAGGTATATAAGCTTACCTACTAGCCGCCGGTATCGCTTGACGTCTTGAAATGGAGCTGCATCAAACTCCCCCTTTCCTCCGGCCTTATAGTTTTCATCAAGGGGTGTAGATACAGCTTTTGAACCTAGCTTCCCTGCTTCACTCAATAAATCAAGAGCATATTTTCTTTGTGATAAAAACAATCCTTCATTAGTCCTATATACTTCTATACCAAGAAAATATTTAAGTTCTCCTAGGTCTTTGATATCAAAAACTGACTTAAGGTAAGCCTTAGTCTCTTGAATGCCTACCTTGTCACTTCCAGTTATGATGATATCATCAACATAAACTAGAATGACTATAATACCTTTTTCACTTGGTAAGGTGAATAGAGTGTGGTCAGCCTCTGATTTGCGGAAGCCTTTCTCAAGGAGTGTGGTGCTTAACTTGTGATACCAAGCCCTAGGGGACTGTTTGAGTCCATAAATCGCCTTGTTCAGTTTTAATACTTTCCCGGGACCAATGATGTCTTCTAAACCCGGAGGTGGCCTCATATAAACTTCATCCTCGAGCTCTCCTTGTAAGAAGGCGTTCTTAACATCCATTTGCCATAAGTTCCAGTCAAGGTTGGTTGCAAGAGAGAGAACAACTCGAACCGTGTGAAGTTTGGCCACCGGTGCAAACGTATCTTGGTAGTCCTCCCCATACGTTTGAGTGAACCCTCTTGCAACGAGTCTGGCTTTGTAGCGTTCGATCTCCCCATCACTCTTATATTTAATGGTAAAGATCCACCTGGATGTCACAGCCTTCTTGCCTTTGGGTAAGTCAGCCTCGTCCCATGTATGATTGGCCTCCATTGCATTCTTCTCGGCATTGACAGCATCACACCATTCCTTATGATTCTTGGCTTCTTCATAGTCTTTGGAAATCCAATGAGCATCAATCTTGCCAAGAAACACTTGATGGTGTGGAGGAAAATGAGCCAAGGTGCATACCGCTTGAATCGGATGAGCTACAGCAACGTTGTTGTAGTAGACCCGAGTGTTTCGCCAATTGGAGAGGGGAAACTTGAGGCGTTCACTGCGGCGAAGTGGGATAACTTCCTGTGGTGTGGCCTCATCGTCATTGTCTTCCTCGGTGGGCACATAATCCTCATCACCGGAAGCATTGTCCACCGGAACTGAATTTAAACCATTTTCATCATCGGATTGTTCATCAAGTTCAGCCGAGTGTTCATCAAGTGCAGCCGAGGGATCATTGTCTAGAGACTCCGGCGGTGAAGTGGCCGGTGCATTGACTGGGGGTGCAGGTGTTGACGCGGGGGCATTGTCAACACCGAGTCTCTCGAGAAGGATGCGAAGGTTGTTAGCTCGGTCAGATGGTGAGGTGGACAAGTCTCGAAGGCTCTCCCAGTTCTTTTCCTCATAGAAGCCTTTAGACTCCACGAACTTAACATCACGAGAGACAAAAACGCGCTTCATGTTTGGCTCGTAGCACTTGTAGCCTTTTTGAGTCGTCGAGTACCCAAGGAACATGCTCTTAACACTCTTAGTATCAAGCTTGTCGCGTAGTTCTCCTGGCTTCAACACATAACACACGCAGCCAAATACTCTTAAATGATCAAATGAGGGTTTTACCTTGTTTATTACCTCAAACGGTGAACTGTCTTGAAGAACTTTGGTTGGTGTCCGGTTAATGAGGTAGCAAGCCGCAAGAACAGCATCTCCCCAAAACTTCTTTGGAACATTGGTGTGAAACATCATGGATCTTGCCACTTCCATGAGGTGCCTATTCTTCCTTTCAGCAACACCATTTTGTTGGGGTGTATATGGACAGCTTGTTTGATGAATAATCCCATGGTTTGCTAGGTATTGTTTGAAGGCATGGCTTGTATACTCTCCTCCATTATCTGATCTCAAAATTTTAATCTTTGCATTATAATGGTTAGTCACATATTTTTGAAAATTAGTGAAGGCTTCAAGAACTCTATCTTTAGAGGGAAGCAAGGTCAGCCAAGTATATTTTGATTTTTCATCAATAAAGGTCACAAAATATTTTTGATTTTCTCTAGACAAGCAAGGGGAAGTCCAAACATCTGAATGGATTAAATCAAAACAATTTTCATAAATAGTCATAGATTTAGGAAAAACAGCCTTGCAATGTTTACCAAGAATACATGCCTCACACTCATCATTTTTAAAAGAAATATTAGGAAACATTAATGATAAAGCTCTAGTATGAGGATGTCCTAGCCTAGCATGTAAAATAGAATCACTAGGTTTAATAATAACCGAATTAAAACAAGATGCAGTAGAAGAAGATAGATTCAAGTCCTCAAGCACATATAGATCATCCTTGGAACCTCCTTGACCAAGAACTTTACTTGTCTCAATATCCTGAAAATGAACCTTGTTAGGACCAAATATTGCATAACAATTTAAATCAGTGGTGGCCCTCTTAACTGATAGCAAATTAGATGTGAAATTTGGCATATAGAAAGCTTTAGTTTCTTTGTTAAATAACTTTAAATTCCCTATGCCTTTAATTGGAACTTTCTCACCATTAGCTATCACAACATTACCATTAGCAGGCTTAATATCACTCATTAACCTAGAATCACTAATCATGTGATGAGATGCACCAGAATCAACAATAAGAGACTTAGTTTTGTTTGAAGTAAGAAACGCCTTACCGGTGGCCTCCTTGAGGGCTTTGATGAGCGCATCAAGGTCGGACCGCCTTACCAGCTCGGACGATGCTGCAGCAAGAGCAGTTCCACCGGTCACTTGTTGAGGCTGCTCAGAGATCAATGGCTCCCCCACGGCAGTTGCTTGGTGAGCTCTCGGTTGTCCTCCGCGGTTTGGTCGTCCACCTCGGATTGTTCCCGGTGGTGGTGCTAGATGCGGATGTAGGATCCAGCAGCGGCTCTTGAAGTGGCCAAGTTTCTTACAGTGCTCACAAACCGGCGGGTTGTTCTTGTCCTCCGGTCGGTAGTAGCCTTTGTTTGCTGATGCCATCTCAGCTTTGTTAGCGGTCACCAGCTCTCCCTTGCTGCCGAACAATCCCATGGAGCCACGCTCCTTTTGAATTTGGTTACAAACATCATCAAGGCTTGGGAGTTTATCTGACCGCAAGATGTGTTTGATGAGATCATTGTAGGAGGGGTTTAGGGTCAAGAGCAGCCCAAACACTTTGTCTTGTTCACGCCTCTCGTTCAGTATGGCCGGATCAATTGTCGCCGGTCGCAGCATTTCTAGTTCAGCCCAAAGGGACCTAAACTTCCCAAAATGCTTTGTAAACTCCATATCCTCTTGATTGAGGTTATTGATGGCCCTTTTAATCTCGAAGATACGATTGACATTGGTAATATTACCAAAAACGTTCTTGAGGGTGTCCCACAAGTCCTTCGCCGTCTCGCAGTAGGAGTAGGCTTCAAGAATGGGGGCATCTAGAGAGTTTTGAATGATGGCTAAGACCCCTTGGTCTTCTTGGAACCATTTGTTCTTTTCATCTCCGGCAAGTTCCTTGCCGTCCTTGGTGGCCTCACCACTCGGAGCTTCGCTCTTCTCAACGTGAGACCAAAGACCTCGGCCACAAAGGGCAGTTTTCGTGGTCCTCGCCCACAGCAGATAGTTCTCTCCCTTGAGAGTCACCGGAACAACCATGGTTTTGACACTTTCCATGATGAAGAGACCGTTAGGTAAAGCTATTATCCAACGGTTAAAGAAAATGACTTTCAAGTCAAAACAGAAAATGAGAGAGAAGGAGAAGCGGAAGTAAGTGATGATCAAAAAAAACTTTAGAATGACGAGCAACCAGGCTCTGATACCATGAAAGAATTAATAGGATCGATTATGAGTTTAGTGAGAAGATTTGAATAACAAGAGAGTGAGAATCGTTGAGAGTATAGTAAGAGAGTATAGAGAGAGTATTGTGGAGAAAGAGATATTATCTCTTCTTACCTCATTTAGAACATAATTACAATCTACTTATAGACATATACAAAAGAATATACTAAGATGATCCTAGGCACATTTACATATAAAGATAGCGACATGTCCTTAAGAAGACATGTGATCCTTCCCACTTGCGCACTCTACACTAACGGCTATGAGGAGAAGGATCGAGAAGCTCTTGTGACCGTTGGAGGCTGGTGAACATGGAATGGACTCGTGATCCTCATGGGTTGAGCTTGGTAGGCCTTTAGCTGTACGGACGGCCCAATGGTGATGGTTGTACGGACGGATGTACGGACAAGGTGTGTGTGCGGTTTCATAGTTTGAAATAGATGTGGATAGTTTAAAAGCCACTTATACCCATTTTGTCCTAAAACAGGCTAACAGCAAGAAAACATTGCTTAGTAGCTGTAAACAGCTATGTTAGTGTTTATGGGGTTAAAATGTTTCTTAATCCAATGCAACTAACTAAGTATAAGAGTTTGAGATAGATGTGGAGAGTTTAAAAGCCACTTATACCCATTTTGTCCCAAAACAGGCTAAAACCAATAACACATTGCTTAGAAGCTATAAACAGCTATGTTAGTGTTTATGGGGTTAAAATGTGTCTTAATCCAATGCAACTAACTAATTATAAGAGTTTGAGATAGATGTGGAGAGTTTAAAAGCCACTTATACCCATTTTGTCCCAAAAAAGGCTAAAACCAAGAAAACATTGCTTAGAAGCTGTAAACAGCTATGTTAGTGTTTCTGGGGTTAAAATGTGTCTTAATCCAATGCAACTAACTAATTATAAGAGTTTGAGATAGATGTGGAGAGTTTAAAAGCCACTTATACCCATTTTGTCCCAAAACAGGCTAAAACCAAGAAAACATTGCTTAGAAGCTGTAAACAGCTATGTTAGTGTTTATGGGGTTAAAATGTGTCTTAATCCAATGCAACTAACTAATTATAAGAGTTTGAGATAGATGTGGAGAGTTTAAAAGCCACTTATACCCTTTTTGTCCCAAAACAGGCTAAAACCAAGAAAACAGTGCTTAGAGGCTGTAAACAGCTATGTTAGTGTTTATGTGGTTAAAATGTGTCTTAATCCAATGCAACTAACTAATTATAAGAGTTTGAGATAGATGTGGAAAGTTTCAAAGCCACTTATACCCATTTTGTCCCAAAACAGGCTAAAACCAAGAAAACATTGCTTAGAAGCTGTAAACAGCTATGTTAGTGTTTCTGGGGTTAAAATGTGTCTTAATCCAATGCAACTAACTAATTATAAGATGTGGAGAGTTTAAAAACATTGCTTAGAAGCTGTAAACAGCTATGTTAGTGTTTCTGGGGTTAAAATGTGTCTTAATTCAATGCAACTAACTAATTATAAGAGTTTGAAATAGATGTGGAGAGTTTAAAAGCCACTTATACCCATTTTGTCCCAAAACAGGCTAACAGCAAGAAAACATTGCTTAGTAGCTGTAAACAGCTATGTTAGTGTTTATGGGGTTAAAATGTGTCTTAATCCAATGCAACTAACTAAGTATAAGAGTTTGTGATAGATGTGGAGAGTTTAAAAGCCACTTATACCCATTTTGTCCCAAAACAGGCTAAAACCAATAACACATTGCTTAGAAGCTATAAACAGCTCTGTTAGTGTTTATGGGGTTAAAATGTGTCTTAATCCAATGCAACTAACTAAGTATAAGAGTTTGAGATAGATGTGGAGAGTTTAAAAGCCACTTATACCCATTTTGTCCCAAAACAGGCTAAAACCAATAACACATTGCTTAGAAGCTATAAACAGCTATGTTAGTGTTTATGGGGTTAAAATGTGTCTTAATCCAATGCAACTAACTAATTATAAGAGTTTGAGATAGATGTGGAGAGTTTAAAAGCCACTTATACCCATTTTGTCCCAAAAAAGGCTAAAACCAAGAAAACATTGCTTAGAAGCTGTAAACAGCTATGTTAGTGTTTCTGGGGTTAAAATGTGTCTTAATCCAATGCAACTAACTAATTATAAGAGTTTGAGATAGATGTGGAGAGTTTAAAAGCCACTTATACCCATTTTGTCCCAAAACAGGCTAAAACCAAGAAAACATTGCTTAGAAGCTGTAAACAGCTATGTTAGTGTTTATGGGGTTAAAATGTGTCTTAATCCAATGCAACTAACTAATTATAAGAGTTTGAGATAGATTTGGAGAGTTTAAAAGCCACTTATACCCTTTTTGTCCCAAAACAGGCTAAAACCAAGAAAACAGTGCTTAGAAGCTGTAAACAGCTATGTTAGTGTTTATGTGGTTAAAATGTGTCTTAATCCAATGCAACTAACTAATTATAAGAGTTTGAGATAGATGTGGAAAGTTTAAAAGCCACTTATACCCATTTTCTCCCAAAACAGGCTAAAACCAAGAAAACATTGCTTAGAAGCTGTAAACAGCTATGTTAGTGTTTCTGGGGTTAAAATGTGTCTTAATCCAATGCAACTAACTAATTATAAGATGTGGAGAGTTTAAAAACATTGCTTAGAAGCTGTAAACAGCTATGTTAGTGTTTCTGGGGTTAAAATGTGTCTTAATCCAATGCAACTAACTAATTATAAGAGTTTGAGATAGATGTGGAGAGTTTAAAAGCCACTTATTCCCATTTTGTCCCAAAACAGGCTAAAACCAAGAAAACATTGCTTAGAAGCTGTAAACAGCTATGTTAGTGTTTCTGGGTTAAAAATGTGTCTTAATCCAATGCAACTAACTAATTATAAGAGTTTGAAATAGATGTGGATAGTTTAAAAGCCACTTATACCCATTTTGTCCTAAAACAGGCTAACAGCAAGAAAACATTGCTTAGTAGCTGTAAACAGCTATGTTAGTGTTTATGGGGTTAAAATGTTTCTTAATCCAATGCAACTAACTAAGTATAAGAGTTTGAGATAGATGTGGAGAGTTTAAAAGCCACTTATACCCATTTTGTCCCAAAACAGGCTAAAACCAATAACACATTGCTTAGAAGCTATAAACAGCTATGTTAGTGTTTATGGGGTTAAAATGTGTCTTAATCCAATGCAACTAACTAATTATAAGAGTTTGAGATAGATGTGGAGAGTTTAAAAGCCACTTATACCCATTTTGTCCCAAAAAAGGCTAAAACCAAGAAAACATTGCTTAGAAGCTGTAAACAGCTATGTTAGTGTTTCTGGGGTTAAAATGTGTCTTAATCCAATGCAACTAACTAATTATAAGAGTTTGAGATAGATGTGGAGAGTTTAAAAGCCACTTATACCCATTTTGTCCCAAAACAGGCTAAAACCAAGAAAACATTGCTTAGAAGCTGTAAACAGCTATGTTAGTGTTTATGGGGTTAAAATGTGTCTTAATCCAATGCAACTAACTAATTATAAGAGTTTGAGATAGATGTGGAGAGTTTAAAAGCCACTTATACCCTTTTTGTCCCAAAACAGGCTAAGACCAAGAAAACAGTGCTTAGAGGCTGTAAACAGCTATGTTAGTGTTTATGTGGTTAAAATGTGTCTTAATCCAATGCAACTAACTAATTATAAGAGTTTGAGATAGATGTGGAAAGTTTCAAAGCCACTTATACCCATTTTGTCCCAAAACAGGCTAAAACCAAGAAAACATTGCTTAGAAGCTGTAAACAGCTATGTTAGTGTTTCTGGGGTTAAAATGTGTCTTAATCCAATGCAACTAACTAATTATAAGATGTGGAGAGTTTAAAAACATTGCTTAGAAGCTGTAAACAGCTATGTTAGTGTTTCTGGGGTTAAAATGTGTCTTAATTCAATGCAACTAACTAATTATAAGAGTTTGAAATAGATGTGGAGAGTTTAAAAGCCACTTATACCCATTTTGTCCCAAAACAGGCTAACAGCAAGAAAACATTGCTTAGTAGCTGTAAACAGCTATGTTAGTGTTTATGGGGTTAAAATGTGTCTTAATCCAATGCAACTAACTAAGTATAAGAGTTTGTGATAGATGTGGAGAGTTTAAAAGCCACTTATACCCATTTTGTCCCAAAACAGGCTAAAACCAATAACACATTGCTTAGAAGCTATAAACAGCTCTGTTAGTGTTTATGGGGTTAAAATGTGTCTTAATCCAATGCAACTAACTAAGTATAAGAGTTTGAGATAGATGTGGAGAGTTTAAAAGCCACTTATACCCATTTTGTCCCAAAACAGGCTAAAACCAATAACACATTGCTTAGAAGCTATAAACAGCTATGTTAGTGTTTATGGGGTTAAAATGTGTCTTAATCCAATGCAACTAACTAATTATAAGAGTTTGAGATAGATGTGGAGAGTTTAAAAGCCACTTATACCCATTTTGTCCCAAAAAAGGCTAAAACCAAGAAAACATTGCTTAGAAGCTGTAAACAGCTATGTTAGTGTTTCTGGGGTTAAAATGTGTCTTAATCCAATGCAACTAACTAATTATAAGAGTTTGAGATAGATGTGGAGAGTTTAAAAGCCACTTATACCCATTTTGTCCCAAAACAGGCTAAAACCAAGAAAACATTGCTTAGAAGCTGTAAACAGCTATGTTAGTGTTTATGGGGTTAAAATGTGTCTTAATCCAATGCAACTAACTAATTATAAGAGTTTGAGATAGATTTGGAGAGTTTAAAAGCCACTTATACCCTTTTTGTCCCAAAACAGGCTAAAACCAAGAAAACAGTGCTTAGAAGCTGTAAACAGCTATGTTAGTGTTTATGTGGTTAAAATGTGTCTTAATCCAATGCAACTAACTAATTATAAGAGTTTGAGATAGATGTGGAAAGTTTAAAAGCCACTTATACCCATTTTCTCCCAAAACAGGCTAAAACCAAGAAAACATTGCTTAGAAGCTGTAAACAGCTATGTTAGTGTTTCTGGGGTTAAAATGTGTCTTAATCCAATGCAACTAACTAATTATAAGATGTGGAGAGTTTAAAAACATTGCTTAGAAGCTGTAAACAGCTATGTTAGTGTTTCTGGGGTTAAAATTATTGATCAAGAATAAGCCTATGGCGTCCGTACAGTCCGTACCGTCCGTACGTGCAAGCAATAAGGCCGAGTGAAGCACTAAGGCCGAGTCATCTATGTGTGAGGATAGTGAGGAGGCCTGCTTACCTTCAGCCCATGAGAAGGATCGAGAATCCCTTGTGTAGCCGTTAGGGAGAAAGCGCAAGTGGACAAGAGTGGAAGACTAGGACAAGTCGCTATCACCGATCACCTACCCCCTCTCTCTCCTAATTGTCGATTTCTTTTGTTTCTATTTTAGGTCATGTGGTCGCCCTAGCTGCCTCCCTATTTAAACCTTTGTCATGTGTTGTATTTGATATATTCTACCTAATTCTAATCTATTATCACTCTCTTTCATACTATTCGCCACCAACTCTTCATTCTAAACCTCTCAAATCTCTCTAAGTCTTCCGCTTATTTCAACATGGTATCAGAGCTAGGTTGTCGTTCTTGATAACCTATCTCTTCTATTCTTCCATTCTTCATTCTTGTTCACTCGATTCTCAGTCCTATTTCTCTTTATTCTCCGGGTAAAAGCTTTGTCCATCGGTCCATAGCGGTTAAACCATGGAAAACGCCAAACCCATTGTCATGCCGGTTGTTCTCAAAGGAACAAACTACTTGCTGTGGACTAGAACCACAAGAACTGCCCTTGGAGGTCGTGGTCTTTGGAGTCATGTCGAGAGTGACTATGCTCCAAAACAAAACCTCAAAGGAGAAGATGAAGGCGCTTCCAAGGAGGAAGTAGAAGAAGAGAGCGAGAGGAAGGCCAAGTGGTTCCAAGAAGACCAAGTTGTCCTATCTGTTCTCCAAAACTCTCTTGACACACCAATCCTTGAGGCCTACTCATATTGCGAGACGGCCAAGGAGTTGTGGGAGACACTTAAAGGTGTCTATGGCAATATCTCCAACTTGACTCGGGTCTTTGAGGTCAAGAAGGCCATAAATGAGCTTAACCAAGATGATGTGGAGTTCACTAAACATCTTGGCAAGTTTCGAGCTTTATGGTCTGAGCTTGACATGTTGCGGCCGAGTACACTCGATCCGAGTGTGTTGACTGAAAGAAAGGAGCAAGACAAGATCTTTGGTCTCCTTCTTACTTTAAACCCATCCTTCAACGATCTCTTGAAGCACATCCTCAGGGCAGAGAAACTTCCCTCTTTTGAAGACATTTGTTCACAAATCCAAAGAGAGCAAGGTTCTCTTGACTTGTTTAGCGGTAAGGGGGAGCTTGCTACGGCTAATAAAGGAGTGTACAAGCAAGAGGAGAGGAAGGTGTGGATATGCGACCACTGCAAGAGGCGGGGTCACCTGAAAGACAAGTGCTGGGTCCTCCACCCTCATCTCAAACCGGCCAAGTTCAAAGCAAACCTCTCAAAGGAAGCGGTTAGCGACAAGGGAGCCGGGCCGTCAAAGCAAGGAGATGAGGCAGCCATGACCGCAGCCTATGGAGAAGTGGTTAGGAAATCAGACCTTGAGGCGCTCATCCGTTCCATTGCCTCACTCAAGGAGTCTGGTATCTCTTTCTTTACCTCTAAGCCTAGTAAATCTCTTGTCGTAGACTCGGGTGCTTCTCACCACATGATTAGTAATCCTAGTCTAATTGACAATATAAAACCGGCTTTAGGAAATGTTATAATTGCAAATGGAGAACAAATACCAGTGAAAGGAATAGGGGACTTGAAACTATTTGATAAAACCACAAAAGCTTTCTTTATGCCTACCTTCACATCTAATCTTCTATCGGTTAAGAGAACCACTAATGATTTGAATTGTTATGCAATCTTTGGTCCTAATAGTGTTCATTTTCAGGATATTGAGACTGGAAAAGTTCTTGGAGAGGGACAAGGGAGTGGAGATCTCTATGTCCTAGAGAAAACCTCGCCAAGTTTATCTACTAAATCTTGTTTTGTTGTTAATTTGGATAGTGTGTGGCATGCTAGATTAGGCCATCCTCATTCTCGTGCCCTTGCTTTAATGTTACCAAGTGTTTCTTTTGATAGTTCAATGTGTGAGTCTTGTATTCTTGGTAAACATTGCAAATCTATTTTTCCCAAGTCTAAAACTATTTATGAGCATTGTTTTGATTTAGTGCACTCGGATGTGTGGACTTCACCATGCCTTTCTAGAGATAATAACAAATATTTTGTGACTTTTATTGATGAAAAATCTAAGTACACATGGATTACTTTGTTGCCTTCAAAGGATAGAGTGTTTGATGCTTTTATAAACTTTCAAAATTATGTTACTAATCATTTCAATGCTAAAATTAAGGTACTTAGATCAGACAATGGTGGAGAGTATACAAGTCACAAATTCAGAGAACACCTAGCAAAACACGGCATACTACACCAAACGAGTTGTCCCTATACGCCCCAACAAAATGGTGTGGCCGAGAGGAAGAACCGACATCTAATGGAGGTGGCACGGTCGATGATGTTCCATTCACACGTTACAAGGCGATATTGGGGTGATGCTGTGATGACAGCATGCTACTTGATCAATCGGACACCAACCAAAGTCCTTAATGACCTATCGCCATTTGAGGTATTGAATGGATTTAAACCATCTCTAGAGCACTTACGGGTCTTTGGGTGTGTTTCTTTTGTACTTGTGCCAGGAGAACAGCGGAGTAAGCTCGATCCCAAAAGCATAAGGTGTATGTTCATCGGCTACTCCACTACTCAAAAGGGATACAAGTGTTTTGACCCAAAGACAAGCCGGCTGTATGTATCAAGAGATGTTCGGTTCTTGGAAAATGTGGGTTATTTTGATAACAAAGACTGGAACAGCTTGAAGGATCTTTCATCATCACCAAATGATAGAGCCTCCAGCCTTAAGTTTCTCCTTGACCATCTCGGAAATCCGCCTACGGCCACAGCCCTTCCTCAGCCAGAACCCAACCCGAGCTCCATTGACCATACGCTCGAGCCGGAAGGTGCTATGCCCGAGATAATATCCCCGGACCATGAGATGCCCGAGCCAAACCAGAGCATGACCGAGGCACATGAGATGCCCGAGCCAAACTCAAGCCTGACCGAGACACGACCTGATGCTGAACCGGTCATCGAAGATGTCACTCAGTCCAGCCAATCAGTGCCGCCAGCTCAACCAGCTCCACGACGAAGCACGCGTGTCCGGTCTCACCCCTCTACATGGAAAGATAAGAGGGTCTACTACAACAGTCAAGCCGTCGCACACCCTATCCAAGCCGTATGTTCGCTCGAGCTGCTTCCGACCGAGCACCAAGCCTTCTTCGGCCAAGTTGATGAACACTTGGTTCCCCAAACGTACGAGGAGGCCAAAGAACATAAGGTATGGGTAGATGCTGTGGAGGATGAAGCTGGTGCAATGATCAGAAATCACACATGGGATGAGGCTGACCTCCCCAAAGGGAAGAAGGCCGTAAGTTCAAAGTGGGTATTCACCATCAAGTTCTTGAGCACGGGAGAGATTGAAAGGCATAAGGCACGGCTGGTGGCCCGAGGGTTCACTCAAACCTATGGAGATGACTACACGGCAACGTTTGCTCCCGTGGCCAAATTGCATACCGTGCGAGTAGTGCTATCGGTGGCCGTGAACCTTTCTTGGGACTTATGGCAAATGGATGTGAAGAACGCGTTCCTCCAAGGCGAGCTAGATGAAGAAGTGTACATGACTCCTCCGCCTGGCCTTGAGGACATTGTTGCTCCCGGGAAGGTCTTACGGTTACGCAAGGCCATCTATGGCCTCAAACAGTCACCACGCGCCTGGTACCATAAGCTCAGCTCCACTCTTAAGGCGAATGGCTTTAGACGATCGGAGGCTGACCACACTCTTTTCACTCTCAAGACATCACTTGGCCTGGTTGTGGTGCTGGTTTATGTCGATGACATCATCGTGACTGGCGATGACAAGGCCGGTATTGTTGCCATTAAAGACTCTCTCAAGTCTGCCTTTGACATTAAGGACCTCGGAGAGCTCAAATACTTCCTCGGCATCGAAATCTGCCGTTCCCCGGAGGGTATCTTCCTCTCACAACGCAAGTATGCTCTTGACTTGCTTGCTGAGACAGGCAAACTTGGTACGGTTCCAGCTACTACACCACTGGATGAAGATTACCAGCTCAAGCGAAAGGGGGAGAGCATTCGGGCGAAGGAAGGCAAACCACGCGAACCATTGGACGAGCCGTTCCCGGACGTCACACGCTACCGACGGCTTGTAGGTAAGTTGATCTATTTAACTATCACACGACCTGATATCTCTTATGCTGTGAATCAGGTGAGTCAGCACATGCAAGCTCCAAGCAAGTATCAATGGAGTCAAGTGGAGAGGATTTTGAGCTATCTCAAGGGCAGCCCTGGTCAAGGCATTTGGATGGGTAAAAACGGCAACACTGAGATCGTGGGTTATTGTGATGCGGACTATAATGGAGACACATTGGATAGGCGGTCAACTACTGGATATTGCACCTTTGTTGGAGGAAACCTAGTTACATGGAGGTCTAAGAAGCAAAAGGTGGTGTCATGTTCAAGTGCCGAGGCTGAGTACCGAGCTATGAGGAAGCTAACTAATGAGATGACATGGTTGAAAGGTCTACTTAAGGATCTCGGCATTGAAACAAGACAGCCGATGACAATGCATTGTGACAATGAGGCAGCGATCCACATAGCCACTAACTCAGTCTTCCATGAACGGACCAAGCACATTGAGAGCGACTGCCACAAGGTTAGGGAGAGGATCGAAGAGGGAGCGGTTCTACCATGCCACACAAGGAGTCAAGACCAGCTAGCCGACATCTTCACCAAATCTGCAAGTCCCAAGGTTTGTGATTATATTCATAGCAAACTTGGACTTGTAGACATCACACGGCCGTGATCAACTTTCCTAATCCGTGGACAGCACACTCTTTTTCCCTTGGCTTAGTTTTGTCCCATGAGGTTTTCTAAGTCAAGGTTTTTAATGAGGTGCTGCTTCACGGGTTCCAAGCTTAGCCATTTCATCAGGCTAAGCTTGAGGGGGAGTATTGATCAAGAATAAGCCTATGGCGTCCGTACAGTCCGTACCGTCCGTACGTGCAAGCAATAAGGCCGAGTGAAGCACTAAGGCCGAGTCATCTATGTGTGAGGATAGTGAGGAGGCCTGCTTACCTTCAGCCCATGAGAAGGATCGAGAATCCCTTGTGTAGCCGTTAGGGAGAAAGCGCAAGTGGACAAGAGTGGAAGACTAGGACAAGTCGCTATCACCGATCACCTACCCCCTCTCTCTCCTAATTGTCGATTTCTTTTGTTTCTATTTTAGGTCATGTGGTCGCCCTAGCTGCCTCCCTATTTAAACCTTTGTCATGTGTTGTATTTGATATATTCTACCTAATTCTAATCTATTATCACTCTCTTTCATACTATTCGCCACCAACTCTTCATTCTAAACCTCTCAAATCTCTCTAAGTCTTCCGCTTATTTCAACAAAAATGTGTCTTAATCCAATGCAACTAACTAATTATAAGAGTTTGAGATAGATGTGGAGAGTTTAAAAGCCACTTATTCCCATTTTGTCCCAAAACAGGCTAAAACCAAGAAAACATTGCTTAGAAGCTGTAAACAGCTATGTTAGTGTTTCTGGGGTTAAAAATGTGTCTTAATCCAATGCAACTAACTAATTATCAGAGTTTGAAATAGATGTGGCTAGTTTAAAAGCCACTTATACCCATTTTGTCCCAAAACAGGCTAACAGCAAGAAAACATTGCTTAGTAGCTGTAAACAGCTATGTTAGTGTTTATGGGGTTAAAATGTGTCTTAATCCAATGCAACTAACTAAGTATAAGAGTTTGAGATAGATGTGGAGAGTTTAAAAGCCACTTATACCCATTTTGTCCCAAAACAGGCTAAAACCAATAACACATTTCTTAGAAGCTATAAACAGCTATGTTAGTGTTTATGGGGTTAAAATGTGTCTTAATCCAATGCAACTAACTAAGTATAAGAGTTTGAGATAGATGTGGAGAGTTTAAAACCCACTTATACCCATTTTGTCCCAAAACAGGCTAAAACCAATAACACATTGCTTAGAAGCTATAAAAAGCTATGTTAGTGTTTATGGGGTTAAAATGTGTCTTAATCCAATGCAACTAACTAATTATAAGAGTTTGAGATAGATGTGGAGAGTTTAAAAGCCACTTATACCCATTTTGTCCCAAAAAAGGCTAAAACCAAGAAAACATTGCTTGGAAGCTGTAAACAGCTATGTTAGTGTTTCTGGGGTTAAAATGTGTCTTAATCCAATGCAACTAACTAATTATAAGAGTTTGAGATAGATGTGGAGAGTTGAAAAGCCACTTATACCCATTTTGTCCCAAAACAGGCTAAAACCAAGAAAACATTGCTTAGAAGCTGTAAACAGCTATGTTAGTGTTTATGGGGTTAAAATGTGTCTTAATCCAATGCAACTAACTAATTATAAGAGTTTGAGATAAATGTGGAGAGTTTAAAGGCCACTTATACCCTTTTTGTCCCAAAACAGGCTAAAACCAAGAAAACAGTGCTTAGAAGCTGTAAACAGCTATGTTAGTGTTTATGTGGTTAAAATGTGTCTTAATCCAATGCAACTAACTAATTATAAGAGTTTGAGATAGATGTGGAAAGTTTAAAAGCCACTTATACCCATTTTGTCCCAAAACAGGCTAAAACCAAGAAAACATTGCTTAGAAGCTGTAAACAGCTATGTTAGTGTTTCTGGGGTTAAAATGTGTCTTAATCCAATGCAACTAACTAATTATAAGATGTGGGGAGTTTAAAAACATTGCTTAGAAGCTGTAAACAGCTATGTTAGTGTTTCTGGGGTTAAAATGTGTCTTAATCCAATGCAACTAACTAATTATAAGAGTTTGAGATAGATGTGGAGAGTTTAAAAGCCACTTATGCCCATTTTGTCCCAAAACAGGCTAAAACCAAGAAAACATTGCTTAGTAGCAGTAAACAGCTATGTTAGTGTTTATGGGGTTAAAATGTGTCTTAATCCAATGCAACTAACTAATTATAAGAGTTTGAGATAGATGTGGAGAGTTTAAAAGCCACTTATACCCATTTTGTCCCAAAACAGGCTAAACCAAGAAAACATTGCTTAGAAGCTGTAAACAGCTATGTTAGTGTTTCTGGGGTTAAAATGTGTCTTAATCCAATGCAACTAACTAATTATAAGAGTTTGAGATAGATGTGGAGAGTTTAAAAGCCACTTATACCCATTTTGTCCCAAAACAGGCTAACAGCAAGAAAACATTGCTTAGAAGCTGTAAACAGCTATGTTAGTGTTTCGGGGGTTAAAATGTGTCTTAATCAAATGCAACTAACTAATTATAAGAGTATGAGATAGATGTGGAGAGTTTAAAAGCCACTTATACCCATTTTGTCCTAAAACAGGCTAAAACCAAGAAAACATTGCTTAGAAGCTTTAAACAGCTATGTTAGTGTTTATGGGGTTAAAATGTGTCTTAATCCAATGCAACTAACTAATTATAAGAGTTTGAGATAGATGTGGAGAGTTTAAAAGCCACTTATACCCATTTTGTCCCAAAAAAGGCTAAAACCAAGAAAACATTGCTTAGAAGCTGTAAACAGCTATGTTAGTGTTTCTGGGGTTAAAATGTGTCTTAATCCAATGCAACTAACTAATTATAAGAGTTTGAGATAGATGTGGAGAGTTTAAAAGCCACTTATACCCATTTTGTCCCAAAACAGGCTAAAACCAAAAAAACATTGCTTAGAAGCTGTAAACAGCTATGTTAGTGTTTATGGGGTTAAAATGTGTCTTAATCCAATGCAACTAACTAATTGTAAGAGTTTGAGATAGATGTGGAGAGTTTAAAAGCCACTTATACCCTTTTTGTCCCAAAACAGGCTAAAACCAAGAAAACAGTGCTTAGAAGCTGTAAACAGCTATGTTAGTGTTTATGTGGTTAAAATGTGTCTTAATCCAATGCAACTAACTAATTATAAGAGTTTGAGATAGATGTGGAAAGTTTAAAAGCCACTTATACCCATTTTGTCCCAAAACAGGCTAAAACCAAGAAAACATTGCTTAGAAGCTGTAAACAGCTATGTTAGTGTTTCTGGGGTTAAAATGTGTCTTAATCCAATGCAACTAACTAATTATAAGATGTAGAGAGTTTAAAAACATTGCTTAGAAGCTGTAAACAGCTATGTTAGTGTTTCTGGGGTTAAAATGTGTCTTAATCCAATGCAACTAACTAATTATAAGAGTTTGAGATAGATGTGGAGAGTTTAAAAGCCACTTATTCCCATTTTGTCCCAAAACAGGCTAAAACCAAGAAAACATTGCTTAGAAGCTGTAAACAGCTATGTTAGTGTTTCTGGGGTTAAAAATGTGTCTTAATCCAATGCAACTAACTAATTATCAGAGTTTGAAATAGATGTGGAGAGTTTAAAAGCCACTTATACCCATTTTGTCCCAAAACAGGCTAACAGCAAGAAAACATTGCTTAGTAGCTGTAAACAGCTATGTTAGTGTTTATGGGGTTAAAATGTGTCTTAATCCAATGCAACTAACTAAGTATAAGAGTTTGAGATAGATGTGGAGAGTTTAAAAGCCACTTATACCCATTTTGTCCCAAAACAGGCTAAAACCAATAACACATTGCTTAGAAGCTATAAACAGCTATGTTAGTGTTTATGGGGTTAAAATGTGTCTTAATCCAATGCAACTAACTAATTATAAGAGTTTGAGATAGATGTGGAGAGTTTAAAAGCCACTTATACCCATTTTGTCCCAAAACAGGCTAAAACCAAGAAAACATTGCTTAGAAGCTGTAAACAGCTATGTTAGTGTTTATGGGGTTAAAATGTGTCTTAATCCAATGCAACTAACTAATTATAAGAATTTGAGATAGATTTGGAGAGTTTAAAAGCCACTTATACCCTTTTTGTCCCAAAACAGGCTAAAACCAAGAAAACAGTGCTTAGAAGCTGTAAACAGCTATGTTAGTGTTTATGTGGTTAAAATGTGTCATAATCCAATGCAACTAACTAATTATAAGAGTTTGAGATAGATGTGGAAAGTTTAAAAGCCACTTATACCCATTTTGTCCCAAAACAGGCTAAAACCAAGAAAACATTGCTTAGAATCTGTAAACAGCTATGTTAGTGTTTCTGGGGTTAAAATGTGTCTTAATCCAATGCAACTAACTAATGATAAGATGTGGAGAGTTTAAAAACATTGCTTAGAAGCTGTAAACAGCTATGTTAGTGTTTCTGGGGTTAAAATGTGTCTTAATCCAATGCAACTAACTAATTATAAGAGTTTGAGATAGATGTGGAGAGTTTAAAAGCCACTTATTCCCATTTTGTCCCAAAACAGGCTAAAACCAAGAAAACATTGCTTAGAAGCTGTAAACAGCTATGTTAGTGTTTCTGGGGTTAAAAATGTGTCTTAATCCAATGCAACTAACTAATTATCAGAGTTTGAAATAGATGTGGCTAGTTTAAAAGCCACTTATACCCATTTTGTCCCAAAACAGGCTAACAGCAAGAAAACATTGCTTAGTAGCTGTAAACAGCTATGTTAGTGTTTATGGGGTTAAAATGTGTCTTAATCCAATGCAACTAACTAAGTATAAGAGTTTGAGATAGATGTGGAGAGTTTAAAAGCCACTTATACCCATTTTGTCCCAAAACAGGCTAAAACCAATAACACATTGCTTAGAAGCTATAAACAGCTATGTTAGTGTTTATGGGGTTAAAATGTGTCTTAATCCAATGCAACTAACTAAGTATAAGAGTTTGAGATAGATGTGGAGAGTTTAAAAGCCACTTATACCCATTTTGTCCCAAAACAGGCTAAAACCAATAACACATTGCTTAGAAGCTATAAACAGCTATGTTAGTGTTTATGGGGTTAAAATGTGTCTTAATCCAATGCAACTAACTAATTATAAGAGTTTGAGATAGATGTGGAGAGTTTAAAAGCCACTTATACCCATTTTGTCCCAAAAAAGGCTAAAACCAAGAAAACATTGCTTAGAAGCTGTAAACAGCTATGTTAGTGTTTCTGGGGTTAAAATGTGTCTTAATCCAATGCAACTAACTAATTATAAGAGTTTGAGATAGATGTGGAGAGTTTAAAAGCCACTTATACCCATTTTGTCCCAAAACAGGCTAAAACCAAGAAAACATTGCTTAGAAGCTGTAAACAGCTATGTTAGTGTTTATGGGGTTAAAATGTGTCTTAATCCAATGCAACTAACTAATTATAAGAGTTTGAGATAGATGTGGAGAGTTTAAAAGCCACTTATACCCTTTTTGTCCCAAAACAGGCTAAAACCAAGAAAACAGTGCTTAGAAGCTGTAAACAGCTATGTTAGTGTTTATGTGGTTAAAATGTGTCTTAATCCAATGCAACTAACTAATTATAAGAGTTTGAGATAGATGTGGAAAGTTTAAAAGCCACTTATACCCATTTTGTCCCAAAACAGGCTAACAGCAAGAAAACATTGCTTAGAAGCTGTAAACAGCTATGTTAGTGTTTCTGGGGTTAAAATGTGTCTTAATCAAATGCAACTAACTAATTATAAGAGTATGAGATAGATGTGGAGAGTTTAAAAGCCACTTATACCCATTTTGTCCTAAAACAGGCTAAAACCAAGAAAACATTGCTTAGAAGCTTTAAACAGCTATGTTAGTGTTTATGGGGTTAAAATGTGTCTTAATCCAATGCAACTAACTAATTATAAGAGTTTGAGATAGATGTGGAGAGTTTAAAAGCCACTTATACCCATTTTGTCCCAAAAAAGGCTAAAACCAAGAAAACATTGCTTAGAAGCTGTAAACAGCTATGTTAGTGTTTCTGGGGTTAAAATGTGTCTTAATCCAATGCAACTAACTAATTATAAGAGTTTGAGATAGATGTGGAGAGTTTAAAAGCCACTTATACCCATTTTGTCCCAAAACAGGCTAAAACCAAGAAAACATTGCTTAGAAGCTGTAAACAGCTATGTTAGTGTTTATGGGGTTAAAATGTGTCTTAATCCAATGCAACTAACTAATTATAAGAGTTTGAGATAGATGTGGAGAGTTTAAAAGCCACTTATACCCTTTTTTTCCCAAAACAGGCTAAAACCAAGAAAACAGTGCTTAGAAGCTGTAAACAGCTATGTTAGTGTTTATGTGGTTAAAATGTGTCTTAATCCAATGCAACTAACTAATTATAAGAGTTTGAGATAGATGTGGAAAGTTTAAAAGCCACTTATACCCATTTTGTCCCAAAACAGGCTAAAACCAAGAAAACATTGCTTAGAAGCTGTAAACAGCTATGTTAGTGTTTCTGGGGTGAAAATGTGTCTTAATCCAATGCAACTAACTAATTATAAGATGTGGAGAGTTTAAAAACATTGCTTAGAAGCTGTAAACAGCTATGTTAGTGTTTCTGGGGTTAAAATGTGTCTTAATCCAATGCAACTAACTAATTATAAGAGTTTGAGATAGATGTGGAGAGTTTAAAAGCCACTTATTCCCATTTTGTCCCAAAACAGGCTAAAACCAAGAAAACATTGCTTAGAAGCTGTAAACAGCTATGTTAGTGTTTCTGGGGTTAAAAATGTGTCTTAATCCAATGCAACTAACTAATTATCAGAGTTTGAAATAGATGTGGAGAGTTTAAAAGCCACTTATACCCATTTTGTCCCAAAACAGGCTAACAGCAAGAAAACATTGCTTAGTAGCTGTAAACAGCTATGTTAGTGTTTATGGGGTTAAAATGTGTCTTAATCCAATGCAACTAACTAAGTATAAGAGTTTGAGATAGATGTGGAGAGTTTAAAAGCCACTTATACCCATTTTGTCCCAAAACAGGCTAAAACCAATAACACATTGCTTAGAAGCTATAAACAGCTATGTTAGTGTTTATGGGGTTAAAATGTGTCTTAATCCAATGCAACTAACTAATTATAAGAGTTTGAGATAGATGTGGAGAGTTTAAAAGCCACTTATACCCATTTTGTCCCAAAAAAGGCTAAAACCAAGAAAACATTGCTTAGAAGCTGTAAACAGCTATGTTAGTGTTTCTGGGGTTAAAATGTGTCTTAATCCAATGCAACTAACTAATTATAAGAGTTTGAGATAGATGTGGAGAGTTTAAAAGCCACTTATACCCATTTTGTCCCAAAACAGGCTAAAACCAAGAAAACATTGCTTAGAAGCTGTAAACAGCTATGTTAGTGTTTATGGGGTTAAAATGTGTCTTAATCCAATGCAACTAACTAATTATAAGAGTTTGAGATAGATGTGGAGAGTTTAAAAGCCACTTATACCCATTTTGTCCCAAAACAGGCTAAACCAAGAAAACATTGCTTAGAAGCTGTAAACAGCTATGTTAGTGTTTCTGGGGTTAAAATGTGTCTTAATCCAATGCAACTAACTAATTATAAGAGTTTGAGATAGATGTGGAGAGTTTAAAAGCCACTTATACCCATTTTGTCCCAAAACAGGCTAACAGCAAGAAAACATTGCTTAGAAGCTGTAAACAGCTATGTTAGTGTTTCTGGGGTTAAAATGTGTCTTAATCCAATGCAACTAACTAATTATAAGAGTTTGAGATAGATGTGGAGAGTTTAAAAGCCACTTATACCCATTTTGTCCCAAAACAGGCTAACAGCAAGAAAACATTGCTTAGAAGCTGTAAACAGCTATGTTAGTGTTTATGGGGTTAAAATGTGTCTTAATCCAATGCAACTAACTAATTATAAGAGTTTGAGATAGATGTGGAGAGTTTAAAAGCCACTTATACCCATTTTGTCCCAAAACAGGCTAAACCAAGAAAACATTGCTTAGAAGCTGTAAACAGCTATGTTAGTGTTTATGGGGTTAAAATGTGTCTTAATCCAATGCAACTAACTAATTATAAGAGTTTGAGATAGATGTGGAGAGTTTAAAAGCCACTTATACCCTTTTTTTCCCAAAACAGGCTAAAACCAAGAAAACAGTGCTTAGAAGCTGTAAACAGCTATGTTAGTGTTTATGTGGTTAAAATGTGTCTTAATCCAATGCAACTAACTAATTATAAGAGTTTGAGATAGATGTGGAAAGTTTAAAAGCCACTTATACCCATTTTGTCCCAAAACAGGCTAAAACCAAGAAAACATTGCTTAGAAGCTGTAAACAGCTATGTTAGTGTTTCTGGGGTGAAAATGTGTCTTAATCCAATGCAACTAACTAATTATAAGATGTGGAGAGTTTAAAAACATTGCTTAGAAGCTGTAAACAGCTATGTTAGTGTTTCTGGGGTTAAAATGTGTCTTAATCCAATGCAACTAACTAATTATAAGAGTTTGAGATAGATGTGGAGAGTTTAAAAGCCACTTATTCCCATTTTGTCCCAAAACAGGCTAAAACCAAGAAAACATTGCTTAGAAGCTGTAAACAGCTATGTTAGTGTTTCTGGGGTTAAAAATGTGTCTTAATCCAATGCAACTAACTAATTATCAGAGTTTGAAATAGATGTGGAGAGTTTAAAAGCCACTTATACCCATTTTGTCCCAAAACAGGCTAACAGCAAGAAAACATTGCTGAGTAGCTGTAAACAGCTATGTTAGTGTTTATGGGGTTAAAATGTGTCTTAATCCAATGCAACTAACTAAGTATAAGAGTTTGAGATAGATGTGGAGAGTTTAAAAGCCACTTATACCCATTTTGTCCCAAAACAGGCTAAAACCAATAACACATTGCTTAGAAGCTATAAACAGCTATGTTAGTGTTTATGGGGTTAAAATGTGTCTTAATCCAATGCAACTAACTAATTATAAGAGTTTGAGATAGATGTGGAGAGTTTAAAAGCCACTTATACCCATTTTGTCCCAAAAAAGGCTAAAACCAAGAAAACATTGCTTAGAAGCTGTAAACAGCTATGTTAGTGTTTCTGGGGTTAAAATGTGTCTTAATCCAATGCAACTAACTAATTATAAGAGTTTGAGATAGATGTGGAGAGTTTAAAAGCCACTTATACCCATTTTGTCCCAAAACAGGCTAAAACCAAGAAAACATTGCTTAGAAGCTGTAAACAGCTATGTTAGTGTTTATGGGGTTAAAATGTGTCTTAATCCAATGCAACTAACTAATTATAAGAGTTTGAGATAGATGTGGAGAGTTTAAAAGCCACTTATACCCATTTTGTCCCAAAACAGGCTAAACCAAGAAAACATTGCTTAGAAGCTGTAAACAGCTATGTTAGTGTTTCTGGGGTTAAAATGTGTCTTAATCCAATGCAACTAACTAATTATAAGAGTTTGAGATAGATGTGGAGAGTTTAAAAGCCACTTATACCCATTTTGTCCCAAAACAGGCTAACAGCAAGAAAACATTGCTTAGTATTGATCAAGAATAAGCCTACGGCGTCCGTACAGTCCGTACCGTCCGTACGTGCAAGCAATAAGGCCGAGTGAAGCACTAAGGCCGAGTCATCTATGTGTGAGGATAGTGAGGAGGCCTGCTTACCTTCGGCCCATGAGAAGGATCGAGAATCCCTTGTGTAGCCGTTAGGGAGAAAGCGCAAGTGGACAAGAGTGGAAGGCTAGGACAAGTCGCTATCACCGATCACCTACCCCCTCTCTCTCCTAATTGTCGATTTCTTTTGTTTCTATTTTAGGTCATGTGGTCGCCGTAGCTGCCTCCCTATTTAAACCTTTGTCATGTGTTGTATTTGTGATATTCTACCTAATTCTAATCTATTATCACTCTCTTTCATACTATTCGCCACCAACTCTTCTTCTTCATTCTAAACCTCTCAAATCTCTCTAAGTCTTCCGCTTATTTCAACATGGTATCAGAGCTAGGTTGTCGTTCTTGATAACCTATCTCTTCTATTCTTCCTTTCTTCATTCTTGTTCACTCGATTCTCAGTCCTATTTCTCTTTATTCTCCGGGTAAAAGCATTGTCCATCGGTCCATAGCGGTTAAACCATGGAAAACGCCAAACCCATTGTCATGCCGGTTGTTCTCAAAGGAACAAACTACTTGCTGTGGACTAGAACCACAAGAACTGCCCTTGGAGGTCGTGGTCTTTGGAGTCATGTCGAGAGTGACTATGCTCCAAAACAAAACCTCAAAGGAGAAGATGAAGGCGCTTCCGAAGAGGAAGTAGAAGAAGAGAGCGAGAGGAAGGCCAAGTGGTTCCAAGAAGACCAAGTTGTCCTATCTGTTCTCCAAAACTCTCTTGACACACCAATCCTTGAGGCCTACTCATATTGCGAGACGGCCAAGGAGTTGTGGGAGACACTTAAAGGTGTCTATGGCAATATCTCCAACTTGACTCGGGTCTTTGAGGTCAAGAAGGCCATAAATGAGCTTAACCAAGATGATGTGGAGTTCACTAAACATCTTGGCAAGTTTCGAGCTTTATGGTCCGAGCTTGACATGTTGCGGCCGAGTACACTCGATCCGAGTGTGTTGACTGAAAGAAAGGAGCAAGACAAGATCTTTGGTCTCCTTCTTACTTTAAACCCATCCTTCAACGATCTCTTGAAGCACATCCTCAGGGCAGAGAAACTTCCCTCTTTTGAAGACATTTGTTCACAAATCCAAAGAGAGCAAGGTTCTCTTGACTTGTTTAGCGGTAAGGGGGAGCTGGCTACGGCTAATAAAGGAGTGTACAAGCAAGAGGAGAGGAAGGTGTGGATATGCGACCACTGCAAGAGGCGGGGTCATCTGAAAGACAAGTGCTGGGTCCTCCACCCTCATCTCAAACCGGCCAAGTTCAAAGCAAACCTCTCAAAGGAAGCGGTTAGCGACAAGGGAGCCGGGCCGTCAAAGCAAGGAGATGAGGCAGCCATGACCGCAGCCTATGGAGAAGTGGTGAGGAAATCAGACCTTGAGGCGCTCATCCGTTCCATTGCCTCACTCAAGGAGTCTGGTATCTCTTTCTTTACCTCTAAGCCTAGTAAATCTCTTGTCATAGACTCGGGTGCTTCTCACCACATGATTAGTAATCCTAGTCTAATTGACAATATAAAACCGGCTTTAGGGAATGTTATAATTGCTAATGGAGAACAAATACCAGTGAAAGGAATAGGGGACTTGAAACTATTTGATAAAACCACAAAAGCTTTCTTTATGCCTACCTTCACATCTAATCTTCTATCGGTTAAGAGAACCACTAATGATTTGAATTGTTATGCAATCTTTGGTCCTAATAGTGTTCATTTTCAGGATATTGAGACTGGAAAAGTTCTTGGAGAAGGACAAGGGAGTGGAGATCTCTATGTCCTAGAGAAAACCTCACCAAGTTTATCTACTAAATCTTGTTTTGTTGTTAATTTGGATAGTGTGTGGCATGCTAGATTAGGCCATCCTCATTCTCGTGCCCTTGCTTTAATGTTACCAAGTGTTTATTTTGATAGTTCAATGTGTGAGTCTTGTATTCTTGGTAAACATTGCAAATCTATTTTTCCCAAGTCTAAAACTATTTATGAGCATTGTTTTGATTTAGTGCACTCGGATGTGTGGACTTCACCATGCCTTTCTAGAGATAATAATAAATATTTTGTGACTTTTATTGATGAAAAATCTAAGTACACATGGATTACTTTGTTGCCTTCAAAGGATAGAGTGTTTGATGCTTTTATAAACTTTCAAAATTATGTTACTAATCATTTCAATGCTAAAATTAAGGTACTTAGATCAGACAATGGTGGAGAGTATACAAGTCACAAATTCAGAGAACACCTAGCAAAACACGGCATACTACACCAAACGAGTTGTCCCTATACGCCCCAACAAAATGGTGTGGCCGAGAGGAAGAACCGACATCTAATGGAGGTGGCACGGTCGATGATGTTCCATTCACACGTTACAAGGCGATATTGGGGTGATGCTGTGATGACAGCATGCTACTTGATCAATCGGACACCAACCAAAGTCCTTAATGACCTATCGCCATTTGAGGTATTGAATGGATTTAAACCATCTCTAGAGCACTTACGGGTCTTTGGGTGTGTTTCTTTTGTACTTGTGCCAGGAGAACAGCGGAGTAAGCTCGATCCTAAAAGCATAAGGTGTATGTTCATCGGCTACTCCACTACTCAAAAGGGATACAAGTGTTTTGACCCAAAGACAAGCCGGCTGTATGTATCAAGAGATGTTCGGTTCTTGGAAAATGTGGGTTATTTTGATAACAAAGACTGGAACAGCTTGAAGGATCTTTCATCATCACCAAATGATAGAGCCTCCAGCCTTAAGTTCCTCCTTGACCATCTCGGAAATCCGCCTATGGCCACAGCCCTTCCTCAGCCAGAACCCAACCCGAGCTCCATTGACCATACGCTCGAGCCGGAAGGTGCTATGCCCGAGATGATATCCCCGGACCATGAGATGCCCGAGCCAAACCAGAGCATTGTCGAGGCACATGAGATGCCCGAGCCAAACTCAAGCCTGACCGAGACACGACCTGATGCTGAACCGGTCATCGAAGATGTCACTCAGTCCAGCCAATCAGTGCTGCCAGCTCAACCAGCTCCACGATGAAGCACGCGTGTCCGGTCTCACCCCTCTACATGGAAAGATAAGAGGGTCTACTACAACAGTCAAGCCGTCGCACATCCTATCCAAGCCGTATGTTCGCTCGAGCTGCTTCCGGCCGAGCACCAAGCCTTCTTCAGCCAAGTTGATGAACACTGGGTTCCCCAAACGTACGAGGAGGCCAAAGAACATAAGGTATGGGTAGATGCTGTGGAGGATGAAGCTGGTGCAATGATCAGAAATCACACATGGGATGAGGCTGACCTCCCCAAAGGGAAGAAGGCCGTAAGTTCAAAGTGGGTATTCACCATCAAGTTCTTGAGCACGGGAGAGATTGAAAGGCATAAGGCGCGGCTGGTGGCCCGAGGGTTCACTCAAACCTATGGAGATGACTACACGGCAACGTTTGCTCCCGTGGCCAAATTGCATACCGTGCGAGTGGTGCTATCGTTGGCCGTGAACCTTTCTTGGGACTTATGGCAAATGGATGTGAAGAACGCGTTCCTCCAAGGCGAGCTAGATGAAGAAGTGTACATGACTCCTCCGCCTGGCCTTGAGGACATTGTTGCTCCCGGGAAGGTCTTACGGTTACGCAAGGCCATCTATGGCCTCAAACAGTCACCACGCGCCTGGTACCATAAGCTCAGCTCCACTCTTAAGGCGAATGGTTTTAGACGATCGGAGGCTGACCACACTCTTTTCACTCTCAAGACATCACTTGGCCTGGTTGTGGTGTTGGTTTATGTCGATGACATCATCGTGACTGGCGATGACAAGGCCGGTATTGTTGCCATTAAAGACTCTCTCAAGTCTGCCTTTGACATTAAGGACCTCGGAGAGCTCAAATACTTCCTCGGCATCGAAATCTGCCGTTCCCCGGAGGGTCTCTTCCTCTCACAACGCAAGTATGCTCTTGACTTGCTTGCTGAGACAGGCAAACTTGGTACGGTTCCAGCTACTACGCCACTGGATGAAGATTACCAGCTCAAGCGAAAGGGGGAGAGCATTCGGGCGAAGGAAGGCAAACCACGCGAACCATTGGACGAGCCGTTCCCGGACGTCACACGCTACCGACGGCTTGTAGGTAAGTTGATCTATTTAACTATCACACGACCTGATATCTCTTATGCTGTGAATCAGGTGAGTCAGCACATGCAAGCTCCGAGCAAGTATCAATGGAGTCAAGTGGAGAGGATTTTTGAAAGAATTAATAGGATCGATTATGAGTTTAGTGAGAAGATTTGAATAACAAGAGAGTGAGAATCGTTGAGAGTATAGTAAGAGAGTATAGAGAGAGTATTGTGGAGAAAGAGATATTATCTCTTCTTACCTCATTTAGAACATAATTACAATCTACTTATAGACATATACAAAAGAATATACTAAGATGATCCTAGGCACATTTACATATAAAGATAGCGACATGTCCTTAAGAAGACATGTGATCCTTCCCACTTGCGCACTCTACACTAACGGCTATGAGGAGAAGGATCGAGAAGCTCTTGTGACCGTTGGAGGCTGGTGAACATGGAATGGACTCGTGATCCTCATGGGTTGAGCTTGGTAGGCCTTTAGCTGTACGGACGGCCCAATGGTGATGGTTGTACGGACGGATGTACGGACAAGGTGTGTGTGCGGTTTCATACTCCCCCTCAAGCTTGATCATGAGCATTGATCAAGCTTGGACTCATGCACACCCACCTCATTAAAAAAACCTTAGTATAGAAAACCACTTGGGAAAAACTATACTTAAGGGAAAAAGAGTGTGGGTATCATGTGAAGACAATCATGGCCGAGTAAGATCTTTGAGGCCAAGTTTGGGGTGAATGTACTCACACACTTGTGGACTGGCCGCCTTGGTGAGAACGTCAGCCAATTGTTCAGAGCTCTCGGTGTGACATGGTAGAACAACTCCAAGTTTAATTTGCTCTCGGACTTTGTGGCAGTCGACTTCAATGTGCTTGGTTCTCTCATGGAACACCGAGTTTGTTGCGATGTGAATAGCTGCCTCATTGTCGCAATGCATAGTAATAGGCTTAGGTGACTCGATTCCAAGGTCCTTGATGAGTGCCTTGAGCCACATCAACTCGGTTGTTAACTTTCTCATGGCTCTATACTCCGATTCAGCACTTGATAGGGATACCACCTTTTGTTTCTTGCTCTTCCATGTGATCAAGTTGCCTCCTAGGAACGTGCAGTAGCCTGTAGTGGAGCGACGGTCTCCACGGTCTCCGGCGTAATCCGCATCACAATACCCTACTAGCTCCGTGCTTTCATTTCGACCCATCCATATGCCTTGCCCCGGCGAGCCCTTGAGATATTTGAGGATGCGGTTCACCATACCCCAATGATGCACGGTAGGACTTTGCATGTGTTGGCTCACCTGATTAACAGCAAAGCAAATATCAGGTCTAGTGATAGTAAGGTATATAAGCTTACCTACTAGCCGCCGGTATCGCTTGACGTCTTGAAATGGAGCTGCATCAAACTCCCCCTTTCCTCCGGCCTTATAGTTTTCATCAAGGGGTGTAGATACAGCTTTTGAACCTAGCTTCCCTGCTTCACTCAATAAATCAAGAGCATATTTTCTTTGTGATAAAAACAATCCTTCATTAGTCCTATATACTTCTATACCAAGAAAATATTTAAGTTCTCCTAGGTCTTTGATATCAAAAACTGACTTAAGGTAAGCCTTAGTCTCTTGAATGCCTACCTTGTCACTTCCAGTTATGATGATATCATCAACATAAACTAGAATGACTATAATACCTTTTTCACTTGGTAAGGTGAATAGAGTGTGGTCAGCCTCTGATTTGCGGAAGCCTTTCTCAAGGAGTGTGGTGCTTAACTTGTGATACCAAGCCCTAGGGGACTGTTTGAGTCCATAAATCGCCTTGTTCAGTTTTAATACTTTCCCGGGACCAATGATGTCTTCTAAACCCGGAGGTGGCCTCATATAAACTTCATCCTCGAGCTCTCCTTGTAAGAAGGCGTTCTTAACATCCATTTGCCATAAGTTCCAGTCAAGGTTGGTTGCAAGAGAGAGAACAACTCGAACCGTGTGAAGTTTGGCCACCGGTGCAAACGTATCTTGGTAGTCCTCCCCATACGTTTGAGTGAACCCTCTTGCAACGAGTCTGGCTTTGTAGCGTTCGATCTCCCCATCACTCTTATATTTAATGGTAAAGATCCACCTGGATGTCACAGCCTTCTTGCCTTTGGGTAAGTCAGCCTCGTCCCATGTATGATTGGCCTCCATTGCATTCTTCTCGGCATTGACAGCATCACACCATTCCTTATGATTCTTGGCTTCTTCATAGTCTTTGGGAATCCAATGAGCATCAATCTTGCCAAGAAACACTTGATGGTGTGGAGGAAAATGAGCCAAGGTGCATACCGCTTGAATCGGATGAGCTACAGCAACGTTGTTGTAGTAGACCCGAGTGTTTCGCCAATTGGAGAGGGGAAACTTGAGGCGTTCACTGCGGCGAAGTGGGATAACTTCCTGTGGTGTGGCCTCATCGTCATTGTCTTCCTCGGTGGGCACATAATCCTCATCACCGGAAGCATTGTCCACCGGAACTGAATTTAAACCATTTTCATCATCGGATTGTTCATCAAGTTCAGCCGAGTGTTCATCAAGTGCAGCCGAGGGATCATTGTCTAGAGACTCCGGCGGTGAAGTGGCCGGTGCATTGACTGGGGGTGCAGGTGTTGACGCGGGGGCATTGTCAACACCGAGTCTCTCGAGAAGGATGCGAAGGTTGTTAGCTCGGTCAGATGGTGAGGTGGACAAGTCTCGAAGGCTCTCCCAGTTCTTTTCCTCATAGAAGCCTTTAGACTCCACGAACTTAACATCACGAGAGACAAAAACGCGCTTCATGTTTGGCTCGTAGCACTTGTAGCCTTTTTGAGTCGTCGAGTACCCAAGGAACATGCTCTTAACACTCTTAGTATCAAGCTTGTCGCGTAGTTCTCCTGGCTTCAACACATAACACACGCAGCCAAATACTCTTAAATGATCAAATGAGGGTTTTACCTTGTTTATTACCTCAAACGGTGAACTGTCTTGAAGAACTTTGGTTGGTGTCCGGTTAATGAGGTAGCAAGCCGCAAGAACAGCATCTCCCCAAAACTTCTTTGGAACATTGGTGTGAAACATCATGGATCTTGCCACTTCCATGAGGTGCCTATTCTTCCTTTCAGCAACACCATTTTGTTGGGGTGTATATGGACAGCTTGTTTGATGAATAATCCCATGGTTTGCTAGGTATTGTTTGAAGGCATGGCTTGTATACTCTCCTCCATTATCTGATCTCAAAATTTTAATCTTTGCATTATAATGGTTAGTCACATATTTTTGAAAATTAGTGAAGGCTTCAAGAACTCTATCTTTAGAGGGAAGCAAGGTCAGCCAAGTATATTTTGATTTTTCATCAATAAAGGTCACAAAATATTTTTGATTTTCTCTAGACAAGCAAGGGGAAGTCCAAACATCTGAATGGATTAAATCAAAACAATTTTCATAAATAGTCATAGATTTAGGAAAAACAGCCTTGCAATGTTTACCAAGAATACATGCCTCACACTCATCATTTTTAAAAGAAATATTAGGAAACATTAATGATAAAGCTCTAGTATGAGGATGTCCTAGCCTAGCATGTAAAATAGAATCACTAGGTTTAATAATAACCGAATTAAAACAAGATGCAGTAGAAGAAGATAGATTCAAGTCCTCAAGCACATATAGATCATCCTTGGAACCTCCTTGACCAAGAACTTTACTTGTCTCAATATCCTGAAAATGAACCTTGTTAGGACCAAATATTGCATAACAATTTAAATCAGTGGTGGCCCTCTTAACTGATAGCAAATTAGATGTGAAATTTGGCATATAGAAAGCTTTAGTTTCTTTGTTAAATAACTTTAAATTCCCTATGCCTTTAATTGGAACTTTCTCACCATTAGCTATCACAACATTACCATTAGCAGGCTTAATATCACTCATTAACCTAGAATCACTAATCATGTGATGAGATGCACCAGAATCAACAATAAGAGACTTAGTTTTGTTTGAAGTAAGAAACGCCTTACCGGTGGCCTCCTTGAGGGCTTTGATGAGCGCATCAAGGTCGGACCGCCTTACCAGCTCGGACGATGCTGCAGCAAGAGCAGTTCCACCGGTCACTTGTTGAGGCTGCTCAGAGATCAATGGCTCCCCCACGGCAGTTGCTTGGTGAGCTCTCGGTTGTCCTCCGCGGTTTGGTCGTCCACCTCGGATTGTTCCCGGTGGTGGTGCTAGATGCGGATGTAGGATCCAGCAGCGGCTCTTGAAGTGGCCAAGTTTCTTACAGTGCTCACAAACCGGCGGGTTGTTCTTGTCCTCCGGTCGGTAGTAGCCTTTGTTTGCTGATGCCATCTCAGCTTTGTTAGCGGTCACCAGCTCTCCCTTGCTGCCGAACAATCCCATGGAGCCACGCTCCTTTTGAATTTGGTTACAAACATCATCAAGGCTTGGGAGTTTATCTGACCGCAAGATGTGTTTGATGAGATCATTGTAGGAGGGGTTTAGGGTCAAGAGCAGCCCAAACACTTTGTCTTGTTCACGCCTCTCGTTCAGTATGGCCGGATCAATTGTCGCCGGTCGCAGCATTTCTAGTTCAGCCCAAAGGGACCTAAACTTCCCAAAATGCTTTGTAAACTCCATATCCTCTTGATTGAGGTTATTGATGGCCCTTTTAATCTCGAAGATACGATTGACATTGGTAATATTACCAAAAACGTTCTTGAGGGTGTCCCACAAGTCCTTCGCCGTCTCGCAGTAGGAGTAGGCTTCAAGAATGGGGGCATCTAGAGAGTTTTGAATGATGGCTAAGACCCCTTGGTCTTCTTGGAACCATTTGTTCTTTTCATCTCCGGCAAGTTCCTTGCCGTCCTTGGTGGCCTCACCACTCGGAGCTTCGCTCTTCTCAACGTGAGACCAAAGGCCTCGGCCACAAAGGGCAGTTTTCGTGGTCCTCGCCCACAGCAGATAGTTCTCTCCCTTGAGAGTCACCGGAACAACCATGGTTTTGACACTTTCCATGATGAAGAGACCGTTAGGTAAAGCTATTATCCAACGGTTAAAGAAAATGACTTTCAAGTCAAAACAGAAAATGAGAGAGAAGGAGAAGCGGAAGTAAGTGATGATCAAAAACTTTAGAATGACGAGCAACCAGGCTCTGATACCATGAAAGAATTAATAGGATCGATTATGAGTTTAGTGAGAAGATTTGAATAACAAGAGAGTGAGAATCGTTGAGAGTATAGTAAGAGAGTATAGAGAGAGTATTGTGGAGAAAGAGATATTATCTCTTCTTACCTCATTTAGAACATAATTACAATCTACTTATAGACATATACAAAAGAATATACTAAGATGATCCTAGGCACATTTACATATAAAGATAGCGACATGTCCTTAAGAAGACATGTGATCCTTCCCACTTGCGCACTCTACACTAACGGCTATGAGGAGAAGGATCGAGAAGCTCTTGTGACCGTTGGAGGCTGGTGAACATGGAATGGACTCGTGATCCTCATGGGTTGAGCTTGGTAGGCCTTTAGCTGTACGGACGGCCCAATGGTGATGGTTGTACGGACGGATGTACGGACAAGGTGTGTGTGCGGTTTCATAATTTTGAGCTATCTCAAGGGCAGCCCTGGTCAAGGCATTTGGATGGGTAAAAACGGCAACACTGAGATCGTGGGTTATTGTGATGCGGACTATAATGGAGACACATTGGATAGGCGGTCAACTACTGGATATTGCACCTTTGTTGGAGGAAACCTAGTTACATGGAGGTCTAAGAAGCAAAAGGTGGTGTCATGTTCAAGTGCCGAGGCTGAGTACCGAGCTATGAGGAAGCTAACTAATGAGATGACATGGTTGAAAGGTCTACTTAAGGATCTCGGCATTGAAACAAGACAGCCGATGACAATGCATTGTGACAATGAGGCAGCGATCCACATAGCCACTAACTCAGTCTTCCATGAACGGACCAAGCACATTGAGAGCGACTGCCACAAGGTTAGGGAGAAGATCGAAGAGGGAGCGGTTCTACCATGCCACACAAGGAGTCAAGACCAGCTAGCCGACATCTTCACCAAATCTGCAAGTCCCAAGGTTTGTGATTATATTCATAGCAAACTTGGACTTGTAGACATCACACGGCCGTGATCAACTTTCCTAATCCGTGGACAGCACACTCTTTTTCCCTTGGCTTAGTTTTGTCCCATGAGGTTTTCTAAGTCAAGGTTTTTAATGAGGTGCTGCTTCACGGGTTCCAAGCTTCGCCATTTCATCAGGCTAAGCTTGAGGGGGAGTATTGATCAAGAATAAGCCTACGGCGTCCGTACGTGCAAGCAATAAGGCCGAGTGAAGCACTAAGGCCGAGTCATCTATGTGTGAGGATAGTGAGGAGGCCTGCTTACCTTCGGCCCATGAGAAGGATCGAGAATCCCTTGTGTAGCCGTTAGGGAGAAAGCGCAAGTGGACAAGAGTGGAAGGCTAGGACAAGTCGCTATCACCGATCACCTACCCCCTCTCTCTCCTAATTGTCGATTTCTTTTGTTTCTATTTTAGGTCATGTGGTCGCCCTAGCTGCCTCCCTATTTAAACCTTTGTCATGTGTTGTATTTGTGATATTCTACCTAATTCTAATCTATTATCACTCTCTTTCATACTATTCGCCACCAACTCTTCTTCTTCATTCTAAACCTCTCAAATCTCTCTAAGTCTTCCGCTTATTTCAACACTTAGAAGCTGTAAACAGCTATGTTAGTGTTTCTGGGGTTAAAATGTGTCTTAATCAAATGCAACTAACTAATTATAAGAGTATGAGATAGATGTGGAGAGTTTAAAAGCCACTTATACCCATTTTGTCCTAAAACAGGCTAAAACCAAGAAAACATTGCTTAGAAGCTTTAAACAGCTATGTTAGTGTTTATGGGGTTAAAATGTGTCTTAATCCAATGCAACTAACTAATTATAAGAGTTTGAGATAGATGTGGAGAGTTTAAAAGCCACTTATACCCATTTTGTCCCAAAACAGGCTAAAACCTAGAAAACATTGCTTAGTAGCTGTAAACAGCTATGTTAGTGTTTCTGGGGTTAAAAATTTGTCTTAATCCAATGCAACTAACTAATTATAAGAGTTTGAGATAGATGTGGAGAGTTTAAAAGCCACTTATACCCATTTTGTCCCAAAACAGGCTAACAGCAAGAAAACATTGCTTAGTAGCTGTAAACAGCTATGTTAGTGTTTATGGGGTTAAAATGTGTCTTAATCCAATGCAACTAACTAAGTATAAGAGTTTGAGATAGATGTGGAGAGTTTAAAACCCACTTATACCCATTTTGTCCCAATAAAGGCTAAAACCAAGAAAACATTGCTTAGAAGCTGTAAACAGCTATGTTAGTGTTTCTGGGGTTAAAATGTGTCTTAATCCAATGCAACTAACTAATTATAAGAGTTTGAGATAGATGTGGAGAGTTTAAAAGCCACTTATACCCATTTTGTCCCAAAACAGGCTAAAACCAAGAAAACATTGCTTAGAAGCTGTAAACAGCTATGTTAGTGTTTATGGGGTTAAAATGTGTCTTAATCCAATGCATCTAACTAATTATAAGAGTTTGAGATAGATGTGGAGAGTTTAAAAGCCACTTATACCCATTTTGTCCCAAAACAGGCTAAACCAAGAAAACATTGCTTAGAAGCTGTAAACAGCTATGTTAGTGTTTCTGGGGTTAAAATGTGTCTTAATCCAATGCAACTAACTAATTATAAGAGTGTGAGATAGATGTGGAGAGTTTAAAAGCCACTTATACCCATTTTGTCCCAAAACAGGCTAAAACCTAGAAAACATTGCTTAGAAGCTGTAAACAGCTATGTTAGTGTTTCTGGGGTTAAAAATGTGTCATAATCCAATGCAACTAACTAATTATAAGAGTTTGAGATAGATGTGGAGAGTTTAAAAGCCACTTATACCCATTTTGTCCCAAAAAAGGCTAAAACCAAGAAAACATTGCTTAGAAGCTGTAAACAGCTATGTTAGTGTTTCTGGGGTTAAAATGTGTCTTAATCCAATGCAACTAACTAATTATAAGAGTTTGAGATAGATGTGGAGAGTTTAAAAGCCACTTATACCCATTTTGTCCCAAAACAGGCTAAAACCAAGAAAACATTGCTTAGAAGTTGTAAACAGCTATGTTAGTGTTTATGGGGTTAAAATGTGTCTTAATCCAATGCAACTAACTAATTATAAGAGTTTGAGATAGATGTGGAGAGTTTAAAAGCCACTTATACCCATTTTGTCCCAAAACAGGCTAACTGCAAGAAAACATTGCTTAGTAGCTGTAAACAGCTATGTTAGTGTTTATGGGGTTAAAATGTGTCTTAATCCAATGCAACTAACTAAGTATAAGAGTTTGAGATAGATGTGGAGAGTTTAAAACCCACTTATACCCATTTTGTCCCAATAAAGGCTAAAACCAAGAAAACATTGCTTAGAAGCTGTAAACAGCTATGTTAGTGTTTCTGGGGTTAAAATGTGTCTTAATCCAATGCAAATAACTAATTATAAGAGTTTGAGATAGATGTGGAGAGTTTAAAAGCCACTTATACCCATTTTGTCCCAAAACAGGCTAAAACCAAGAAAACATTGCTTAGAAGCTGTAAACAGCTATGTTAGTGTTTATGGGGTTAAAATGTGTCTTAATCCAATGCATCTAACTAATTATAAGAGTTTGAGATAGATGTGGAGAGTTTAAAAGCCACTTATACCCATTTTGTCCCAAAACAGGCTAAACCAAGAAAACATTGCTTAGAAGCTGTAAACAGCTATGTTAGTGTTTCTGGGGTTAAAATGTGTCTTAATCCAATGCAACTAACTAATTATAAGAGTTTGAGATAGATGTGGAGAGTTTAAAAGCCACTTATACCCATTTTGTCCCAAAACAGGCTAACAGCAAGAAAACATTGCTTAGAAGTTGTAAATAGCTATGTTAGTGTTTCTGGGGTTAAAATGTGTCTTAATCAAATGCAACTAACTAATTATAAGAGTATGAGATAGATGTGGAGAGTTTAAAAGCCACTTATACCCATTTTGTCCTAAAACAGGCTAAAACCAAGAAAACATTGCTTAGAAGCTGTAAACAGCTATGTTAGTGTTTATGGGGTTAAAATGTGTCTTAATCCAATGCAACTAACTAATTATAAGAGTTTGAGATAGATGTGGAGAGTTTAAAAGCCACTTATACCCATTTTGTCCCAAAACAGGCTAAAACCTAGAAAACATTGCTTAGTAGCTGTAAACAGCTATGTTAGTGTTTCTGGGGTTAAAATGTGTCTTAATCCAATGCAACTAACTAATTATAAGAGTTTGAGATAGATGTGGAGAGTTTAAAAGCCACTTATACCCATTTTGTCCTAAAACATGCTAAAACCAAGAAAACATTGCTTAGAAGCTGTAAACAGCTATGTTAGTGTTTATGGGGTTAAAATGTGTCTTAATCCAATGCAACTAACTAATTATAAGAGTTTGAGATAGATGTGGAGAGTTTAAAAGCCACTTATACCCATTTTGTCCCAAAACAGGCTAAAACCTAGAAAACATTGCTTAGAAGCTGTAAACAGCTATGTTAGTGTTTCTGGGGTTAAAAATGTGTCTTAATCCAATGCAACTAACTAATTATAAGAGTTTGAGATAGATGTGGAGAGTTTAAAAGCCACTTATACCCATTTTGTCCCAAAACATGCTAACAGCAAGAAAACATTGCTTAGTAGCTGTAAACAGCTATGTTAGTGTTTATGGGGTTAAAATGTGTCTTAATCCAATGAAACTAACTAAGTATAAGAGTTTGAGATAGATGTGGAGAGTTTAAAAGCCACTTATACCCATTTTGTCCCAAAACAGGCTAAAACCAATAAAACATTGCTTAGAAGGTGTAAACAGCTATGTTAGTGTTTATGGGGTTAAAATGTGTCTTAATCCAATGCAACTAACTAATTATAAGAGTTTGAGATAGATGTGGAGAGTTTAAAAGCCACTTATACCCATTTTGTCCCAAAAAAGGCTAAAACCAAGAAAACATTGCTTAGAAGCTGTAAACAGCTATGTTAGTGTTTCTGGGGTTAAAATGTGTCTTAATCCAATGCAACTAACTAATTATAAGAGTTTGAGATAGATGTGGAGAGTTTAAAAGCCACTTATACCCATTTTGTCCCAAAACAGGCTAAAACCAAGAAAACATTGCTTAGAAGTTGTAAACAGCTATGTTAGTGTTTATGGGGTTAAAATGTGTCTTAATCCAATGCAACTAACTAATTATAAGAGTTTGAGATAGATGTGGAGAGTTTAAAAGCCACTTATACCCATTTTGTCCCAAAACAGGCTAACTGCAAGAAAACATTGCTTAGTAGCTGTAAACAGCTATGTTAGTGTTTATGGGGTTAAAATGTGTCTTAATCCAATGCAACTAACTAAGTATAAGAGTTTGAGATAGATGTGGAGAGTTTAAAACCCACTTATACCCATTTTGTCCCAATAAAGGCTAAAACCAAGAAAACATTGCTTAGAAGCTGTAAACAGCTATGTTAGTGTTTCTGGGGTTAAAATGTGTCTTAATCCAATGCAAATAACTAATTATAAGAGTTTGAGATAGATGTGGAGAGTTTAAAAGCCACTTATACCCATTTTGTCCCAAAACAGGCTAAAACCAAGAAAACATTGCTTAGAAGCTGTAAACAGCTATGTTAGTGTTTATGGGGTTAAAATGTGTCTTAATCCAATGCATCTAACTAATTATAAGAGTTTGAGATAGATGTGGAGAGTTTAAAAGCCACTTATACCCATTTTGTCCCAAAACAGGCTAAACCAAGAAAACATTGCTTAGAAGCTGTAAACAGCTATGTTAGTGTTTCTGGGGTTAAAATGTGTCTTAATCCAATGCAACTAACTAATTATAAGAATTTGAGATAGATGTGGAGAGTTTAAAAGCCACTTATACCCATTTTGTCCCAAAACAGGCTAACAGCAAGAAAACATTGCTTAGAAGTTGTAAACAGCTATGTTAGTGTTTCTGGGGTTAAAATGTGTCTTAATCAAATGCAACTAACTAATTATAAGAGTATGAGATAGATGTGGAGAGTTTAAAAGCCACTTATACCCATTTTGTCCTAAAACAGGCTAAAACCAAGAAAACATTGCTTAGAAGCTGTAAACAGCTATGTTAGTGTTTATGGGGTTAAAATGTGTCTTAATCCAATGCAACTAACTAATTATAAGAGTTTGAGATAGATGTGGAGAGTTTAAAAGCCACTTATACCCATTTTGTCCCAAAACAGGCTAAAACCTAGAAAACATTGCTTAGTAGCTGTAAACAGCTATGTTAGTGTTTCTGGGGTTAAAAATTTGTCTTAATCCAATGCAACTAACTAATTATAAGAGTTTGAGATAGATGTGGAGAGTTTAAAAGCCACTTATACCCATTTTGTCCCAAAACAGGCTAACAGCAAGAAAACATTGCTTAGTAGCTGTAAACAGCTATGTTAGTGTTTATGGGGTTAAAATGTGTCTTAATCCAATGCAACTAACTAATTATAAGAGTTTGAGATAGATGTGGAGAGTTTAAAAGCCACTTATACCAATTTTGCCCCAAAACATGCTAAAACCAAGAAAACATTGCTTAGAAGCTGTAAACAGCTATGTTAGTTTTTATGGGGTTAAAATGTGTCTTAATCCAATGCAACTAACTAATCATAAGAGTTTGAGATAGATGAGGAGAGTTTAAAAGCCACTTATACCAATTTTGTCCCAAAACATGCTAAAACCAAGAAAACATTGCTTAGAAGCTGTAAACAGCTATGTTAGTTTTTATGGGGTTAAAATTTGTCTTAATCCAATGCAACTAACTAAGTATAAGAGTTTGAGATAGATGTGGAGAGTTTAAAACCCACTTATACCCATTTTGTCCCAAAAAAGGCTAAAACCAAGAAAACATTGCTTAGAAGCTGTAAACAGCTATGTTAGTGTTTCTGGGGTTAAAATGTGTCTTAATCCAATGCAACTAACTAATTATAAGAGTTTGAGATAGATGTGGAGAGTTTAAAAGCCACTTATACCCATTTTGTCCCAAAACAGGCTAAAACCAAGAAAACATTGCTTAGAAGTTGTAAACAGCTATGTTAGTGTTTATGGGGTTAAAATGTGTCTTAATCCAATGCAACTAACTAATTATAAGAGTTTGAGATAGATGTGGAGAGTTTAAAAGCCACTTATACCCATTTTGTCCCAAAACAGGCTAACTGCAAGAAAACATTGCTTAGTAGCTGTAAACAGCTATGTTAGTGTTTATGGGGTTAAAATGTGTCTTAATCCAATGCAACTAACTAAGTATAAGAGTTTGAGATAGATGTGGAGAGTTTAAAACCCACTTATACCCATTTTGTCCCAATAAAGGCTAAAACCAAGAAAACATTGCTTAGAAGCTGTAAACAGCTATGTTAGTGTTTCTGGGGTTAAAATGTGTCTTAATCCAATGCAAATAACTAATTATAAGAGTTTGAGATAGATGTGGAGAGTTTAAAAGCCACTTATACCCATTTTGTCCCAAAACAGGCTAAAACCAAGAAAACATTGCTTAGAAGCTGTAAACAGCTATGTTAGTGTTTATGGGGTTAAAATGTGTCTTAATCCAATGCATCTAACTAATTATAAGAGTTTGAGATAGATGTGGAGAGTTTAAAAGCCACTTATACCCATTTTGTCCCAAAACAGGCTAAACCAAGAAAACATTGCTTAGAAGCTGTAAACAGCTATGTTAGTGTTTCTGGGGTTAAAATGTGTCTTAATCCAATGCAACTAACTAATTATAAGAATTTGAGATAGATGTGGAGAGTTTAAAAGCCACTTATACCCATTTTGTCCCAAAACAGGCTAACAGCAAGAAAACATTGCTTAGAAGTTGTAAACAGCTATGTTAGTGTTTCTGGGGTTAAAATGTGTCTTAATCAAATGCAACTAACTAATTATAAGAGTATGAGATAGATGTGGAGAGTTTAAAAGCCACTTATACCCATTTTGTCCTAAAACAGGCTAAAACCAAGAAAACATTGCTTAGAAGCTGTAAACAGCTATGTTAGTGTTTATGGGGTTAAAATGTGTCTTAATCCAATGCAACTAACTAATTATAAGAGTTTGAGATGTTAGAATTTAGAGAGAGTGAGCTGCAAGATACACTCTACTCCAATATAAACTCACAAGAACACTTAAAGTGGAATTTGTGTGTTCATGTGTAAAGCCTTTAAGATACAACTCAATGAGAGTGTTCTTAAGGTAAAGAAGGAGTTATACACGCCAATATAAGCTGTGCATACTCAAGAATAAGTATGAGAGGCAACAGCACTCTCACACCAAAGATAACCCAATAACCCTTTAGAATAGTTTAGAGAATAGTGTAGAGAATGGAATGAAAGAAAGGTGGAGACCAAGCATTGCCAAAGCTTGGTCTCTCCATGAGATTATCAAGACTAGATTCTACCCATTTTAGTGTAAAGAGACGAGTTTAGTAAAGGGAAAAACTCCCCATTGGAGAGCTTAATATTATTAGTGATATGTGTTACATATTTATATAAGGTGTGAATGGAGTATGTGTCTCCCTTCTAAACCTAATTGAAACGGCCACATATACATACACATATACACAATTGGTAGTGTGGAAAGTGACATGAAGAGAGAGGGGAGCTGGTCCTAAGCATGTAGATAGTGACAGCTCCAAAGTGACCTCTTAAGCCAACATGTGACTCTTCCACTTGTTGCTTCTCTCTCTAATACCAACTTGTGATCTTTGAATGTTGTTGGACGCCCAAGAGTGATAGGGACACCTCCTAAACGGATCTTTAGGTCACATGTGACTCCTTGGAACTTGCATTGACTCCAAACTCACATGGGACCACCTTTTGCCGCCCAAACTCTATTTGAATCCTAGGGCCTTCTTCACTCCATTCATTGGCCCTAGGTTTGTACATCTTTATCAGCATATCTTGACCCTATATTTGCACAACTTCATCTTCGATACTGACCCGAGGTTTGCACATTCTTCTTTGGTAGTTTAACCTCGGTTTAGCACAACTTGATCTTGATAACTTATGACCCGGATTATGCACACGTTGTGGTCTTGATAACTTGACCCGGACTTTGCACATGTGTTTCTTGATGGAGAGTGGCGAGTGAACTCCCGGGTGTGTGACTTCTTCATCCGGTTCAATACTCCCCCTCAAGCTTAAGTGTAGAGAGATCGGAGGTTAAGCTTGAAGCTTCATGAGCCTTCTTTGAACTCCATCATTCTCATTGCATCTTCCTCTCTAATACTCCCCCTCAAGCTTGGGCGGTGGGGACCAAAGACCAAGCTTGCAACACACAAAGAACTACCTCATTAAAAACCTTAGCAAAGAAAACCACTTGGGATAAAACTTTGCCAAGGGAAAAAGAGTATAGCCTTTATGGTTGAATGGTGTAGCTTTGGCCTTGGTTTGAATGTGGGATGGCTTTGGCTTCTTGCTTATTTTGCTCACACACCATTGCTTCATTATCGAAGTGAACCTCTTCTTCTCATCTAGCTTACAAATGGCTTTGTTTCTTTTACACCTTCAACAAAAGATGTAAAGAGATTCTTAAGTATATTTGCCATGAGAATAATATTAAGCTTAGATTGAGACATGAGAAAATAAATTGGAAAATGAGCTAGCAATTACTCAGTCTAAATTCATTTTAATATATATCTAAAACTCAGATTTTAAACATGAAATAAATTCCAAATTTCAATTCTTAAAATGACAAATTAAACATTAATAAACTGTTTTAACACAAGGCAATTCTCTAAAACCACAACCTAATATTTGTTCTCTAAATTCAGATTCTAAGAATGACAAATTCACTATATGCATGACTAATCTGATTCAAATGAGGTTAATGAATTAGATATATTGAAAAAGTTTAAGGGTTTAGAGATAGCCTTTGATCTTCTTTGTTGGTTGAGACAATCTTTGCACCACCACTTGAGTTTCTGCCCCATGGGTCTCCTCTTTATGGTTCTCTTGATCCCAATTATCTTTATCTTCAAACTGCTTCTATAGCTCCATGAGGGAATTTTACACCTTTCCCCCCCTCAAGATTGACTTGAATGGTGAATGAAAGCCAATCTTGAAGGGTTTTGTAAATCCTACTTCAGCTCAAACAATGGACCGACCAGTCCAGTAAGCACTTCAATGTAGCTTCTTTTGAAGCTTTGTTCGTGTCCATTCAATGGCCACTCGACCCTCAAATTATCTCAATGGTCGAGTGCTTCTTCTCAGTCGCGCCAGACTGATATATCTCCACTTAATCAAGTATAACTCGTGAACGGTTGCTCCGATTGGAATGATCTCACCTCCGGTGAACAGACAACTCAATTGTCTACAATATTTGTGAAGAGCGCGGAAGCTGGAAAAGAGTGGAAGACCTCCGTATGTGTCGAGAACCAATCCTGAACATTTGTCCACACCCTTCTTGTCACTTCTTTACTGCTCATAAGAACCAAACGTTTTGGAGCTTCTTTGTAGTATCCTTAGAGCTTCTCCACAGCTCCACACACTTCATAAAAAAAATTGGCTCCTTCCTCTAAGTGTTTCTATTCATTGTAGTCCTTCATGACTTGATTTCTTTTCTTATGGATCCCTTTGCTTTATCTTGTGTTTCTCATTAGAGTGTTCACACATGTCTCCTCTCCTTTAAATCTTCATCATAAGATTTAAAGAAAAATTTTAAAGTACATGTTGTGGGGTTTTAAGAAAACACTTAACAAAACTTGAGAAACCAAATAAAGAATTAAGATAACTAAGGTAATGAAAAATACTATATTTATTAGAAAAATATTTAAAAACGAATTTAAAATATTTTTAAAAATATTTTAAAAAAAACGAATTTAAAATATTTTTAGATAAATATAGAAATAAATAAATTCAAACATGAAATTCAAATTTTAAAACTTGAATTAAGATGAATTTAAATAAATTAAAAGATAAGAGTTTAGAGGGTAGCCTTTTAAAGTAGAGATGTGGTTTGAATCATCTTTGGGACCACTATCTTGACTTGGTCATGGCTTGGGCCATGTCTTGAGTCTTGAGTCTTGAAACCTTGTGCCTAGAAGATCTCAACTAGTGCACATTCAATCAGCTCTTAACAACTTTGACACTACCACACATGCTTTGGAGCTGATTCATCACCTTCCACCAGCTTTCCTCTCCACTAGATCTTCCACCATAGTCAACTCCGGTCTGCTTCCCCCGGTCAGCCTCTCTGGACTGCCATGTTCAAGTCATCCGGCTTAGTACTATGGTTGGGCTTGTCTGCGGTCTCTGAAGCTTGATGGTCATTGGTTCTAACTCCAAGCATTGATGATGCGCCGGAATGATATATGCCCACTGAATCGGGCATAACTTTTTATCGGTTGCTCGGATTGATACGATTTCACTTCCACTCTAACGATGACTCTATCGTCTAGAACTTTTGTGAAGAAGGCGGAAGCTGAATCGCAGTGGAAGGCTTTCGTACGAGTCGATCTTTGAGACGTTTCGGCAGAGATTTTACTTGTTGCCGAGAATGGAGTAACCAGAACTTGTAACTTAGTAACCGAAAGTATTTGTAACCAGAATGAGAGTTTAGTAACCAGAATGAGAGTTTTAGTAACCAAGAGTGAAAGATTTTAGTAACCAAGAATAAGAGTTTAGTAACCAAGAAGAGTGTATGAGTGTTTGAGTGTTTAGTGTTTAGTAAACAGAATGAGCAAAGGAATTGAAGCAGCTCCCCTTTAAGGACTGACTTCAAGACACCATAAACCTCCAACAAGTAGATTCACTGTTCTCCCTTGTGGATTTCATGGCTTCTCCAAACTGAAACTTCAAACTGCCTTGATAACCTCCATATAGAGTATCTACTCCAATGGCTCCAAGAACAGCTTCAAAACGCCATCTTTGTGGCTTCTTTTGCAGAATTCAAAACTAGCAGCTCAGATCTTGAGCCTGCTCTGATACCATGTTAGAATTTAGAGAGAGTGAGCTGCAAGATACACTCTACTCCAATATAAACTCACAAGAACACTTAAAGTGGAATTTGTGTGTTCATGTGTAAAGCCTTTAAGATACAACTCAATGAGAGTGTTCTTAAGGTAAAGAAGGAGTTATACACGCCAATATAAGCTGTGCATACTCAAGAATAAGTATGAGAGGCAACAGCACTCTCACACCAAAGATAACCCAATAACCCTTTAGAATAGTTTAGAGAATAGTGTAGAGAATGGAATGAAAGAAAGGTGGAGACCAAGCATTGCCAAAGCTTGGTCTCTCCATGAGATTATCAAGACTAGATTCTACCCATTTTAGTGTAAAGAGACGAGTTTAGTAAAGGGAAAAACTCCCCATTGGAGAGCTTAATATTATTAGTGATATGTGTTACATATTTATATAAGGTGTGAATGGAGTATGTGTCTCCCTTCTAAACCTAATTGAAACGGCCACATATACATACACATATACACAATTGGTAGTGTGGAAAGTGACATGAAGAGAGAGGGGAGCTGGTCCTAAGCATGTAGATAGTGACAGCTCCAAAGTGACCTCTTAAGCCAACATGTGACTCTTCCACTTGTTGCTTCTCTCTCTAATACCAACTTGTGATCTTTGAATGTTGTTGGACGCCCAAGAGTGATAGGGACACCTCCTAAACGGATCTTTAGGTCACATGTGACTCCTTGGAACTTGCATTGACTCCAAACTCACATGGGACCACCTTTTGCCGCCCAAACTCTATTTGAATCCTAGGGCCTTCTTCACTCCATTCATTGGCCCTAGGTTTGTACATCTTTATCAGCATATCTTGACCCTATATTTGCACAACTTCATCTTCGATACTGACCCGAGGTTTGCACATTCTTCTTTGGTAGTTTAACCTCGGTTTAGCACAACTTGATCTTGATAACTTATGACCCGGATTATGCACACGTTGTGGTCTTGATAACTTGACCCGGACTTTGCACATGTGTTTCTTGATGGAGAGTGGCGAGTGAACTCCCGGGTGTGTGACTTCTTCATCCGGTTCAATATGAGATAGATGTGGAGAGTTTAAAAGCCACTTATACCCATTTTGTCCCAAAACAGGCTAAAACCTAGAAAACATTGCTTAGTAGCTGTAAACAGCTATGTTAGTGTTTCTGGGGTTAAAAATTTGTCTTAATCCAATGCAACTAACTAATTATAAGAGTTTGAGATAGATGTGGAGAGTTTAAAAGCCACTTATACCCATTTTGTCCCAAAACAGGCTAACAGCAAGAAAACATTGCTTAGTAGCTGTAAAGAGCTATGTTAGTGTTTATGGGGTTAAAATGTGTCTTAATCCAATGCAACTAACTAATTATAAGAGTTTGAGATAGATGTGGAGAGTTTAAAAGCCACTTATACCAATTTTGTCCCAAAACATGCTAAAACCAAGAAAACATTGCTTAGAAGCTGTAAACAGCTATGTTAGTTTTTATGGGGTTAAAATGTGTCTTAATCCAATGCAACTAACTAATCATAAGAGTTTGAGATAGATGAGGAGAGTTTAAAAGCCACTTATACCAATTTTGTCCCAAAACATGCTAAAACCAAGAAAACATTGCTTAGAAGCTGTAAACAGCTATGTTAGTTTTTATGGGGTTAAAATGTGTCTTAATCCAATGCAACTAACTAAGTATAAGAGTTTGAGATAGATGTGGAGAGTTTAAAACCCACTTATACCCATTTTGTCCCAATAAAGGCTAAAACCAAGAAAACATTGCTTAGAAGCTGTAAACAGCTATGTTAGTGTTTCTGGGGTTAAAATGTGTCTTAATCCAATGCAAATAACTAATTATAAGAGTTTGAGATAGATGTGGAGAGTTTAAAAGCCACTTATACCCATTTTGTCCCAAAACAGGCTAAAACCAAGAAAACATTGCTTAGAAGCTGTAAACAGCTATGTTAGTGTTTATGGGGTTAAAATGTGTCTTAATCCAATGCATCTAACTAATTATAAGAGTTTGAGATAGATGTGGAGAGTTTAAAAGCCACTTATACCCATTTTGTCCCAAAACAGGCTAAACCAAGAAAACATTGCTTAGAAGCTGTAAACAGCTATGTTAGTGTTTCTGGGGTTAAAATGTGTCTTAATCCAATGCAACAAACTAATTATAAGAGTTTGAGATAGATGTGGAGAGTTTAAAAGCCACTTATACCCATTTTGTCCCAAAACAGGCTAACAGCAAGAAAACATTGCTTAGAAGTTGTAAACAGCTATGTTAGTGTTTCTGGGGTTAAAATGTGTCTTAATCAAATGCAACTAACTAATTATAAGAGTATGAGATAGATGTGGAGAGTTTAAAAGCCACTTATACCCATTTTGTCCTAAAACAGGCTAAAACCAAGAAAACATTGCTTAGAAGCTGTAAACAGCTATGTTAGTGTTTATGGGGTTAAAATGTGTCTAAATCCAATGCAACTAACTAATTATAAGAGTTTGAGATAGATGTGGAGAGTTTAAAAGCCACTTATACCCATTTTGTCCCAAAACAGGCTAAAACCTAGAAAACATTGCTTAGTAGCTGTAAACAGCTATGTTAGTGTTTCTGGGGTTAAAAATTTGTCTTAATCGAATGCAACTAACTAATTATAAGAGTTTGAGATAGATGTGGAGAGTTTAAAAGCCACTTATACCCATTTTGTCCCAAAACAGGCTAACAGCAAGAAAACATTGCTTAGTAGCTGTAAACAGCTATGTTAGTGTTTATGGGGTTAAAATGTGTCTTAATCCAATGCAACTAACTAATTATAAGAGTTTGAGATAGATGTGGAGAGTTTAAAAGCCACTTATACCAACTTTGTCCCAAAACATGCTAAAACCAAGAAAACATTGCTTAGAAGCTGTAAACAGCTATGTTAGTTTTTATGGGGTTAAAATGTGTCTTAATCCAATGCAACTAACTAATCATAAGAGTTTGAGATAGATGAGGAGAGTTTAAAAGCCACTTATACCAATTTTGTCCCAAAACATGCTAAAACCAAGAAAACATTGCTTAGACGCTGTAAACAGCTATGTTAGCTTTTATGGGGTTAAAATGTGTCTTAATCCAATGAAACTAACTAATTATAAGAGTTTGAGATAGATGTGGAGAGTTTAAAAGCCACTTATACCCATTTTGCCCCAAAACAGGCTAACAGCAAGAAAACATTGCTTAGAAGCAGTAAACAGCTATGTTAGTGTTTCTGGGGTTAAAATGTGTCTTAATCCAATGCAACTAACTAATTATAAGAGTTTGAGATAGATGTGGAGAGTTTAAAAGCCACTTATACCCATTTTGTCCCAAAACAGGCTAAAACCAATAAAACATTGCTTAGAAGGTGTAAACAGCTATGTTAGTGTTTATGGGGTTAAAATGTGTCTTAATCCAATGCAACTAACTAATTATAAGAGTTTGAGATAGATGTGGAGAGTTTAAAAGCCACTTATACCCATTTTGTCCCAAAAAAGGCTAAAACCAAGAAAACATTGCTTAGAAGCTGTAAACAGCTATGTTAGTGTTTCTGGGGTTAAAATGTGTCTTAATCCAATGCAACTAACTAATTATAAGAGTTTGAGATAGATGTGGAGAGTTTAAAAGCCACTTATACCCATTTTGTCCCAAAACAGGCTAAAACCAATAAAACATTGCTTAGAAGGTGTAAACAGCTATGTTAGTGTTTATGGGGTTAAAATGTTGGTTTTGCAAGAGAGAAAGCTCTTGATAAGGAAGAACAAAACCCCAATGGTTAAGTCTCCTTAAACCCACAACAAACTAACTCGATCTCAAGGGAAAGAAGAGGTCATCAACTTGTGATGAACTCCCCATAAAATAGCTTGAAAGAACCCTAAGAAAAGAGTAAATAAGAAGAGTTTAGGGTGAGATTTAGGAAGAGAATCGGCTGCCTTAAGGGCAGCCTCTAACCGTTTATACTCTAAGCTCTCTACATTGGAACTAAGAACATAAACATAAGTAGAGAGGAGATAAACGAAATAATGATTCTCTTATTATTGAATTGTGTTGTGTTAGATTACATATGAGCTCTCATACAACTTAATATAGGGAAACAAATGCATATGACCGTTAGACACACAATGAGATTCCAATGGGAGCTGAAAGTGACATTCACGAGTTGGTGTATATTGAAAGGGACAGCTCCTTCCCTTTGGTTGACTCGCTATGCTTCCCAACCAAAGCCACATGTGATCCTTCCTTCCTTCCTTGCCTTGTGACCGTTTGATCCTTCTTCCTTCCTTTCATTGTGGCCATTAGATCCTTCTTTCCTTCCTTGTGAGATATTTCCTTCTTCTTGGGCTTCTTCTTCTTATAAGGCCTTTGTTCTTCTTATAAGGCACTCATGGCCTTGCTAACTTGTCTCTTCCTTGCTCACACGGCCCACATGGCCTTTCTCATTGTGTTCGCGGCCTAACTGGCCGCTCTCATGCCTCCCATGGCCTCACCGGCCACTCTCTTCTTCTTCCATAGTTCGGCCTTACCGGCCTCTTTCTTCTCTTCTCCTTCTTACATGCTAATACTCCCCCGCACGCTTGATCGTCGGGACACTATGAGGACCAAAGATCAAGAGTGGACTAGTGTTGTCTACCTCATTAAAAACCTTAACAAAGAAAACCTCTTGGGATAAAACTTTGTTAAGGGAAAAAGAGTATAGCCTTCACTATCCATGATGTCCCTTGATCTTGGTTTGTAAAGAACCAGCTCTCTTCTCTTCATGTTTTGAACCGCTACTCTTCCTTAGTCCACCTTGCCTTTAACACACTTCTTATGATCTCCATCTTTGCACCTTTAGAATTTCTTTGAGGCTCTCATAATCTTCTTTACCCTTCAAACAAGTGATAAAGAAGAAACAATAAGTGTATGTTATGAGGAATATCAAAGACAATTTTTCACATTTCTTTGAGGCTCTCATAGTCTATAATGTATGAGGAATATCAAAGTAAATTTCTTTGAGGCTCTCATAAAACAATATGAGGAATATCAAAGACAATTTCAAAAGTGACAATTTAAGAGATCACATGAGAGAGTAAAGGCTAGTAATGGAGCTAATATAATAAATTTAAGAAAATAATTTAAATAGAGTAGAGTTTAGAGCACAGCCTTTTTATTTCGGTGTCTTTGATGGAGAAGAGGAAGAGAGTTTATCATTGTTGCGGTTTGAACTCTCTTCTTGAGACCGCTTCTTTAAAACGCGTCAGAATGATATATGCCCACTGATTCGGACATACCTTTCGAACGGCTGCTCGGATTGGTATGATTTCACTTCCACTGGCAAGATGACTCTATGGTCTAGACCTTTTGTGAAGAACGCGGAAGCTGAATCGCAGTGGAAGTCCTTCGTACGAATCGATCTTTGAAACGCATCGGCAAAACTTTTGCTTGTTGCAGAGAATTTGAAACCATAGACTGTGAGGTGCGGTGAAGCCACTTGAAAGTTGATCTCCCCCGCAACCCTTACTTGATGATGGGCTGAAACCTCATCATTTCACTTGAAACCTTGTGCATGACCTTCCTTGAAGTCTTGTGCACATCCGATCAATAACTTGGCACTAACACACATGCTTGTGAGCTGATTCATCACCTTCCACCAGCTTAACAAAGACTTGGTGGCCCTTGGTTCTAACTCCAGGCATTGTGCTGCGCCTCCTCATGGCTTTCTTGTAGCCTTCATCCTCGCCACTTCTTCTTGAGATAGCAAGCGAGCTCCACACAATCTTCAAGGTTGAAACTGAAACCAAATTCAATGGGACAGATTCTAAACAAGAGATTGTGAGTGATTAGAGAATAGAGTATAGAGTATCAAAGAGTATAAAGAGTATTAGTAACCAAAGAGTATAGTATCGAGTAACCGAGAATAGAGTATCGAGTAACCAAGAGTATTAGAGTATAAAGGAGAGTATGGGCGATAGTATAAGGTGAATGGAGAGTAGAATAGAGCTCAAGAGTTCCAATGGACAGAGTTATACTCTGTTTTCTTGAGTTTGCAGAAGCTTTGACAGCCAAGAGCATCCAAGAATCAACAAGCTTTTGGTGCTTTAATGGCTGAAACACATGGACCATATGGAAAATTAATTTCTCCAACGGTCAAGATATTGTGCTCATGGTAGAATCACCTAAACCTAGTGTTCTCCAAGAGCTTAAGACTTTAAGATTCACGAAACAACACATGAACAAGTGTTTTTCGCTGACTAGAATTGAACAAATCCCACAAGATATCATATTGAAGATGATTTTGTGGTCAGATTCAAATAAAAGCTAAAACCACCTTTGGAACACCCTTGTGTCCATCGGTTAAAAGACTGCACCTTGGACCAGTTTTAATCTATTTGACCAAGCGGACCATATATGCTAAAAACAAGACCTCTCTCTTCCTCAAGCTCGAATCTGGACACACCATACGGCCAGAAACAAAGCTTTCTCAACTTTGAGAAGAAAGAGAAGCGATTTAGCAACTAAACCTTTAAAGGAAAATTAACTAAAGCAAAATTAAACCTTTAAAGGAAACTCAATCCTAAGAGAATCCTAAGAATTTCGTGGCTCATACAAGCACACAAGAACCGTGAATCCTCACCATGAACAACACAATTTGCTCAATGGTTCATCACTTCCCACACATCCCAAATTAAACAAAGTTATTACCAAATCGGTAAAGCTTAAGGATGGGGCTTTTAAACTCGATTTCTCATCACTCACTTGGTCTACAAATTCTAACAAGACAAGAGACCAAGCTTACTCAATATTGAGCTGTTTTGAGAATCGATTTAACAATTAAACCAAAAAATAAACCTTTAAAGACTCCTAAGCTTAAGCGGATTACCTAGGACCTAAGACAAATCAAAAGACTGACTTTAGATCGAGTTTGAGTCACCAAGAACAGAACCGGCTCTGATACCATGTTGGTTTTGCAAGAGAGAAAGCTCTTGATAAGGAAGAACAAAACCCCAATGGTTAAGTCTCCTTAAACCCACAACAAACTAACTCGATCTCAAGGGAAAGAAGAGGTCATCAACTTGTGATGAACTCCCCATAAAATAGCTTGAAAGAACCCTAAGAAAAGAGTAAATAAGAAGAGTTTAGGGTGAGATTTAGGAAGAGAATCGGCTGCCTTAAGGGCAGCCTCTAACCGTTTATACTCTAAGCTCTCTACATTGGAACTAAGAACATAAACATAAGTAGAGAGGAGATAAACGAAATAATGATTCTCTTATTATTGAATTGTGTTGTGTTAGATTACATATGAGCTCTCATACAACTTAATATAGGGAAACAAATGCATATGACCGTTAGACACACAATGAGATTCCAATGGGAGCTGAAAGTGACATTCACGAGTTGGTGTATATTGAAAGGGACAGCTCCTTCCCTTTGGTTGACTCGCTATGCTTCCCAACCAAAGCCACATGTGATCCTTCCTTCCTTCCTTGCCTTGTGACCGTTTGATCCTTCTTCCTTCCTTTCATTGTGGCCATTAGATCCTTCTTTCCTTCCTTGTGAGATATTTCCTTCTTCTTGGGCTTCTTCTTCTTATAAGGCCTTTGTTCTTCTTATAAGGCACTCATGGCCTTGCTAACTTGTCTCTTCCTTGCTCACACGGCCCACATGGCCTTTCTCATTGTGTTCGCGGCCTAACTGGCCGCTCTCATGCCTCCCATGGCCTCACCGGCCACTCTCTTCTTCTTCCATAGTTCGGCCTTACCGGCCTCTTTCTTCTCTTCTCCTTCTTACATGCTAATACTCCCCCGCACGCTTGATCGTCGGGACACTATGAGGACCAAAGATCAAGAGTGGACTAGTGTTGTCTACCTCATTAAAAACCTTAACAAAGAAAACCTCTTGGGATAAAACTTTGTTAAGGGAAAAAGAGTATAGCCTTCACTATCCATGATGTCCCTTGATCTTGGTTTGTAAAGAACCAGCTCTCTTCTCTTCATGTTTTGAACCGCTACTCTTCCTTAGTCCACCTTGCCTTTAACACACTTCTTATGATCTCCATCTTTGCACCTTTAGAATTTCTTTGAGGCTCTCATAATCTTCTTTACCCTTCAAACAAGTGATAAAGAAGAAACAATAAGTGTATGTTATGAGGAATATCAAAGACAATTTTTCACATTTCTTTGAGGCTCTCATAGTCTATAATGTATGAGGAATATCAAAGTAAATTTCTTTGAGGCTCTCATAAAACAATATGAGGAATATCAAAGACAATTTCAAAAGTGACAATTTAAGAGATCACATGAGAGAGTAAAGGCTAGTAATGGAGCTAATATAATAAATTTAAGAAAATAATTTAAATAGAGTAGAGTTTAGAGCACAGCCTTTTTATTTCGGTGTCTTTGATGGAGAAGAGGAAGAGAGTTTATCATTGTTGCGGTTTGAACTCTCTTCTTGAGACCGCTTCTTTAAAACGCGTCAGAATGATATATGCCCACTGATTCGGACATACCTTTCGAACGGCTGCTCGGATTGGTATGATTTCACTTCCACTGGCAAGATGACTCTATGGTCTAGACCTTTTGTGAAGAACGCGGAAGCTGAATCGCAGTGGAAGTCCTTCGTACGAATCGATCTTTGAAACGCATCGGCAAAACTTTTGCTTGTTGCAGAGAATTTGAAACCATAGACTGTGAGGTGCGGTGAAGCCACTTGAAAGTTGATCTCCCCCGCAACCCTTACTTGATGATGGGCTGAAACCTCATCATTTCACTTGAAACCTTGTGCATGACCTTCCTTGAAGTCTTGTGCACATCCGATCAATAACTTGGCACTAACACACATGCTTGTGAGCTGATTCATCACCTTCCACCAGCTTAACAAAGACTTGGTGGCCCTTGGTTCTAACTCCAGGCATTGTGCTGCGCCTCCTCATGGCTTTCTTGTAGCCTTCATCCTCGCCACTTCTTCTTGAGATAGCAAGCGAGCTCCACACAATCTTCAAGGTTGAAACTGAAACCAAATTCAATGGGACAGATTCTAAACAAGAGATTGTGAGTGATTAGAGAATAGAGTATAGAGTATCAAAGAGTATAAAGAGTATTAGTAACCAAAGAGTATAGTATCGAGTAACCGAGAATAGAGTATCGAGTAACCAAGAGTATTAGAGTATAAAGGAGAGTATGGGCGATAGTATAAGGTGAATGGAGAGTAGAATAGAGCTCAAGAGTTCCAATGGACAGAGTTATACTCTGTTTTCTTGAGTTTGCAGAAGCTTTGACAGCCAAGAGCATCCAAGAATCAACAAGCTTTTGGTGCTTTAATGGCTGAAACACATGGACCATATGGAAAATTAATTTCTCCAACGGTCAAGATATTGTGCTCATGGTAGAATCACCTAAACCTAGTGTTCTCCAAGAGCTTAAGACTTTAAGATTCACGAAACAACACATGAACAAGTGTTTTTCGCTGACTAGAATTGAACAAATCCCACAAGATATCATATTGAAGATGATTTTGTGGTCAGATTCAAATAAAAGCTAAAACCACCTTTGGAACACCCTTGTGTCCATCGGTTAAAAGACTGCACCTTGGACCAGTTTTAATCTATTTGACCAAGCGGACCATATATGCTAAAAACAAGACCTCTCTCTTCCTCAAGCTCGAATCTGGACACACCATACGGCCAGAAACAAAGCTTTCTCAACTTTGAGAAGAAAGAGAAGCGATTTAGCAACTAAACCTTTAAAGGAAAATTAACTAAAGCAAAATTAAACCTTTAAAGGAAACTCAATCCTAAGAGAATCCTAAGAATTTCGTGGCTCATACAAGCACACAAGAACCGTGAATCCTCACCATGAACAACACAATTTGCTCAATGGTTCATCACTTCCCACACATCCCAAATTAAACAAAGTTATTACCAAATCGGTAAAGCTTAAGGATGGGGCTTTTAAACTCGATTTCTCATCACTCACTTGGTCTACAAATTCTAACAAGACAAGAGACCAAGCTTACTCAATATTGAGCTGTTTTGAGAATCGATTTAACAATTAAACCAAAAAATAAACCTTTAAAGACTCCTAAGCTTAAGCGGATTACCTAGGACCTAAGACAAATCAAAAGACTGACTTTAGATCGAGTTTGAGTCACCAAGAACAGAACCGGCTCTGATACCATGTTGGTTTTGCAAGAGAGAAAGCTCTTGATAAGGAAGAACAAAACCCCAATGGTTAAGTCTCCTTAAACCCACAACAAACTAACTCGATCTCAAGGGAAAGAAGAGGTCATCAACTTGTGATGAACTCCCCATAAAATAGCTTGAAAGAACCCTAAGAAAAGAGTAAATAAGAAGAGTTTAGGGTGAGATTTAGGAAGAGAATCGGCTGCCTTAAGGGCAGCCTCTAACCGTTTATACTCTAAGCTCTCTACATTGGAACTAAGAACATAAACATAAGTAGAGAGGAGATAAACGAAATAATGATTCTCTTATTATTGAATTGTGTTGTGTTAGATTACATATGAGCTCTCATACAACTTAATATAGGGAAACAAATGCATATGACCGTTAGACACACAATGAGATTCCAATGGGAGCTGAAAGTGACATTCACGAGTTGGTGTATATTGAAAGGGACAGCTCCTTCCCTTTGGTTGACTCGCTATGCTTCCCAACCAAAGCCACATGTGATCCTTCCTTCCTTCCTTGCCTTGTGACCGTTTGATCCTTCTTCCTTCCTTTCATTGTGGCCATTAGATCCTTCTTTCCTTCCTTGTGAGATATTTCCTTCTTCTTGGGCTTCTTCTTCTTATAAGGCCTTTGTTCTTCTTATAAGGCACTCATGGCCTTGCTAACTTGTCTCTTCCTTGCTCACACGGCCCACATGGCCTTTCTCATTGTGTTCGCGGCCTAACTGGCCGCTCTCATGCCTCCCATGGCCTCACCGGCCACTCTCTTCTTCTTCCATAGTTCGGCCTTACCGGCCTCTTTCTTCTCTTCTCCTTCTTACATGCTAATATAAAATGTGTCTTAATCCAATGCAACTAACTAATTATAAGAGTTTGAGATAGATGTGGAGAGTTTAAAAGCCACTTATACCCATTTTGTCCCAAAAAAGGCTAAAACCAAGAAAACATTGCTTAGAAGCTGTAAACAGCTATGTTAGTGTTTCTGGGGTTAAAATGTGTCTTAATCCAATGCAACTAACTAATTATAAGAGTTTGAGATAGATGTGGAGAGTTTAAAAGCCACTTATACCCATTTTGTCCCAAAACAGGCTAAAACCAAGAAAACATTGCTTAGAAGTTGTAAACAGCTATGTTAGTGTTTATGGGGTTAAAATGTGTCTTAATCCAATGCAACTAACTAATTATAAGAGTTTGAGATAGATGTGGAGAGTTTAAAAGCCACTTATACCCATTTTGTCCCAAAACAGGCTAACTGCAAGAAAACATTGCTTAGTAGCTGTAAACAGCTATGTTAGTGTTTATGGGGTTAAAATGTGTCTTAATCCAATGCAACTAACTAAGTATAAGAGTTTGAGATAGATGTGGAGAGTTTAAAACCCACTTATACCCATTTTGTCCCAATAAAGGCTAAAACCAAGAAAACATTGCTTAGAAGCTGTAAACAGCTATGTTAGTGTTTCTGGGGTTAAAATGTTTCTTAATCCAATGCAAATAACTAATTATAAGAGTTTGAGATAGATGTGGAGAGTTTAAAAGCCACTTATACCCATTTTGTCCCAAAACAGGCTAAAACCAAGAAAACATTGCTTAGAAGCTGTAAACAGCTATCTTAGTGTTTATGGGGTTAAAATGTGTCTTAATCCAATGCATCTAACTAATTATAAGAGTTTGAGATAGATGTGGAGAGTTTAAAAGCCACTTATACCCATTTTGTCCCAAAACAGGCTAAACCAAGAAAACATTGCTTAGAAGCTGTAAACAGCTATGTTAGTGTTTCTGGGGTTAAAATGTGTCTTAATCCAATGCAACTAACTAATTATAAGAGTTTGAGATAGATGTGGAGAGTTTAAAAGCCACTTATACCCATTTTGTCCCAAAACAGGCTAACAGCAAGAAAACATTGCTTAGAAGTTGTAAACAGCTATGTTAGTGTTTCTGGGGTTAAAATGTGTCTTAATCAAATGCAACTAACTAATTATAAGAGTATGAGATAGATGTGGAGAGTTTAAAAGCCACTTATACCCATTTTGTCCTAAAACAGGCTAAAACCAAGAAAACATTGCTTAGAAGCTGTAAACAGCTATGTTAGTGTTTATGGGGTTAAAATGTGTCTTAATCCAATGCAACTAACTAATTATAAGAGTTTGAGATAAATGTGGAGAGTTTAAAAGCCACTTATACCCATTTTGTCCCAAAACAGGCTAAAACCTAGAAAACATTGCTTAGTAGCTGTAAACAGCTATGTTAGTGTTTCTGGGGTTAAAAATTTGTCTTAATCCAATGCAACTAACTAATTATAAGAGTTTGAGATAGATGTGGAGAGTTTAAAAGCCACTTATACCCATTTTGTCCCAAAACAGGCTAACAGCAAGAAAACATTGCTTAGTAGCTGTAAACAGCTATGTTAGTGTTTATGGGGTTAAAATGTGTCTTAATCCAATGCAACTAACTAATTATAAGAGTTTGAGATAGATGTGGAGAGTTTAAAAGCCACTTATACCCATTTTGTCCCAAAACAGGCTAAAACTTAGAAAACATTGCTTAGTAGCTGTAAACAGCTATGTTAGTGTTTCTGGGGTTAAAAATGTGTCTTAATCCAATGCAACTAACTAATTATAAGAGTTTGAGATAGATGTGGAGAGTTTAAAAGCCACTTATACCCATTTTGTCCCAAAACAGGCTAACAGCAAGAAAACATTGCTTAGTAGCTGTAAACAGCTATGTTAGTGTTTATGGGGTTAAAATGTGTCTTAATCCAATGCAACTAACTAATTATAAGAGTTTGAGATAGATGTGGAGAGTTTAAAAGCCACTTATACCAATTTTGTCCCAAAACATGCTAAAACCAAGAAAACATTGCTTAGAAGCTGTAAACAGCTATGTTAGTTTTTATGGGGTTAAAATGTGTCTTAATCCAATGCAACTAACTAATCATAAGAGTTTGAGATAGATGAGGAGAGTTTAAAAGCCACTTATACCAATTTTGTCCCAAAACATGCTAAAACCAAGAAAACATTGCTTAGAAGCTGTAAACAGCTATGTTAGTTTTTATGGGGTTAAAATGTGTCTTAATCCAATGAAACTAACTAATTATAAGAGTTTGAGATAGATGTGGAGAGTTTAAAAGCCACTTATACCCATTTTGTCCCAAAACAGGCTAAACTAAGAAAACATTGCTCAGAAGCTGTAAACAGCTATGTTAGTGTTTCTGGGGTTAAAATGTGTCTTAATCCAATGCAACTAACTAATTATAAGAGTTTGAGATAGATGTGGAGAGTTTAAAAGCCACTTATACCCATTTTGTCCCAAAACAGGCTAACAGCAAGAAAACATTGCTTAGAAGCAGTAAACAGCTATGTTAGTGTTTCTGGGGTTAAAATGTGTCTTAATCCAATGCAACTAACTAATAATAAGAGTTTGAGATAGATGTGGAGAGTTTAAAAGCCACTTATACCAATTTTGTCCCAAAACATCTTAAAACCAAGAAAACATTGCTTAGAAGCTGTAAACAGCTATGTTAGTTTTTATGGGGTTAAAATGTGTCTTAATCCAATGCAACTAACTAATTATAAGAGTTTGAGATAGATGTGGAGAGTTTAAAAGCCACTTATACCCATTTTGTCCCAAAACAGGCTAAACCAAGAAAACATTGCTTAGAAGCTGTAAACAGCTATGTTAGTGTTTCTGGGGTTAAAATGTGTCTTAATCCAATGCAACTAACTAATTATAAGAGTTTGAGATAGATGTGGAGAGTTTAAAAGCCACTTATACCCATTTTGTCCCAAAACAGGCTAACAGCAAGAAAACATTGCTTAGAAGCTGTAAACAGCTATGTTAGTGTTTCTGGGGTTAAAATGTGTCTTAATCCAATGCAACTAACTAATTATAAGAGTTTGAGATAGATGTGGAGAGTTTAAAAGCCACTTATACCCATTTTGTCCTAAAACAGGCTAAAACCAAGAAAACATTGCTTAGAAGCTGTAAACAGCTATGTTAGTGTTTATGTGGTTAAAATGTGTCTTAATCCAATGCAACTAACTAATTATAAGAGTTTGAGATAGATGTGGAGAGTTTAAAAGCCACTTATACCCATTTTGTCCCAAAACAGGCTAAAACCTAGAAAACATTGCTTAGAAGCTGTAAACAGCTATGTTAGTGTTTCTGGGGTTAAAAATGTGTCTTAATCCAATGCAACTAACTAATTATAAGAGTTTGAGATAGATGTGGAGAGTTTAAAAGCCACTTATACCCATTTTGTCCTAAAACAGGCTAAAACCAAGAAAACATTGCTTAGAAGCTGTAAACAGCTATGTTAGTGTTTATGTGGTTAAAATGTGTCTTAATCCAATGCAACTAACTAATTATAAGAGTTTGAGATAGATGTGGAGAGTTTAAAAGCCACTTATACCCATTTTGTCCCAAAACAGGCTAAAACCTAGAAAACATTGCTTAGAAGCTGTAAACAGCTATGTTAGTGTTTCTGGGGTTAAAAATGTGTCTTAATCCAATGCAACTAACTAATTATAAGAGTTTGAGATAGATGTGGAGAGTTTAAAAGCCACTTATACCCATTTTGTCCCAAAACAGGCTAACAGCAAGAAAACATTGCTTAGTAGCTGTAAACAGCTATGTTAGTGTTTATGGGGTTAAAATGTGTCTTAATCCAATGCAATTAACTAAGTATAAGAGTTTGAGATAGATGTGGAGAGTTTAAAAGCCACTTATACCCATTTTGTCCCAAAACAGGCTAAAACCAATAAAACATTGCTTAGAAGCTATAAACAGCTATGTTAGTGTTTATGGGGTTAATATGTGTCTTAATCCAATGCAACTAACTAATTATAAGAGTTTGAGATAGATGTGGAGAGTTTAAAAGCCACTTATACCCATTTTGTCCCAATAAAGGCTAAAACCAAGAAAACATTGCTTAGAAGCTGTAAACAGCTATCTTAGTATTTCTGGGGTTAAAATGTGTCTTAATCCAATGCAACTAACTAATTCTAAGAGTTTGAGATAGATGTGGAGAGTTTAAAAGCCACTTATACCCATTTTGTCCCAAACAGGCTAAAACCAAGAAAACATTGCTTAGAAGCTGTAAACAGTTATGTTAGTGTTTATGGGGTTAAATTGTGTCTTAATCCAATGCAACTAACTAATTATAAGAGTTTGAGATAGATGTGGAGAGTTTAAAAGCCACTTATACCCATTTTGTCCCAAAAGAGGCTAAACCAAGAAAACATTGCTTAGAAGCTGTAAACAGCTATGTTAGTGTTTCTGAGGTTAAAATGTGTCTTAATCCAATGCAACTAACTAATTATAAGAGTTTGAGATAGATGTGGAGAGTTTAAAAGCTACTTATACCCATTTTGTCCCAAAACAGGCTAACAGCAAGAAAACATTGCTTAGAAGCTGTAAACAGCTATGTTAGTGTTTCTGGGGTTAAAATGTGTCTTAATCCAATGCAACTCACTAATTATAAGAGTTTGAGATAGATGTGGAGAGTTTAAAAGCCACTTATTATTAGAATGTACCAAGGAGGAGAGAGGAGAGGCCGGTAAGGCCGAACCTTGGAAGAAGAGAAGAAAGGCCGGAAAGGCCATGTAAAGGCCGGTAAGGCCATGTCCGTGTCCGTGAGCGACCATGTACCGTGTCCGGTACCATGTACCGTGTCCGTGAACGGACCCATGTCCGGAGAGCGGCCAGTTAGGCCGTGAACACATTGAAGAGCAGGCCCGTCCGTACAGGCCCGTCCGTACAGGCCCGTCCGTACAGGCCCGTCCGTACAGGCCCGTCCGTACTATTAGTATATATGAAGGAGAAGAGAGAGTGAGGCCGGTGAGGCCGAGCTGCACAAGGAAGAAGAGAGTGGCCGGTAAGGCTGCTAGTACAAGAAGTGTGGCCGGTAAGGCCATGAGTGGTGTGGGAGCGGCCAGTAAGGCCGTGAGCACAATAAGAGTGGCCAATAAGGCCATGTGGGCCGTGAGAGCAAGGAGAGTGGTCAGCAAGGCCATAAGTGCAATATAAGAAGAACAAAGGCCTTATAAGAAGAAGAAGCCCAAGAAGAAGGAAATATCTCACAAGGAAGGGAAGAAGGATCCAATGGCCATAAGGGAAGGAGATCTAACGGTCACAAGGCATGGAAGGGAAGGAAATCACGTGTGGCTTTGGTTGGGAAGCATAGCGAGTCAACCAAAGACAAGGAGCTGTCCCTTTCATCTCTCCTTTGAATCCCTTGTGTGCCTAACGGCTCTATGCCTTTGTTTTCTCTATATTAAGCTGTAATTCTCTCATATGTAAGATATCACAACATTATCTAATACTAAGAGAATCCGTTTCCCATCTTCTCCTCTCTACACAAGTGTTTATGTTCTTATTAGCAATGTAGAGAGCCTAGGGGTAAACGGTTAGAGGCTGCCCTTAAGGCAGCCTATTCTCTTCCCAAATCTCACCTAAAGTCTTCTTATTTACTCTTTACTAAGCCTTGTTTATGGGGAGTTCATCACAAGTTGATGTTCTCTCCTCCCCCTTGAGAATGAGTTAGTTTGTTGTGGGTAAAGGGGGATTCATTCACCAAGTGTTTGTCTACCCTCTCTTGTGAGCTTTGTCTCATAAATCCCAACATGGTATCAGAGCAGGTTCTGTTCTTGGTGATTTAAACTCATTCTCAAAGTCGTTTTCTTAGGAGTTAGCTTAGTTAAAGTTTTAGACTTTGCTTAGGTGTTAAATCGCTTAGCTTAGTTTCTTTAAAGCTTTAATTTTGCTTTTGTTGATTAAATCGATTCTCTAGCAGCTCATTGTTGAGTAAGCTTGGTCTCTTGTCTTGTTAGAATTTGTAGACCAAGTGTGTGGAAAGAAATCGATTTTACAAGCCCCATCCTTAAGCTTTACCGATTTGGTAATAGCTTTGTTTATTTTGGGATGTGTGGGAAGTGATGAACCATTGAGCAAATTGTGTTGTTCATGGTGAGGATTCACGGTTCTTGTGTGCTTGTATGAGCCACGAAATTCTTAGGATTTAGCTCTCTTAGGATTTAGTTAATTTTCCTCTAAAGGTTTAATTTTGCTTTTGTTAAATTTCCTTTAAAGGCTTAATTACTAAATCGCTACTTCTTCTTCTCAATGTTGAGAAAGCTTTGTTTCTGGCCCTATGGTGTGTCCAGATCCAAGCTTGAAGAAGAGAGAGATCTTAATTTTCGCATCTCATGTCCGCTTGGTCAACTAGACTAAAGCTGTTCAAAGATGCATTCTTTTAACCGTTGGACAATAGGTTGTTCCAAAGGCTTTTGTTGTTTCTTCTTTGCTTGGGACCACGAAAAACATCTTCTATATGTTATTTTCGTGGATCTAAAGCCTTAAGATCTTGGAGAACACTTTGTTTAAGTGATTCTACCATGAGTTAGGTCCAAACCGTTGGAGAAATTAATTTTCCAAACGGTCCATGTGTTTCAGCCATTAAAGCACCAAAGTCTTGTTGAATGTTGGATGCTCTTGGCTGTCAAAGCTTCTGCAAACTCAAGAAAACAGAGTATAACTCTGTCCATAAGAACTCTTGAGCAAATTCTCTATTCTACTCTCCACTCATCTTATACTACCCCCCATTCTCTTATATATATACTCTATTATACTCTCTTTGGTTACTTATTCTCCATTTACACTCTATACTCTACTCTACACTCTATACTCTAACCCCTAACAATCTCTTGTTTAGAATCTGTCCCATTAAATTTTGGTTTCAGTTTCAAACTTGAAGATTGTGTGGAGCTCACTTGCTATCTCAAGAAGAAGTGGCGAGGTTGAAGGCTACAAAGAAGCCATGAGAAGGCGCAGCACAATGCTTGGAGTTAGAACCAATGGCCATCAAGCTTCTTAGACCACACGTTTCACCACCATAGTAATAAACTCCGGCGGTCAGGTTTACCCGAGGAGAGCAGAAGACTCTTTTGAGCGAGGTAACCTATTAAGCTGACCGAGAGAGATAAAGCTTTGGGTATTAAACTCCGGCGGTTAGACTCATCCGAGGAGAGCAGAAGACTCTTTTGAGCGAGGTGGTCTATTTAAGGCTGACCGAGAGAGATAAAGCTATGGAGGAAGTTCTAGTGGAGAGAGCTGGTGGAAGGTGATGAATCAGCCCAAGGACATGTGTATTAGTGCCAAGTTGTTGATCGGATGTGCACAATGGTCTTTAGGAAAGGTGATGCACAAGGTTTCAACTGTTGATTGGATGTGCACAAGAACGGTGATGCACAAGGCTTCAACTGAGGTGATGAGGTTTCAGCCCATCATCAAGTAAAGGTTACGGGGGAGATCAAGTGACTTCAGACCGTACCTCACAGATTCTGCTCGGCCACAAGCAAAAGTCTTTACTTAAAGCTCAGCCGAAGCGTCTCAAAGATCGACTCGGACGAAACCCTTCCACTGCGATTCGGCTTCCGCGTTCTTCATTAAAGTTCGAGACCACAGAGTCATCTTGCCAGTGGAAGTGGAATCATACCAATCCGAGCAGCCGTTCGAAAGTTATGTCCGATTCAGTGGGCATGTGTCAGTCTGACAAATAAAACTGACCAGGTTTAAAAACCATGGTTAGAGTAGGAGCGGTCTCAAGGAGGAATTCCAAACCGCAACAGTGATCAACTCTCTCCCTCCTATCCATCAAAACACCATAAAGGCTGTGCTCTAAACTCTTCTCTATTTTAATTCATAAATTCATTACCTTAGTTTCATTACTAGTCTTTAGTCTTTAATATGTTCTCTTAAATGGTCACACTTTTAGAAATTTTCTTTGATATTCCTCATAGCAAACACTTATTCTTTTCTTCTTTATCACTTGTTTAAGGGGTAAAGGAGACTATGAGAGCCTCAAAGAAATTCTAAAGGCGCAAGGATGGAGATCATAAGGAATGTGCTAAAGGCAAGGTGGGCTAAGGAGTAGGAGCGGTTCAAATCATGAAGAGAAGGGAGCTAGTTCTTTGCAAACCAAGGTCAAGGGACATCATGGATAGTGGAGTCTATACTCTTTTTCCCTTAACAAAGTTTTATCCCAAGAGGTTTTCTTTGTTGAGGTTTTTAATGAGGTAGATGACACTAGTCCACCCTTGATCTTTGGTCCCCATGGTGTCCCACCGATCAAGCGTGCGGGGGAGTATTAGAATGTACCAAGGAGGAGAGAGGAGAGGCCGGTAAGGCCGAACCTTGGAAGAAGAGAAGAAAGGCCGGAAAGGCCATGTAAAGGCCGGTAAGGCCATGTCCGTGTCCGTGAGCGACCATGTACCGTGTCCGGTACCATGTACCGTGTCCGTGAACGGACCCATGTCCGGAGAGCGGCCAGTTAGGCCGTGAACACATTGAAGAGCAGGCCCGTCCGTACAGGCCCGTCCGTACAGGCCCGTCCGTACAGGCCCGTCCGTACAGGCCCGTCCGTACTATTAGTATATATGAAGGAGAAGAGAGAGTGAGGCCGGTGAGGCCGAGCTGCACAAGGAAGAAGAGAGTGGCCGGTAAGGCTGCTAGTACAAGAAGTGTGGCCGGTAAGGCCATGAGTGGTGTGGGAGCGGCCAGTAAGGCCGTGAGCACAATAAGAGTGGCCAATAAGGCCATGTGGGCCGTGAGAGCAAGGAGAGTGGTCAGCAAGGCCATAAGTGCAATATAAGAAGAACAAAGGCCTTATAAGAAGAAGAAGCCCAAGAAGAAGGAAATATCTCACAAGGAAGGGAAGAAGGATCCAATGGCCATAAGGGAAGGAGATCTAACGGTCACAAGGCATGGAAGGGAAGGAAATCACGTGTGGCTTTGGTTGGGAAGCATAGCGAGTCAACCAAAGACAAGGAGCTGTCCCTTTCATCTCTCCTTTGAATCCCTTGTGTGCCTAACGGCTCTATGCCTTTGTTTTCTCTATATTAAGCTGTAATTCTCTCATATGTAAGATATCACAACATTATCTAATACTAAGAGAATCCGTTTCCCATCTTCTCCTCTCTACACAAGTGTTTATGTTCTTATTAGCAATGTAGAGAGCCTAGGGGTAAACGGTTAGAGGCTGCCCTTAAGGCAGCCTATTCTCTTCCCAAATCTCACCTAAAGTCTTCTTATTTACTCTTTACTAAGCCTTGTTTATGGGGAGTTCATCACAAGTTGATGTTCTCTCCTCCCCCTTGAGAATGAGTTAGTTTGTTGTGGGTAAAGGGGGATTCATTCACCAAGTGTTTGTCTACCCTCTCTTGTGAGCTTTGTCTCATAAATCCCAACACTTATACCAATTTTGTCCCAAAACATGCTAAAACCAAGAAAACATTGCTTAGAAGCGTAAACAGCTATGTTAGTTTTTATGGGGTTAAAATGTGTCTTAATCCAATGCAACTAACTAATTATAAGAGTTTGAGATAGATGTGGAGAGTTTAAAAGCCACTTATACCCATTTTGTCCCAATAAAGGCTAAAACCAAGAAAACATTGCTTAGAAGCTGTAAACAGCTATCTTAGTGTTTCTGGGGTTAAAATGTGTCTTAATCCAATGCAACTAGCTAATTATAAGAGTTTGAGATAGATGTGGAGAGTTTAAAAGCCACTTATACCCATTTTGTCCCAAAACAGGCTAAAACCAAGAAAACATTGCTTAGAAGCTGTAAACAGTTATGTTAGTGTTTATGGGGTTAAAATGTGTCTTAATCCAATGCAACTAACTAATTATAAGAGTTTGAGATAGATGTGGAGAGTTTAAAAGCCACTTATACCCATTTTGTCCCAAAAGAGGCTAAACCAAGAAAACATTGCTTAGAAGCTGTAAACAGCTATGTTAGTGTTTCTGAGGTTAAAATGTGTCTTAATCCAATGCAACTAACTAATTATAAGAGTTTGAGATAGATGTGGAGAGTTTAAAAGCTACTTATACCCATTTTGTCCCAAAACAGGCTAACAGCAAGAAAACATTGCTTAGAAGCTGTAAACAGCTATGTTAGTTTTTATGGGGTTAAAATGTGTCTTAATCCAATGAAACTAACTAATTATAAGAGTTTGAGATAGATGTGGAGAGTTTAAAAGCCACTTATACCCATTTTGTCCCAAAACAGGCTAAACCAAGAAAACATTGCTCAGAAGCTGTAAACAGCTATGTTAGTGTTTCTGGGGTTAAAATGTGTCTTAATCCAATGCAACTAACTAATTATAAGAGTTTGAGATAGATGTGGAGAGTTTAAAAGCCACTTATACCCATTTTGTCCCAAAACAGGCTAACAGCAAGAAAACATTGCTTAGAAGCAGTAAACAGCTATGTTAGTGTTTCTGGGGTTAAAATGTGTCTTAATCCAATGCAACTAACTAATTATAAGAGTTTGAGATAGATGTGGAGAGTTTAAAAGCCACTTATACCAATTTTGTCCCAAAACATGCTAAAACCAAGAAAACATTGCTTAGAAGCTGTAAACAGCTATGTTAGTTTTTATGGGGTTAAAATGTGTCTTAATCCAATGCAACTAACTAATTATAAGAGTTTGAGATAGATGTGGAGAGTTTAAAAGCCACTTATACCCATTTTGTCCCAAAACAGGCTAAACCAAGAAAACATTGCTTAGAAGCTGTAAACAGCTATGTTAGTGTTTCTGGGGTTAAAATGTTTCTTAATCCAATGCAACTACCTAATTATAAGAGTTTGAGATAGATGTGGAGAGTTTAAAAGCCACTTATACCCATTTTGTCCCAAAACAGGCTAACAGCAAGAAAACATTGCTTAGAAGCTGTAAACAGCTATGTTAGTGTTTCTGGGGTTAAAATGTGTCTTAATCCAATGCAACTAACTAATTATAAGAGTTTGAGATAGATGTGGAGAGTTTAAAAGCCACTTATACCCATTTTGTCCTAAAACAGGCTAAAACTAAGAAAACATTGCTTAGAAGCTGTAAACAGCTATGTTAGTGTTTATGTGGTTAAAATGTGTCTTAATCCAATGCAACTAACTAATTATAAGAGTTTGAGATAGATGTGGAGAGTTTAAAAGCCACTTATACCCATTTTGTCCCAAAACAGGCTAAAACCTAGAAAACATTGCTTAGAAGCTGTAAACAGCTATGTTAGTGTTTCTGGGGTTTAAAATGTGTCTTAATCCAATGCAACTAACTAATTATAAGAGTTTGAGATAGATGTGGAGAGTTTAAAAGCCACTTATACCCATTTTGTCCCAAAACAGGCTAACAGCAAGAAAACATTGCTTAGTAGCTGTAAACAGCTATGTTAGTTTTTATGGGGTTAAAATGTGTCTTAATCCAATGCAACTAACTAATTATAAGAGTTTGAGATAGATGTGGAGAGTTTAAAAGCCACTTATACCCATTTTGTCCCAAAACAGGCTAAAACCAAGAAAACATTGCTTAGAAGTTGTAAACAGCTATGTTAGTGTTTATGGGGTTAAAATGTGTCTTAATCCAATGCAACTAACTAATTATAAGAGTTTGAGATAGATGTGGAGAGTTTAAAAGCCACTTATACCCATTTTGTCCCAAAACAGGCTAACTGCAAGAAAACATTGCTTAGTAGCTGTAAACAGCTATGTTAGTTTTTATGGGGTTAAAATGTGTCTTAATCCAATGCAACTAACTAATTATAAGAGTTTGAGATAGATGTGGAGAGTTTAAAACCCACTTATACCCATTTTGTCCCAATAAAGGCTAAAACCAAGAAAACATTGCTTAGAAGTTGTAAACAGCTATGTTAGTGTTTCTGGGGTTAAAATGTTTCTTAATCCAATGCAAATAACTAATTATAAGAGTTTGAGATAGATGTGGAGAGTTTAAAAGCCACTTATACCCATTTTGTCCCAAAACAGGCTAAAACCAATAAAACATTGCTTAGTAGCTGTAAACAGCTATGTTAGTGTTTATGGGGTTAAAATGTGTCTTAATCCAATGCAACTAACTAATTATAAGAGTTTGAGATAGATGTGGAGAGTTTAAAAGCCACTTATACCAATTTTGTCCCAAAACATGCTAAAACCAAGAAAACATTGCTTAGAAGCTGTAAACAGCTATGTTAGTTTTTATGGGGTTAAAATGTGTCTTAATCCAATGCAAATAACTAATTATAAGAGTTTGAGATAGATGTGGAGAGTTTAAAAGCCACTTATACCCATTTTGTCCCAAAACAGGCTAAAACCAAGAAAACATTGCTTAGAAGTTGTAAACAGCTATGTTAGTGTTTATGGGGTTAAAATGTGTCTTAATCCAATGCAACTAACTAATTATAAGAGTTTGAGATAGATGTGGAGAGTTTAAAAGCCACTTATACCCATTTTGTCCCAAAACAGGCTAACTGCAAGAAAACATTGCTTAGTAGCTGTAAACAGCTATGTTAGTGTTTATGGGGTTAAAATGTGTCTTAATCCAATGCAACTAACTAAGTATAAGAGTTTGAGATAGATGTGGAGAGTTTAAAACCCACTTATACCCATTTTGTCCCAATAAAGGCTAAAACCAAGAAAACATTGCTTAGAAGCTGTAAACAGCTATGTTAGTGTTTCTGGGGTTAAAATGTTTCTTAATCCAATGCAAATAACTAATTATAAGAGTTTGAGATAGATGTGGAGAGTTTAAAAGCCACTTATACCCATTTTGTCCCAAAACAGGCTAAAACCAAGAAAACATTGCTTAGAAGCTGTAAACAGCTATGTTAGTGTTTATGGGGTTAAAATGTGTCTTAATCCAATGCATCTAACTAATTATAAGAGTTTGAGATAGATGTGGAGAGTTTAAAAGCCACTTATACCCATTTTGTCCCAAAACAGGCTAAACCAAGAAAACATTGCTTAGAAGCTGTAAACAGCTATGTTAGTGTTTCTGGGGTTAAAATGTGTCTTAATCCAATGCAACTAACTAATTATAAGAGTTTGAGATAGATGTGGAGAGTTTAAAAGCCACTTATACCCATTTTGTCCCAAAACAGGCTAACAGCAAGAAAACATTGCTTAGTAGCTGTAAACAGCTATGTTAGTGTTTATGGGGTTAAAATGTGTCTTAATCCAATGCAATTAACTAAGTATAAGAGTTTGAGATAGATGTGGAGAGTTTAAAAGCCACTTATACCCATTTTGTCCCAAAACAGGCTAAAACCAATAAAACATTGCTTAGAAGCTATAAACAGCTATGTTAGTGTTTACGGGGTTAATATGTGTCTTAATCCAATGCAACTAACTAATTATAAGAGTTTGAGATAGATGTGGAGAGTTTAAAAGCCACTTATACCCATTTTGTCCCAATAAAGGCTAAAACCAAGAAAACATTGCTTAGAAGCTGTAAACAGCTATCTTAGTATTTCTGGGGTTAAAATGTGTCTTAATCCAATGCAACTAACTAATTCTAAGAGTTTGAGATAGATGTGGAGAGTTTAAAAGCCACTTATACCCATTTTGTCCCAAACAGGCTAAAACCAAGAAAACATTGCTTAGAAGCTGTAAACAGTTATGTTAGTGTTTATGGGGTTAAATTGTGTCTTAATCCAATGCAACTAACTAATTATAAGAGTTTGAGATAGATGTGGAGAGTTTAAAAGCCACTTATACCCATTTTGTCCCAAAAGAGGCTAAACCAAGAAAACATTGCTTAGAAGCTGTAAACAGCTATGTTAGTGTTTCTGAGGTTAAAATGTGTCTTAATCCAATGCAACTAACTAATTATAAGAGTTTGAGATAGATGTGGAGAGTTTAAAAGCTACTTATACCCATTTTGTCCCAAAACAGGCTAACAGCAAGAAAACATTGCTTAGAAGCTGTAAACAGCTATGTTAGTGTTTCTGGGGTTAAAATGTGTCTTAATCCAATGCAACTCACTAATTATAAGAGTTTGAGATAGATGTGGAGAGTTTAAAAGCCACTTATACCAATTTTGTCCCAAAACATGCTAAAACCAAGAAAACATTGCTTAGAAGCGTAAACAGCTATGTTAGTTTTTATGGGGTTAAAATGTGTCTTAATCCAATGCAACTAACTAATTATAAGAGTTTGAGATAGATGTGGAGAGTTTAAAAGCCACTTATACCCATTTTGTCCCAATAAAGGCTAAAACCAAGAAAACATTGCTTAGAAGCTGTAAACAGCTATCTTAGTGTTTCTGGGGTTAAAATGTGTCTTAATCCAATGCAACTAGCTAATTATAAGAGTTTGAGATAGATGTGGAGAGTTTAAAAGCCACTTATACCCATTTTGTCCCAAAACAGGCTAAAACCAAGAAAACATTGCTTAGAAGCTATAAACAGTTATGTTAGTGTTTATGGGGTTAAAATGTGTCTTAATCCAATGCAACTAACTAATTATAAGAGTTTGAGATAGATGTGGAGAGTTTAAAAGCCACTTATTGTTGGGATTTATGAGACAAAGCTCACAAGAGAGGGTAGACAAACACTTGGTGAATGAATCCCCCTTTACCCACAACAAACTAACTCATTCTCAAGGGGAAGAAGAGAACATCAACTTGTGATGAACTCCTCATAAACTAGGCTAGATAGAACCCAAATACTAGAGAGTAAGCGGATCCTATCAAGGAGAAGCACTAGTTTGAGACTTATCCTTGTTCTAGTAACACAACACTAAGAGTTTGTGTACTTAGGAGAGGAGGATTAAGAATCAGTAATCTAGGCTATATGAAAGAGTAAATAAGAAGACTTTAGGTGAGATTTGGGAAGAGAATAGGCTACCTTAAGGGCAGCCTCTAACCGATTCCCTAAACTATCTACATTGAAGCTAGAACAAGAACACAAGGTAAAAGAGGGGAAATCGGATTCTCTTATTGAATAATGTTGTGATGTGTTACAAAATGAGAGATTACAATGCTTAATATAGGAGAACAAATGTATATGGCCGTTTGAGATAAATGAGAGGTGAGAGTGACATATAGCCGTTGGTGCACAAGTGGGTGTATGGTGAAAGGGACAGCTCCTTCCCTTGGTTGTCTCATTCTTCACCAACCAAGGTCTCACATGCTTCCTTCCTTCCCTTCTTTTCCCTTTGTGAGACATTTAACTTCTTCTTGGGCCTCTTCTTCTTATAAGGCCTTTACTTCACAATTCTTCTCACATTGCTCTTATGGCCTTGCTGACCACTCTCATTGTTCTCACGGCCCACATGGCCTTATTGGCCACTCTTATTGTGCTCACGGCCTTACTGGCCGCTCCCACACCACTCATGGCCTTACCGGCCACACTTCTTGTACTAGCAGCCTTACCGGCCACTCTCTTCTTCCTTGTGCAGCTCGGCCTCACCGGCCTCACTCTCTCTTCTCCTTCATATATACTAATACTCCCCCGCACGTTTGATCTGCAGGGCACCATGGGGACCAAAGATCAAGCGTGGACACGTGAGGACTACCTCATTAAAAACCTTAACAAAGAAAACCACTTGGGAGAAAACTTTGTTAAGTAAAAAGAGTGTAGTCTCCACGTTCCTTGATGTCGCAATGATCTTGGTTTGTCAAGAACCAACTCTCTTCTCTTTAAGCCTTTGAACCGCTACACTTCCTTAGCCCTCCTTGCCTTTAGCACATTCCTTATGATCTCCATCCTTGTTCCTTTAGAATTCCTTTGAGGCTCTCATAGTCTCCTTTACCCTTAAACAAGTGATAAAGAAGAAAAGAATAAGTGTTTGCTATGAGGAATATCAAAGAAAATTTCTAAAAGTGTGACAATTTAAGGAGAATCATATTAAAGACTAAAGACTAGTAATGAAGCTAAGGTAATGAATTTATGAATTAAAATAGAGAAGAGTTTAGAGCACAGCCTTTATGGTGTTTTGATGGATAGGAGGGAGAGAGTTGATCACTGTTGCGGTTTGGAATTCCTCCTTGAGACCGCTCCTCTAACCATGGTTTTAAACCCGGTCAGTTTTATTTGTCAGACTGACACATGCCCACTGAATCGGACATAACTTTCGAACGGCTGCTCGGATTGGTATGATTCCACTTCCACTGGCAAGATGACTCTGTGGTCTCGAACTTTAATGAAGAACGCGGAAGCCGAATCGCAGTGGAAGGGTTTCGTCCGAGTCGATCTTTGAGACGCTTCGGCTGAGCTTTAAGTAAAGACTTTTGCTTGTGGCCGAGCAGAATCTGTGAGGTACGGTCTGAAGTCACTTGATCTCCCCCGTAACCTTTACTTGATGATGGGCTGAAACCTCATCACCTCAGTTGAAGCCTTGTGCATCACCGTTCTTGTGCACATCCAATCAACAGTTGAAACCTTGTGCATCACCTTTCCTAAAGACCATTGTGCACATCCGATCAACAACTTGGCACTAACACACATGCTCTTGGACTGATTCATCACCTTCCACCAGCTTAACAAAGACTTGGTGGCCCTTGGTTCTAACTCCAGGCATTGTGCTGCGCTCTTACATGGCTATCTTGTAGCCTTCAACCTCGCCACTTCTTCTCCTTGAGATAGTGAGCGAGCTCCACACAATCTTCAATGCTGAAACTGAAACCAAAAATCAATGGAACAGATTCTAAACAAGAGATTGTTAGAGATTAGAGTATAGAGAATATTACTGAAATTAAATAGAGAATTTAGAGAATTAATAAGAGTATATATGGAGAATAGAAAGTGAGAGTATAAGGGAGAGTATTGGCGGTAGTATAAGATGAATGGAGAGTAGAATAGAGAATCTGCTCAAGAGTTCTTATGGACAGAGTTTAACTCTGTTTTCTTGAGTTGAAAGAAGCTTTGACAGCCAAGAACATCCAAGAAGACAATCTCTTTTGGTGCTTTAATGGCTGAAACACAATGGACCTTATGGAAAATTAGTTTCTCCAAAGGTTTAACAACAAAACTCCTTGTAGAATCACTTAAACAAGTGTTCTTCAAGAGATTAAGGCTTTAGATCCACGAAGATAACATATAGAAGATGTTTTTCGTGGTCCCAAGCAAAGAAGAAACAACAAAAGCCTTTGGAACAGCCTATTGTCCAACGGTTAAAAGAATGCATCTTGGACCAACTTGAATCTATTTGACCAAGCGGGCTCTACATGCTAAAATAGTCTCTCTCTTCCTCAAACTCGAACCTGGACACACCATATGACCAGAAACAAAGCTTTCTCAACCTTGAGAAGAAGAAGAAGTGATTTAGTAATTAAACTTTAAAGGAAATTTAACAAAAGCAAAATTAAACCTTTAAAGGAAAATTAACTAAATCTTAAGAGAATCCTAGGAAAAATCCTAAGGATTTCGTGGCTCTATACAAGCCTAAAAACACGTGAATCCTTACCAAGAACAAGAACAATTTGCTCCTTGGTTCATCACCACCTCAATTTAAACCCAAGCTTTTACCCAATCGGTGAAGCCTAAGGATGAGGTTTTAAAATCAATTTCTTTCACACACTTGGTCTATGAACTCTACAAAGACCCAAGACCAAGCTTACTCAACATTGAGCTGCTAGAGAATCGATTTAACAACAAAAGCAAAATTAAAGTTTTAAAGAAACTAAGCTAAGCGATTTAACACCTAGGCTAGGATTAAAACTTTAATTAAGCTAACTCCTAAGAGAACCAACTTGAGAACGAGTTTGAGTCACCAAGAACAGAGCCTGCTCTGATACCATGTTGGGATTTATGAGACAAAGCTCACAAGAGAGGGTAGACAAACACTTGGTGAATGAATCCCCCTTTACCCACAACAAACTAACTCATTCTCAAGGGGAAGAAGAGAACATCAACTTGTGATGAACTCCTCATAAACTAGGCTAGATAGAACCCAAATACTAGAGAGTAAGCGGATCCTATCAAGGAGAAGCACTAGTTTGAGACTTATCCTTGTTCTAGTAACACAACACTAAGAGTTTGTGTACTTAGGAGAGGAGGATTAAGAATCAGTAATCTAGGCTATATGAAAGAGTAAATAAGAAGACTTTAGGTGAGATTTGGGAAGAGAATAGGCTACCTTAAGGGCAGCCTCTAACCGATTCCCTAAACTATCTACATTGAAGCTAGAACAAGAACACAAGGTAAAAGAGGGGAAATCGGATTCTCTTATTGAATAATGTTGTGATGTGTTACAAAATGAGAGATTACAATGCTTAATATAGGAGAACAAATGTATATGGCCGTTTGAGATAAATGAGAGGTGAGAGTGACATATAGCCGTTGGTGCACAAGTGGGTGTATGGTGAAAGGGACAGCTCCTTCCCTTGGTTGTCTCATTCTTCACCAACCAAGGTCTCACATGCTTCCTTCCTTCCCTTCTTTTCCCTTTGTGAGACATTTAACTTCTTCTTGGGCCTCTTCTTCTTATAAGGCCTTTACTTCACAATTCTTCTCACATTGCTCTTATGGCCTTGCTGACCACTCTCATTGTTCTCACGGCCCACATGGCCTTATTGGCCACTCTTATTGTGCTCACGGCCTTACTGGCCGCTCCCACACCACTCATGGCCTTACCGGCCACACTTCTTGTACTAGCAGCCTTACCGGCCACTCTCTTCTTCCTTGTGCAGCTCGGCCTCACCGGCCTCACTCTCTCTTCTCCTTCATATATACTAATACTTATACCCATTTTGTCCCAAAAGAGGCTAAACCAAGAAAACATTGCTTAGAAGCTGTAAACAGCTATGTTAGTGTTTCTGAGGTTAAAATGTGTCTTAATCCAATGCAACTAACTAATTATAAGAGTTTGAGATAGATGTGGAGAGTTTAAAAGCTACTTATACCCATTTTGTCCCAAAACAGGCTAACAGCAAGAAAACATTGCTTAGAAGCTGTAAACAGCTATGTTAGTTTTTATGGGGTTAAAATGTGTCTTAATCCAATGAAACTAACTAATTATAAGAGTTTGAGATAGATGTGGAGAGTTTAAAAGCCACTTATACCCATTTTGTCCCAAAACAGGCTAAACCAAGAAAACATTGCTCAGAAGCTGTAAACAGCTATGTTAGTGTTTCTGGGGTTAAAATGTGTCTTAATCCAATGCAACTAACTAATTATAAGAGTTTGAGATAGATGTGGAGAGTTTAAAAGCCACTTATACCCATTTTGTCCCAAAACAGGCTAACAGCAAGAAAACATTGCTTAGAAGCAGTAAACAGCTATGTTAGTGTTTCTGGGGTTAAAATGTGTCTTAATCCAATGCAACTAACTAATTATAAGAGTTTGAGATAGATGTGGAGAGTTTAAAAGCCACTTATACCAATTTTGTCCCAAAACATGCTAAAACCAAGAAAACATTGCTTAGAAGCTGTAAACAGCTATGTTAGTTTTTATGGGGTTAAAATGTGTCTTAATCCAATGCAACTAACTAATTATAAGAGTTTGAGATAGATGTGGAGAGTTTAAAAGCCACTTATACCCATTTTGTCCCAAAACAGGCTAAACCAAGAAAACATTGCTTAGAAGCTGTAAACAGCTATGTTAGTGTTTCTGGGGTTAAAATGTTTCTTAATCCAATGCAACTACCTAATTATAAGAGTTTGAGATAGATGTGGAGAGTTTAAAAGCCACTTATACCCATTTTGTCCCAAAACAGGCTAACAGCAAGAAAACATTGCTTAGAAGCTGTAAACAGCTATGTTAGTGTTTCTGGGGTTAAAATGTGTCTTAATCCAATGCAACTAACTAATTATAAGAGTTTGAGATAGATGTGGAGAGTTTAAAAGCCACTTATACCCATTTTGTCCTAAAACAGGCTAAAACTAAGAAAACATTGCTTAGAAGCTGTAAACAGCTATGTTAGTGTTTATGTGGTTAAAATGTGTCTTAATCCAATGCAACTAACTAATTATAAGAGTTTGAGATAGATGTGGAGAGTTTAAAAGCCACTTATACCCATTTTGTCCCAAAACAGGCTAAAACCTAGAAAACATTGCTTAGAAGCTGTAAACAGCTATGTTAGTGTTTCTGGGGTTTAAAATGTGTCTTAATCCAATGCAACTAACTAATTATAAGAGTTTGAGATAGATGTGGAGAGTTTAAAAGCCACTTATACCCATTTTGTCCCAAAACAGGCTAACAGCAAGAAAACATTGCTTAGTAGCTGTAAACAGCTATGTTAGTGTTTATGGGGTTAAAATGTGTCTTAATCCAATGCAACTAACTAATTATAAGAGTTTGAGATAGATGTGGAGAGTTTAAAAGCCACTTATACCAATTTTGTCCCAAAACATGCTAAAACCAAGAAAACATTGCTTAGAAGCTGTAAACAGCTATGTTAGTTTTTATGGGGTTAAAATGTGTCTTAATCCAATGCAACTAACTAATCATAAGAGTTTGAGATAGATGAGGAGAGTTTAAAAGCCACTTATACCAATTTTGTCCCAAAACATGCTAAAACCAAGAAAACATTGCTTAGAAGCTGTAAACAGCTATGTTAGTTTTTATGGGGTTAAAATGTGTCTTAATCCAATGCAACTAACTAATTATAAGAGTTTGAGATAGATGTGGAGAGTTTAAAAGCCACTTATACCCATTTTGTCCCAAAACAGGCTAAAACCAAGAAAACATTGCTTAGAAGTTGTAAACAGCTATGTTAGTGTTTATGGGGTTAAAATGTGTCTTAATCCAATGCAACTAACTAATTATAAGAGTTTGAGATAGATGTGGAGAGTTTAAAAGCCACTTATACCCATTTTGTCCCAAAACAGGCTAACTGCAAGAAAACATTGCTTAGTAGCTGTAAACAGCTATGTTAGTGTTTATGGGGTTAAAATGTGTCTTAATCCAATGCAACTAACTAAGTATAAGAGTTTGAGATAGATGTGGAGAGTTTAAAACCCACTTATACCCATTTTGTCCCAATAAAGGCTAAAACCAAGAAAACATTGCTTAGAAGCTGTAAACAGCTATGTTAGTGTTTCTGGGGTTAAAATGTTTCTTAATCCAATGCAAATAACTAATTATAAGAGTTTGAGATAGATGTGGAGAGTTTAAAAGCCACTTATACCCATTTTGTCCCAAAACAGGCTAAAACCAATAAAACATTGCTTAGAAGGTGTAAACAGCTATGTTAGTGTTTATGGGGTTAAAATGTGTCTTAATCCAATGCAACTAACTAATTATAAGAGTTTGAGATAGATGTGGAGAGTTTAAAAGCCACTTATACCAATTTTGTCCCAAAACATGCTAAAACCAAGAAAACATTGCTTAGAAGCTGTAAACAGCTATGTTAGTTTTTATGGGGTTAAAATGTGTCTTAATCCAATGCAACTAACTAATTATAAGAGTTTGAGATATTGATCAAGAATAAGCCTATGGCGTCCGTACAGTCCGTACCGTCCGTACGTGCAAGCAATGAGGCCGAGTGAAGCACTAAGGCCGAGTCATCTATGTGTGAGGATAGTGAGGAGGCCTGCTCACCTCCGGCCCATGAGAAGGATCGAGAATCCCTTGTGTAGCCGTTAGGGAGAAAGCGCAAGTGGACAAGAGTGGAAGACTAGGACAAGTCGCTATCACCGATCACCTACCCCCTCTCTCTCTCCTAATTGTCGATTTCTCTTGTTTCTACTCTAGGTCATGTGGTCGCCCTAGCTGCCTCCCTATTTAAACTCTTGTCATGTGTTGTATTTGAGATATTCTACCTAATTCTAATCTATTATCACTCTCTCTCATACTATTCGCCACCAACTCTTCTTCTTCATTCTAAACCTCTCAAATCTCTAAGTCTTCCGCTTATTTCAACATGGTATCAGAGCCAGGTTGTCGTTCTTGATAACCTATCTCTTCTATTCTTCCATTCTTCATTCTTGTTCACTCGATTCTCAGTCCTATTTCTCTTTATTCTCCGGGTAAAAGCTTTGTCCATCGGTCCATAGCGGTTAAACCATGGAAAACGCCAAACCCATTGTCATGCCGGTTGTTCTCAAAGGAACAAACTACTTGCTGTGGACTAGAACCACAAGAACTGCCCTTGGAGGTCGTGGTCTTTGGAGTCATGTCGAGAGTAACTATGCTCCAAAACAAAACCTAAAAGGAGAAGATGAAGGCGCTTCCGAGGAGGAAGTAGAAGAAGAGAGCGAGAGGAAGGCCAAGTGGTTCCAAGAAGACCAAGTTGTCCTATCTGTTCTCCAAAACTCTCTTGACACACCAATCCTTGAGGCCTACTCATATTGCGAGACGGCCAAGGAGTTGTGGGAGACACTTAAAGGTGTCTATGGCAATATCTCCAACTTGACTCGGGTCTTTGAGGTCAAGAAGGCCATAAATGAGCTTAACCAAGATGATGTGGAGTTCACTAAACATCTTGGCAAGTTTCGAGCTTTATGGTCCGAGCTTGACATGTTGCGGCCGAGTACACTCGATCCGAGTGTGTTGACTGAAAGAAAGGAGCAAGACAAGATCTTTGGTCTCCTTCTTACTTTAAACCCATCCTTCAACGATCTCTTGAAGCACATCCTCAGGGCAGAGAAACTTCCCTCTTTTGAAGACATTTGTTCACAAATCCAAAGAGAGCAAGGTTCTCTTGACTTGTTTAGCGGTAAGGGGGAGCTTGCTACGGCTAATAAAGGAGTGTACAAGCAAGAGGAGAGGAAGGTGTGGATATGCGACCACTGCAAGAGGCGGGGTCACCTGAAAGACAAGTGCTGGGTCCTCCACCCTCATCTCAAACCGGCCAAGTTCAAAGCAAACCTTTCAAAGGAAGCGGTTAGCGACAAGGGAGCCGGGCCGTCAAAGCAAGGAGATGAGGCAGCCATGACCGCAGCCTATGGAGAAGTGGTTAGGAAATCAGACCTTGAGGCGCTCATCCGTTCCATTGCCTCACTCAAGGAGTCTGGTATCTCTTTCTTTACCTCTAAGCCTAGTAAATCTCTTGTCATAGACTCGGGTGCTTCTCACCACATGATTAGTAATCCTAGTCTAATTGACAATATAAAACCGGCTTTAGGAAATGTTATAATTGCAAATGGAGAACAAATACCAGTGAAAGGAATAGGGGACTTGAAACTATTTGATAAAACCACAAAAGCTTTCTTTATGCCTACCTTCACATCTAATCTTCTATCGGTTAAGAGAACCACTAATGATTTGAATTGTTATGCAATCTTTGGTCCTAATAGTGTTCATTTTCAGGATATTGAGACTGGAAAAGTTCTTGGAGAGGGACAAGGGAGTGGAGATCTCTATGTCCTAGAGAAAACCTCGCCAAGTTTATCTACTAAATCTTGTTTTGTTGTTAATTTGGATAGTGTGTGGCATGCTAGATTAGGCCATCCTCATTCTCGTGCCCTTGCTTTAATGTTACCAAGTGTTTCTTTTGATAGTTCAATGTGTGAGTCTTGTATTCTTGGTAAACATTGCAAATCTATTTTTCCCAAGTCTAAAACTATTTATGAGCATTGTTTTGATTTAGTGCACTCGGATGTGTGGACTTCACCATGCCTTTCTAGAGATAATAACAAATATTTTGTGACTTTTATTGATGAAAAATCTAAGTACACATGGATTACTTTGTTGCCTTCAAAGGATAGAGTGTTTGATGCTTTTATAAACTTTCAAAATTATGTTACTAATCATTTCAATGCTAAAATTAAGGTACTTAGATCAGACAATGGTGGAGAGTATACAAGTCACAAATTCAGAGAACACCTAGCAAAACACGGCATACTACACCAAACAAGTTGTCCCTATACGCCCCAACAAAATGGTGTGGCCGAGAGGAAGAACCGACATCTAATGGAGGTGGCACGGTCGATGATGTTCCATTCACACGTTACAAGGCGATATTGGGGTGATGCTGTGATGACCGCATGCTACCTGATCAATCGGACACCAACCAAAGTCCTTAATGACCTATCGCCATTTGAGGTATTGAATGGATTTAAACCATCTCTAGAGCACTTACGGGTCTTTGGGTGTGTTTCTTTTGTACTTGTGCCAGGAGAACAGCGGAGTAAGCTCGATCCCAAAAGCATAAGGTGTATGTTCATCGGCTACTCCACTACTCAAAAGGGATACAAGTGTTTTGACCCAAAGACAAGCCGGCTGTATGTATCAAGAGATGTTCGGTTCTTGGAAAATGTGGGTTATTTTGATAACAAAGACTGGAACAGCTTGAAGGATCTTTCATCATCACCAAATGATAGATCCTCCAGCCTTAAGTTTCTCCTTGACCATCTCGGAAATCCGCCTACGGCCACAGTCCTTCCTCAGCCAGAACCCAACCCGAGCTCCATTGACCATACGCTCGAGCCGGAAGGTGCTATGCCCGAGATGATATCCCCGGACCATGAGATGCCCGAGTCAAACCAGAGCATGACCGAGGCACATGAGATGCCCGAGCCAAACTCAAGCCTGACCGAGACACGACCTGATGCTGAACCGGTCATCGAAGATGTCACTCAGTCCAGCCAATCAGTGCCGCCAGCTCAACCAGCTCCACGACGAAGCACGCGTGTCCGGTCTCACCCCTCTACATGGAAAGATAAGAGGGTCTACTACAACAGTCAAGCCGTCGCACATCCTATCCAAGCCGTATGTTCGCTCGAGCTGCTTCCGACCGAGCACCAAGCCTTCTTCGGCCAAGTTGATGAACACTGGGTTCCCCAAACGTACGAGGAGGCCAAAGAACATAAGGTATGGGTAGATGCTGTGGAGGATGAAGCTGGTGCAATGATCAGAAATCACACATGGGATGAGGCTGACCTCCCCAAAGGGAAGAAGGCCGTAAGTTCAAAGTGGGTATTCACCATCAAGTTCTTGAGCACGGGAGAGATTGAAAGGCATAAGGCACGGCTGGTGGCCCGAGGGTTCACTCAAACCTATGGAGATGACTACATGGCAACGTTTGCTCCCGTGGCCAAATTGCATACCGTGCGAGTAGTGCTATCGTTGGCCGTGAACCTTTCTTGGGACTTATGGCAAATGGATGTGAAGAACGCGTTCCTCCAAGGCGAGCTAGATGAAGAAGTGTACATGACTCCTCCGCCTGGTCTTGAGGACATTGTTGCTCCCGGGAAAGTCTTACGGTTACGCAAGGCCATCTATGGCCTCAAACAGTCACCACGCGCCTGGTACCATAAGCTCAGCTCCACTCTTAAGGCGAATGGCTTTAGACGATCGGAGGCTGATCACACTCTTTTCACTCTCAAGACATCACTTGGCCTGGTTGTGGTGCTGGTTTATGTCGATGACATCATCGTGACTGGCGATGACAAGGCCGGTATTGTTGCCATTAAAGACTCTCTCAAGTCTGCCTTTGACATTAAGGACCTCGGAGAGCTCAAATACTTCCTCGGCATCGAAATCTGCCGTTCCCCGGAGGGTATCTTCCTCTCACAACGCAAATATGCTCTGGACCTGCTTGCTGAGACAGGCAAACTTGGTACGGTTCCAGCTACTACACCACTGGATGAAGATTACCAGCTCAAGCGAAAGGGGGAGAGCATTCGGGCGAAGGAAGGCAAACCATGCGAACCATTGGACGAGCCGTTCCCGGACGTCACACGCTACCGACGGCTTGTAGGTAAGTTGATCTATTTAACTATCACACGACCTGATATCTCTTATGCTGTGAATCAGGTGAGTCAGCACATGCAAGCTCCAAGCAAGTATCAATGGAGTCAAGTGGAGAGGATCTTGAGCTATCTCAAGGGCAGCCCTGGTCAAGGCATTTGGATGGGTAAAAACGGCAACACTGAGATCGTGGGTTATTGTGATGCGGACTATAATGGAGACACATTGGATAGGCGGTCAACTACTGGATATTGCACCTTTGTTGGAGGAAACCTAGTTACATGGAGGTCTAAGAAGCAAAAGGTGGTGTCATGTTCAAGTGCCGAGGCTGAGTACCGAGCTATGAGGAAGCTAACTAATGAGATGACATGGTTGAAAGGTCTACTTAAGGATCTCGGCATTGAAACAAGACAGCCGATGACAATGCATTGTGACAATGAGGCAGCGATCCACATAGCCACTAACTCAGTCTTCCATGAACGGACCAAGCACATTGAGAGCGACTGCCACAAGGTTAGGGAGAGGATCGAAGAGGGAGCGGTTCTACCATGCCACACAAGGAGTCAAGACCAGCTAGCCGACATCTTCACCAAATCTGCAAGTCCCAAGGTTTGTGATTATATTCATAGCAAACTTGGACTTGTAGACATCACACGGCCGTGATCAACTTTCCTAATCCGTGGACAGCACACTCTTTTTCCCTTGGCTTAGTTTTGTCCCATGAGGTTTTCTAAGTCAAGGTTTTTAATGAGGTGCTGCTTCACGGGTTCCAAGCTTAGCCATTTCATCAGGCTAAGCTTGAGGGGGAGTATTGATCAAGAATAAGCCTATGGCGTCCGTACAGTCCGTACCGTCCGTACGTGCAAGCAATGAGGCCGAGTGAAGCACTAAGGCCGAGTCATCTATGTGTGAGGATAGTGAGGAGGCCTGCTCACCTCCGGCCCATGAGAAGGATCGAGAATCCCTTGTGTAGCCGTTAGGGAGAAAGCGCAAGTGGACAAGAGTGGAAGACTAGGACAAGTCGCTATCACCGATCACCTACCCCCTCTCTCTCTCCTAATTGTCGATTTCTCTTGTTTCTACTCTAGGTCATGTGGTCGCCCTAGCTGCCTCCCTATTTAAACTCTTGTCATGTGTTGTATTTGAGATATTCTACCTAATTCTAATCTATTATCACTCTCTCTCATACTATTCGCCACCAACTCTTCTTCTTCATTCTAAACCTCTCAAATCTCTAAGTCTTCCGCTTATTTCAACATGAGATAGATGTGGAGAGTTTAAAAGCCACTTATACCCATTTTGTCCCAAAACAGGCTAAAACCAAGAAAACATTGCTTAGAAGTTGTAAACAGCTATGTTAGTGTTTATGGGGTTAAAATGTGTCTTAATCCAATGCAACTAACTAATTATAAGAGTTTGAGATAGATGTGGAGAGTTTAAAAGCCACTTATACCCATTTTGTCCCAAAACAGGCTAACTGCAAGAAAACATTGCTTAGTAGCTGTAAACAGCTATGTTAGTGTTTATGGGGTTAAAATGTGTCTTAATCCAATGCAACTAACTAAGTATAAGAGTTTGAGATAGATGTGGAGAGTTTAAAACCCACTTATACCCATTTTGTCCCAATAAAGGCTAAAACCAAGAAAACATTGCTTAGAAGCTGTAAACAGCTATGTTAGTGTTTCTGGGGTTAAAATGTTTCTTAATCCAATGCAAATAACTAATTATAAGAGTTTGAGATAGATGTGGAGAGTTTAAAAGCCACTTATACCCATTTTGTCCCAAAACAGGCTAAAACCAAGAAAACATTGCTTAGAAGCTGTAAACAGCTATGTTAGTGTTTATGGGGTTAAAATGTGTCTTAATCCAATGCATCTAACTAATTATAAGAGTTTGAGATAGATGTGGAGAGTTTAAAAGCCACTTATACCCATTTTGTCCCAAAACAGGCTAAACCAAGAAAACATTGCTTAGAAGCTGTAAACAGCTATGTTAGTGTTTCTGGGGTTAAAATGTGTCTTAATCCAATGCAACTAACTAATTATAAGAGTTTGAGATAGATGTGGATAGTTTAAAAGCCACTTATACCCATTTTGTCCCAAAACAGGCTAACAGCAAGAAAACATTGCTTAGAAGTTGTAAACAGCTATGTTAGTGTTTCTGGGGTTAAAATGTGTCTTAATCAAATGCAACTAACTAATTATAAGAGTATGAGATAGATGTGGAGAGTTTAAAAGCCACTTATACCCATTTTGTCCTAAAACAGGCTAAAACCAAGAAAACATTGCTTAGAAGCTGTAAACAGCTATGTTAGTGTTTATGGGGTTAAAATGTGTCTTAATCCAATGCAACTAACTAATTATAAGAGTTTGAGATAAATGTGGAGAGTTTAAAAGCCACTTATACCCATTTTGTCCCAAAACAGGCTAAAACCTAGAAAACATTGCTTAGTAGCTGTAAACAGCTATGTTAGTGTTTCTGGGGTTAAAAATTTGTCTTAATCCAATGCAACTAACTAATTATAAGAGTTTGAGATAGATGTGGAGAGTTTAAAAGCCACTTATACCCATTTTGTCCCAAAACAGGCTAACAGCAAGAAAACATTGCTTAGTAGCTGTAAACAGCTATGTTAGTGTTTATGGGGTTAAAATGTGTCTTAATCCAATGCAACTAACTAATTATAAGAGTTTGAGATAGATGTGGAGAGTTTAAAAGCCACTTATACCCATTTTGTCCCAAAACAGGCTAAAACTTAGAAAACATTGCTTAGTAGCTGTAAACAGCTATGTTAGTGTTTCTGGGGTTAAAAATGTGTCTTAATCCAATGCAACTAACTAATTATAAGAGTTTGAGATAGATGTGGAGAGTTTAAAAGCCACTTATACCCATTTTGTCCCAAAACAGGCTAACAGCAAGAAAACATTGCTTAGTAGCTGTAAACAGCTATGTTAGTGTTTATGGGGTTAAAATGTGTCTTAATCCAATGCAACTAACTAATTATAAGAGTTTGAGATAGATGTGGAGAGTTTAAAAGCCACTTATACCAATTTTGTCCCAAAACATGCTAAAACCAAGAAAACATTGCTTAGAAGCTGTAAACAGCTATGTTAGTTTTTATGGGGTTAAAATGTGTCTTAATCCAATGCAACTAACTAATCATAAGAGTTTGAGATAGATGAGGAGAGTTTAAAAGCCACTTATACCAATTTTGTCCCAAAACATGCTAAAACCAAGAAAACATTGCTTAGAAGCTGTAAACAGCTATGTTAGTTTTTATGGGGTTAAAATGTGTCTTAATCCAATGAAACTAACTAATTATAAGAGTTTGAGATAGATGTGGAGAGTTTAAAAGCCACTTATACCCATTTTGTCCCAAAACAGGCTAAACTAAGAAAACATTGCTCAGAAGCTGTAAACAGCTATGTTAGTGTTTCTGGGGTTAAAATGTGTCTTAATCCAATGCAACTAACTAATTATAAGAGTTTGAGATAGATGTGGAGAGTTTAAAAGCCACTTATACCCATTTTGTCCCAAAACAGGCTAACAGCAAGAAAACATTGCTTAGAAGCAGTAAACAGCTATGTTAGTGTTTCTGGGGTTAAAATGTGTCTTAATCCAATGCAACTAACTAATTATAAGAGTTTGAGATAGATGTGGAGAGTTTAAAAGCCACTTATACCAATTTTGTCCCAAAACATCTTAAAACCAAGAAAACATTGCTAAGAAGCTGTAAACAGCTATGTTAGTTTTTATGGGGTTAAAATGTGTCTTAATCCAATGCAACTAACTAATTATAAGAGTTTGAGATAGATGTGGAGAGTTTAAAAGCCACTTATACCCATTTTGTCCCAAAACAGGCTAAACCAAGAAAACATTGCTTAGAAGCTGTAAACAGCTATGTTAGTGTTTCTGGGGTTAAAATGTGTCTTAATCCAATGCAACTAACTAATTATAAGAGTTTGAGATAGATGTGGAGAGTTTAAAAGCTACTTATACCCATTTTGTCCCAAAACAGGCTAACAGCAAGAAAACATTGCTTAGAAGCTGTAAACAGCTATGTTAGTGTTTCTGGGGTTAAAATGTGTCTTAATCCAATGCAACTCACTAATTATAAGAGTTTGAGATAGATGTGGAGAGTTCAAAAGCCACTTATACCAATTTTGTCCCAAAACATGCTAAAACCAAGAAAACATTGCTTAGAAGCGTAAACAGCTATGTTAGTTTTTATGGGGTTAAAATGTGTCTTAATCCAATGCAACTAACTAATTATAAGAGTTTGAGATAGATGTGGAGAGTTTAAAAGCCACTTATACCCATTTTGTCCCAATAAAGGCTAAAACCAAGAAAACATTGCTTAGAAGCTGTAAACAGCTATCTTAGTGTTTCTGGGGTTAAAATGTGTCTTAATCCAATGCAACTAGCTAATTATAAGAGTTTGAGATAGATGTGGAGAGTTTAAAAGCCACTTATACCCATTTTGTCCCAAAACAGGCTAAAACCAAGAAAACATTGCTTAGAAGCTGTAAACAGTTATGTTAGTGTTTATGGGGTTAAAATGTGTCTTAATCCAATGCAACTAACTAATTATAAGAGTTTGAGATAGATGTGGAGAGTTTAAAAGCCACTTATACCCATTTTGTCCCAAAAGAGGCTAAACCAAGAAAACATTGCTTAGAAGCTGTAAACAGCTATGTTAGTGTTTCTGAGGTTAAAATGTGTCTTAATCCAATGCAACTAACTAATTATAAGAGTTTGAGATAGATGTGGAGAGTTTAAAAGCTACTTATACCCATTTTGTCCCAAAACAGGCTAACAGCAAGAAAACATTGCTTAGAAGCTGTAAACAGCTATGTTAGTTTTTATGGGGTTAAAATGTGTCTTAATCCAATGAAACTAACTAATTATAAGAGTTTGAGATAGATGTGGAGAGTTTAAAAGCCACTTATACCCATTTTGTCCCAAAACAGGCTAAACCAAGAAAACATTGCTCAGAAGCTGTAAACAGCTATGTTAGTGTTTCTGGGGTTAAAATGTGTCTTAATCCAATGCAACTAACTAATTATAAGAGTTTGAGATAGATGTGGAGAGTTTAAAAGCCACTTATACCCATTTTGTCCCAAAACAGGCTAACAGCAAGAAAACATTGCTTAGAAGCAGTAAACAGCTATGTTAGTGTTTCTGGGGTTAAAATGTGTCTTAATCCAATGCAACTAACTAATTATAAGAGTTTGAGATAGATGTGGAGAGTTTAAAAGCCACTTATACCAATTTTGTCCCAAAACATGCTAAAACCAAGAAAACATTGCTTAGAAGCTGTAAACAGCTATGTTAGTTTTTATGGGGTTAAAATGTGTCTTAATCCAATGCAACTAACTAATTATAAGAGTTTGAGATAGATGTGGAGAGTTTAAAAGCCACTTATACCCATTTTGTCCCAAAACAGGCTAAACCAAGAAAACATTGCTTAGAAGCTGTAAACAGCTATGTTAGTGTTTCTGGGGTTAAAATGTTTCTTAATCCAATGCAACTACCTAATTATAAGAGTTTGAGATAGATGTGGAGAGTTTAAAAGCCACTTATACCCATTTTGTCCCAAAACAGGCTAACAGCAAGAAAACATTGCTTAGAAGCTGTAAACAGCTATGTTAGTGTTTCTGGGGTTAAAATGTGTCTTAATCCAATGCAACTAACTAATTATAAGAGTTTGAGATAGATGTGGAGAGTTTAAAAGCCACTTATACCCATTTTGTCCTAAAACAGGCTAAAACTAAGAAAACATTGCTTAGAAGCTGTAAACAGCTATGTTAGTGTTTATGTGGTTAAAATGTGTCTTACTCCAATGCAACTAACTAATTATAAGAGTTTGAGATAGATGTGGAGAGTTTAAAAGCCACTTATACCCATTTTGTCCCAAAACAGGCTAAAACCTAGAAAACATTGCTTAGAAGCTGTAAACAGCTATGTTAGTGTTTCTGGGGTTTAAAATGTGTCTTAATCCAATGCAACTAACTAATTATAAGAGTTTGAGATAGATGTGGAGAGTTTAAAAGCCACTTATACCCATTTTGTCCCAAAACAGGCTAACAGCAAGATAACATTGCTTAGTAGCTGTAAACAGCTATGTTAGTGTTTATGGGGTTAAAATGTGTCTTAATCCAATGCAACTAACTAACTATAAGAGTTTGAGATAGATGTGGAGAGTTTAAAAGCCACTTATACCCATTTTGTCCCAAAACAGGCTAAAACCAATAAAACATTGCTTAGAAGCTGTAAACAGCTATGTTAGTGTTTCTGAGGTTAAAATGTGTCTTAATCCAATGCAACTAACTAATTATAAGAGTTTCAGATAGATGTGGAGAGTTTAAAAGCTACTTATACCCATTTTGTCCCAAAACAGGCTAACAGCAAGAAAACATTGCTTAGAAGCTGTAAACAGCTATGTTAGTGTTTCTGGGGTTAAAATGTGTCTTAATCCAATGCAACTAACTAATTATAAGAGTTTGAGATAGATGTGGAGAGTTTAAAAGCCACTTATACCCATTTTGTCCCAAAACAGGCTAACAGCAAGAAAACATTGCTTAGTACCTGTAAACAGCTATGTTATTGTTTATGGGGTTAAAAATGTGTCTTAATCCAATGCAACTAACTAAGTATAAGAGATTGAGATAGATGTGGAGAGTTTAAAAGCCACTTATACCCATTTTGTCCCAAAACAGGCTAAAACCAAGAAAACATTGCTTAGAAGCTGTAAACAGCTATGTTGGTGTTTTATGGGGTTAAAATGTGTCTTAATCCAATGCAACTAACTAATTATCAGAGTTTGAGATAGATGTGGAGAGTTTAAAAGCCACTTATACCCATTTTGTAAGATTTAAGGTAGAAAGATTTGAGAAAGAGAAAGAGTTTGAATTCGGTCAAGGGTGAGAGGTGTAGAGTGTATGCGAGTGTAAAGAAGAGTAGAGAGGAGAAAGAGAGTTAAACTCTTTTCTTACTTCTATTAGTATAATACTTACAAACTATTTAAAGACATATACAAATAGGATATTCTCTTAGGATCCTATGCACACTAATATGAGGAGAAAGCGACATCTCCTTATTCTAACATGTGATCTCCTCTTCTCTCTTACAACTTGCTCCAACGGCTACAAAGGAAGGATCGAGATGAATGGCGACCGTTGGAGGATCTCTTTGGTGGATTGGGCTCATGAAGACTTCTATTTGAGGATGGCCCGTTGGTTGGTCGTACGGACGTCCGTACGGTCGTACGGACAAGTGTGTGTGCCGGTTCATACTCCCCCTCAAGCTTGACTTGGGGAACTAGTCAAGCTTGACAACATAGGCACCCACCTCTTGGGAAAACTATACTTAAGGGAAAAAGAGTGTAGGCGCCAAAACAAAGCAAGTCATGGCCGAGTGAGGTTTAGGAGGCCAAGCTTAGGATGGATGTATTCACACACTTGGGGGCTCGCAGCTTTAGTCAGGACGTCTGCAAGTTGTTCTTTGCTTTCGGTATGGCAAGGTAAGACAACTCCAAGCTTGATTTGTTCTCGGACCTTATGGCAATCCACTTCAATGTGCTTGGTCCGCTCATGGAACACTGAATTGGTTGCTATATGAATGGCTGCTTCGTTATCACAGTGCATGGTGATCGGCTTTGTTGATTCTATTCCAAGATCCTTGAGTAACATCTTCAGCCACATTAGCTCCGTCGTTAGCTTCCTCATAGCTCTATACTCGGATTCGGCACTTGAGAGTGAGACGACCTTTTGCTTCTTGCTCTTCCATGTGACCAGGTTCCCTCCAAGGAACGTGCAATAGCCTGTGGTTGAGCGTCGGTCCCCACGATCTCCGGCATAGTCAGCGTCGCAGTAGCCTACCAACTCAGTGCTCTTGTTGCGTCCCATCCATATGCCTTGGCCGGGTGAGCCCTTGATGTACTTGAGGATCCGTGTCAGCATGTTCCAATGGTGCACGGTGGGGTTCTTCATATGCTGGCTTACCTGGTTCACGGCAAAGCAAATGTCAGGCCGTGTGATAGTTAAATAAATGAGCTTACCGACTAGCCGCCGGTAGAGGCTAACGTCCTCGAATGGAGCGGTGTCACGCTCCCCCTGTCCTCCATCCTTGTAGTTCTCTTCTAGGGGCGTTGTTACTGCCTTAGCTCCTAGTTTTCCAGTTTCACTCAATAAGTCTAGTGCATACTTTCTTTGAGACAACAATAACCCTTCATTTGATCTATAAACTTCTATCCCAAGAAAGTATTTCAACTCTCCAAGATCTTTAATATCAAAAACTGATTTCAAGAATGTTTTAGAGTCTTGAATACCTACCGAGTCACTTCCAGTGATGATGATATCATCAACATACACTAGAATGACTACTATACCTTTGGCGCTTGGTAAGGTGAACAAGGTGTGGTCAGCTTCGGATTTGCGAAAGCCTTTGTCAAGGAGTGTGGTGCTAAGCTTGTGATACCAAGCCCTTGGTGACTGCTTCAAGCCATAGATAGCTTTGTTGAGTTTCAAGACCTTTCCCGTACCAATAGTATCCTCCAAACCCGGTGGTGGTCGCATATACACTTCATCCTCCAGTTCTCCTTGCAAGAAGGCGTTCTTCACGTCCATTTGCCAAAGTTCCCAGTCGAGGTTGGTGGCGAGAGAGAGTACAACTCGAACCGTGTGAAGCTTAGCCACCGGAGCAAACGTATCAAGATAGTCCTCCCCATACGTTTGCGTGAACCCTCGTGCGACTAGGCGGGCTTTGTGGCGTTCAATCTCCCCATTGCTCTTATATTTGATTGTGAAGATATACCGAGAGGTGACAGCCTTCTTGCCCTTGGGTAAGTCAGCCTCGTCCCATGTATGATTTTGCACCATGGCCGTATTCTCGGCATCCACTGCATCTCTCCATACTTTGTGCTGCTTAGCCTCATCATAGGTCTTGGGGATCCAATCCTCATCAATATGGCCAAGAAACACTTGATGCTCTATCGGAAAATGAGCCAAGGTGCACACGGCCTGAATCGGATGAGCAACGGCCATGTTGTTGTAGTACACACGGGTGTTCTTCCAATGACTAGGAGGATACCTAATACGTTGGCTGCGCCGAAGAGGAACTATAGCCCCAGCTTCGGAGTTGGCTCGTCCTGGAGTAATGATCTCCTCAAGCTGTTCAGCCGTCTCCTCGGTTGTTTCGGCCGTGTTGTCCGCGAGTGACTCGGGTGCTTCCTCATGCTGCTCAGTATGGTCATCGGCATGTGTAGCAGGCTCAGGCTCAGTAAATGGCTCAGGTTGCTCTGGTGATGCTGGTCTGGCTGACTCGGTAGTGATCCGATCGTTTTCAAGACCTAGTCGCTCAAGGATTACTCGGAGGTTGCGTGCCGATCAGATGGTGAATCAGAGAGGTTACGGAGCTCATCCCAATTCTTCTCATCGTAAAAACCTTGTGTCTCCATGAACTTGACATCACGAGATACTAGAACCCTCCTTGTTGTAGGTTCATAGCACTTATACCCCTTTTGTGTGGTAGAGTAGCCAAGAAACATAGCCTTTGTACTCTTTGCATCAAGCTTGTCTCTTAGCTCACCTGGTCGCAACACATAGCACACACAACCAAACACTCGTAAGTGATCAAATGTAGGTTTGTCATTCGTTAATACCTCAAATGGAGACACATCCTTTAGGATCTTTGTTGGTGTGCGGTTAATAAGATAACAAGCGGCTAGCACAGCATCTCCCCAAAACCTCTTTGGAACCCTTGTGTGAAACATCATAGACCTTGCTACTTCCATGAGATGCCTATTCTTTCTCTCAGCCACTCCATTTTGTTGTGGTGTGTAAGGACAGCTAGTTTGATGAAGAATTCCATGTTTGGCTAGATATTGCTTAAAGGCATGGCTTGTGTACTCTCCACCATTATCTGATCTCAAAATTTTAATCTTGGCATGAAAGTGGTTAGTGACATAATTTTGAAAATTAGTAAAGGCCTCAAGGACTCTATCCTTAGAGGGAAGCAAAGTTATCCAAGTATATTTTGATTTTTCATCAATAAAAGTCACAAAATACTTTTGATTATCTCTAGATAAGCAAGGAGATGTCCAAACATCAGAATGAATTAAATCAAAACATTTTTCATAAATAGTGATAGATTTAGGGAAAACAGCCTTGCAATGTTTACCAAGAATACAAGCCTCACACTCATCATTTTGAAAAGAAACATTAGGAAATATTAAAGATAAAACTCTTGTGTGAGGGTGTCCTAGCCTAGCATGTAAAATAGAATCACTAGGTTTCATAATAACCGAATTAAAACAAGATGCATTAGAAGATAAGTTCAAGTCCTCAAGCACATAGAGGTCATCCTTGGATCCTCCTTGACCAAGAACCTTACTTGTCTCAATATCCTGAAAATAAACATTGTTAGGACCAAATATAGCATAACAATTTAAATCAGTAGTGGCTCTCTTAACTGATAGCAAGTTAGAAGTAAAGTTTGGCATATAAAATGCCTTAGTCTCCTTATCAAATAGTTTCAAGTTTCCAATGCCTTTAACTGGTACTTTCTCACCATTTGCTATTATCACATTACCATTAGCAGGTTTAATATCACTAATTAGCCTAGAATCACTAATCATGTGATGGGATGCACCAGAATCAACTATGAGGGGTTTAATTTTGTTTGAGGCAAGAAACGCCTTACCGGTGGCCTCTTTGATGGCTTTGATGAGCGCATCAAGGTCGGACCGCCTTACCAGCTCGGACGATGCTGCAGCAAGAGCAGTTCCACTGGTCACTTGTTGAGGCTGCTCAGAGATTGATGACTCCCCCATGGCTACTGCTTGATGAGCTCTCGGTGGTCCTCCGCGGTTTGGTCGTCCACCTCGGATGGTACCCGGCGGTGGTGCTAGATGAGGGTGTAGAATCCAGCAGCGGCTCTTGAAGTGACCAAGCTTCTTACAATGCTCACAAAATGGCGGGTTGTTCTTGTCCTCCGGCTTGTAGTAGCCCTTGTTTGCTGATGCCGTCTCAGCTTTGTTAGCGGTCACAAGTTCTCCCTTGCCGCCAAACAATCCCATGGAGCCATGCTCCTTTTGAATTTGGTTACAGACATCATCAAGGCTAGGGAGCTTGTCCGACCGTAGAATATGCTTGATAAGGTCATTGTAGGAGGGTTTCAAGGTCAAGAGAAGGCCGAACACCTTATCTTGTTCACGCCTCTCATTCAGAATGGCCGGATCTATAGTCGCCGGCCGAAGCATCTCTAGTTCAGCCCAAAGGGACCTAAACTTCCCAAAGTGCTTGGTGAACTCCATGTCTTCTTGGTTGAGGTTGTTGATGGCCCTCTTAATCTCAAAAATTCGGTTTACATTTGTAACATTCCCAAAAACATTCTTGAGAGTGTCCCACAAGTCTTTTGCTGTCTCGCAATAAGAGTAAGCTTCAAGTATAGGTGCATCTAGGGAGTTTTGAATGATAGCTAGGACTCCCTGATCTTCTTGAAACCACTTGTTCTTCTCATCGACAAGATCCTTGCCGTCTTTGGTGGTCTCGCCACTAGGAGCTTCGCTCGTTTCAACATGGGACCAAAGTCCTCGGCCGCATAGGGCTGTCTTTGTGGTTCTAGCCCACAGTAAGTAATTCTCTCCCTTGAGAGTAACTGGAACAATGAGAGTTTTGGTAGTTTCCATGGAAAAAGATGAAGAGACCGTTGGTTAAAGCTATTGTCCAACGGTTAAAGAAAGAAGATTCAAGAACAAGAAATTTCAAGAACAAGAAAGAGAATGCGGAAGGGAGTGATGGAGATTTGAGGCAAGAACAGAATCAAATCTGCTCTGATACCATGTAAGATTTAAGGTAGAAAGATTTGAGAAAGAGAAAGAGTTTGAATTCGGTCAAGGGTGAGAGGTGTAGAGTGTATGCGAGTGTAAAGAAGAGTAGAGAGGAGAAAGAGAGTTAAACTCTTTTCTTACTTCTATTAGTATAATACTTACAAACTATTTAAAGACATATACAAATAGGATATTCTCTTAGGATCCTATGCACACTAACAGCAAGAAAAAATTGCTTAGTAGCTGTAAACAGCTATGTTTGTGTTTATGGGGTTAAAATGTGTCTTAATCCAATGCAACTAACTAAGTATAAGAGTTTGAGATAGAAGTGGAGAGTTTAAAAGCCACTTATACCCATTTTGTCCCAAAACAGGCTAAAACCAAGAAAACATTGCTTAGAAGCTATAAACAGTTATGTTAGTGTTTATGGGGTTAAAATGTGTCTTAATCCAATGCAACTAACTAATTATAAGAGTTTGAGATGAATGTGGAGAGTTTTAAAAGCCACTTATACCCATTTTATCCCAAAACAGGCTAACACCAAGAAAACATTGCTTAGAAGCTGTAAACAGTTATGTTAGTTTTTATGGGGTTAAAATGTGTCTTAATCCAATGCGGCTAACTAATTATAAGAGTTTGAGATAGATGTGGAGAGTTTAAAAGCCACTTATACCCATTTTGTCCCAAAACAGGCTAAAACCAAGAAAACATTGCTTAGAAGCTGTAAAAAGCTATGTTAGTGTTTATGGGGTTAAAATGTGTCTTAATCCAATTCAACTAACTAATTATAAGAGTTTGAGATAGATGTGGAGAGTTGAAAAGCCACTTATACCCATTTTGTCCCAAAACAGGCTAAAACCAAGAAAACATTGCTTAGAAGCTGTAAACAGCTATGTTAGTGTTTATGGGGTTAAAATGTGTCTTAATCCAATGCAACTAACTAATTATAAGAGTTTGAGATAGATGTGGAGAGTTTAAAAGCCACTTATACCCATTTTGTCCCAAAACAGGCTAACAGCAAGAAAACATTGCTTAGTAGCTGTAAACAGCTATGTTTATGTTTATGGGGTTAAAATGTGTCTTAATCCAATGCAACTAACAAAGTATAAGAGTTTGAGATAGATGTGGAGAGTTTAAAAGCCACTTATACCCATATTGTCCCAAAACAGGCTAAAACCAAGAAAACATTGCTTAGAAGCTGTAAACAGCTATGTTAGTGTTTATGGGGTTAAAATGTGTCTTAATCCAATGCAACTAACTAATTATAAGACTTTGAGATAGATGTGGAGAGTTTATAAGCCACTTATATCCATTTTGTCCCAAAAAAGGCTAAAACCAAGAAAACATTGCTTAGAAGCTGTAAATAGCTATGTTAGTGTTTCTGGGGTTCAAATGTGTCTTAATCCAATGCAACTGACTAGTTATAAGTGTTTGAGATGGATGTGGAGAGTTTAAAAGCCACTTATATCCATTTTGTCCCAAAACAGGCTAAAACCAAGAAAACATTGCTTAGTAGCTGTAAACAGCTATGTTAGTGTTTATGGGGTTAAAATGTGTCTTAATCCAATGCAACTAACTAATTATAAGACTTTGAGATAGATGTGGAGAGTTTAAAAGCCACTTATACCTATTTTGTCCCAAAACAGGCTAAAACCAATAAAACATTGCTTAGAAGCACTAAACAGCTATGTTAGTGTTTATGGTGTTAAAATGTGTCTTAATCCAATGCAACTAACTTATTATAAGAGTTTGAGATAGATGTGGAGAGTTTAAAAGCCACTTATACCCATTTTGTCCCAAAACAGGCTAAAACCAAGAAAACTTTGCTTAGAAGCTGTAAACAGCTATGTTAGTGTTTCTGGGGTTAAAATGTGTCTTAATCCAATGCAACTAACTAATTATAAGATTTTGAGATAGATGTGGAGAGTTTAAAAGCCACTTATACCCATTTTGTCCCAAAAAAGGCTAACAGCAAGAAAACATAGCTTAGAAGCTGTAAACAGCTATGTTAGTGTTTCTGGGGTTCAAATGTGTCTTAATCCAATGCAACTGACTAGTTATAAGTGTTTGAGATGGATGTGGAGAGTTTAAAAGCCACTTATATCCATTTTGTCCCAAAACAGGCTAAAACCAAGAAAACATTGCTTAGTAGCTATAAACAGCTATGTTAGTGTTTATGGGGTTAAAATGTGTCTTAATCCAATGCAACTAACTAATTATAAAACTTTGAGATAGATGTGGAGAGTTTAAAAGCCACTTATACCCTTATTGTCCCAAAACAGGCTAAAACCAAGAAAACATTGCTTAGTAGCTGTAAACAGCTATGTTAGTGTTTATGGGGTTAAAATGTGTCTTAATCCAATGCAACTAACTAATTATAAAACTTTGAGATAGATGTGGAGAGTTTATAAGCCACTTATATCCATTTTGTCCCAAAACAGGCTAAAACCAAGAAAACATTGCTTTGAAGCACTTGTAACACCCGCAAACCAGTTTGAGTGTTTTGGGTGAGGGTGTCGATCGACACCAAGGGGGTGTCGGTCGACACCACTGTTTTTCTGGTTCGACCAGATTGAGTTTTTAATCGATTTGGACCGGTTTGGTTTAGGGAAAACCATTAAACCGTGATATTTAAGTGGGAGAATGACCTAGGTCGTGTTTTGTTGTTGCCTAGCCGCTGAAAACAAAGAGAAAGAGGAGAAGGAAGAGTAAACTTGATTTTGGTGTTCAAAGCAAAAAGGAACAGAATCGTCAGGGTTTGGGAGAAGGAAGATCTGTATACTCAAATCGTTTTGAAAGGTATTGAGTTTTGGTAGGGTTGTAGCTAAGAGATTTTCGTACACTCTCCGTTTTACAGAAGTGAATTTGGGTTAATATTCTAGGAGATATCGGCAGTTTTGTGGGACGTTTCTTCTCAGTCGCGGATTGAGACCAGTGGGAGTTTTGGGATCGATTGCGGTTTCATCTGAGATCCGATCGTGCTGAAATTTTGTGGGAAGCTTCGTGACGCCTAGGAATAGCTTTTCACCGGAGGGATGTGATAGTTAACGGTTCATTTTCATTTTAGAAGGTGAGTGCATGACCATGGCTAATCTAAGCCTTTGATTCCCTTGTTCTTGCTTGTTGTTGCTTGTTTGTGTGTTTTTCTTGCTGGGGATTGGTTGTTACAGGTTCCTATGGAGGTATAAGGCTTGGGTTTTGAGTATTGGACGATTTGGAGGAGATTTGGGAGCGAGATTCGACTCTCGACTTCGCGCGGATCGCAGTTGCAGAGGGAGTGTCGATCGATACCACTTGGTGTCGGTCGACACCAGCAAATTGGGCATCGATCGACACTGTGGGGTAGTGTCGGTCGACACCATTGAGCCAGTGTCGGTCGACACTTGGCTGGTGTCGATCGACACCTCCCTTCCAGCGAGACGATGTTTGATTTCCTGGTTTGTGTGTTTGTTGTTGCTTGTTTTGGAACTTTGGAATCATTGTTGCTTGTGTGTATAGCCCAGTAGATGGGAGGATTGCCTCACTGAGTGTTTATCAAATACTCATGCATCTCAATTTGTGTTTGTGGTGCAGGTAAAGGCAAAGTGTGATCGTGGAATCAAGGCGATGAAGAGGAGGATGTTCTAGGGGCTCGATTGGATGTTATCTAGCATTGTTAGGTTGCTAGAGTTGAGTCATTAGAAACATTGCTAGGTTGCTGGTTCCATGTTTCTTGTTGTTTGGTATTGGAATATTGCCCTTGCTATAATATTGGAATGTTATTGGTTATTATTGGTCTACGATTGGATATTGATTTATGTTATTCCGCTGTTGTTTGTGAATGTGGTTAGGAGGCTAGTGGGTATGGGACCACTAGCTGTAGTTTATTTATATATATATATATATTATTTATTTATTATATAAAAAAAAGGGTCGGTCGTTTCATTTTGGTATCAGAGCCCTTACGGTTCTAGGTTTGGGTTCGCTAGGTTTCTGTTGTAATGTTTGGGATTGCATGTCTTGATTGATTATGTGAGTTAGTCAATTATGTGTGGCATGGAGTCCTAGAACATCCTCTTCGAGCCTTCAATGAGATTCCACGGTGAGTTATTGTTATGTTTCTTTGTGTGGTATTGTTTTGTTTTATGCTTGTTAGCCTCTGTTCTTGGAAGATCAGTGGTTAAGGTGTTTGAGTTGTTGGTCGTGGACGGGGACGTGATCGTGGTCATGGTAGGGTGAGTCCCGAGGCCAGTGAGTGTGTGGTCCAGAGTTCCACGGGGAGGTACGTCAGAGGGTCGCAAGCGTATCAGGAAGGACTAGAGTGTTAGCCGGTGAGTGTGCCGGGGGTGCTGGGAACCCAGTTTTGGGGTTGCAGCGGGTGGAGCCCAAGGTCGAGATGATCGCTTGGCGGATCTGTTGGCGTGCGGTGGGAGCGGTTACCGAGAGGGGTACCAGTGTAGGCTCTAGTTATGCCGCATGTGGCAGGGTGCAGTCGAGGGCTGCGGATGTTGAGGACTTTCCACCTTACGTTAAGAGGATGGAGCGGTTGTAGATGACCGGTATGAGATTATTCTCAAGAGGTATCGGGCCTAGAGAGGCGGATATGTGGACATATGCAGTTGGAGCAGATATTTCTCTGCTTGGTGGTTAATCCAGTTGGATATTAAAATTTTAGTGGGCAGATGTAACATTGCAATGTTATACTCGGACCACAGGAGGTACTTGTGTCGGGAAATGTTTATAGTCGTTAAGGATTGTTGCTCCTGAGGGGGATGGTGATTCCCCTGAATACCGATAGCTCGAGGGGCTAAGGGCTCCGAGAGTGGCAGAGGGGATGTTGTTCTCCTGAGGGGATGAGTAGTTCCCCTGATATCGAGATCTTGAGGATTGTGGTCCAAGAGTGAGACGGTATAACTCGAAGACGCTGGTCTGAGAGTGAGATCGGTATAACTCGAAGGTTGCGACCTAAGAGTGGAAGAGTTGGGAGCAAGCAATTCCTAGGACGTGAGTATAAACATAACGATTGAATGTAGACCTCGAGAGATTTACGGTGGTTTAATCTTGGATTTTAGGATTATGCTGGCCGTTGGGCCAGGGTTTTATGAACCAGAGCGGTTATGAATGTGTGGCTGTTTTGCCAGGATTGTGAGGCCGGTGGTGCCGGAGTCCCGGGAAGGGGAGTGACAGCAGGATTGATTCAGGAGAGGCATGTTTGCCAGATACATAAGTTCACGGAAAGCCTTCATGGCAGGATAAACTAATCGTTGCAACGATGTTGGATGAAGTTCATTGGAGATGGACAGGGTTGCTAGATTCAAAGTTTTGGTAAGCTTGTTGGAGGGAATAAGTCAAGTGGCTTGAGTTAGCGGCCTGCAAAGCATTTGAAGCGGTGAATCAGAATATGCGACGTATGGTACTTGTTTGTTTTATTACGTTCGTATTGATGATTTGCTGTGGAGAATTGCCAAGCGGAAAGCTATCTTTGGAATAAGCTAACTTGTGGAAGATTCCCTAACTGGCAAGTTACTAGAGGTTTTTGGAGGAACAAGAGGGTTGATATTCAGGTGGGGGCGAGTTGATGTCGGCATACTTGAGTGTTGGTTTAGTTGAGCTGAAGAAGTAACTAGAGGATTTATGGAGCAAGAGATTCATACGTTCTAGTGTACCACCGTGGGGAGCGCCGGTGTTGTTTGTGAAGAAGAAGGATGGGAGTTTCAGGTTGTGTATTGATTATCGGGGTTTGAACCGGGTCACTGTCAAGAACAAGTACCCCCTTCCCAGGATTGATGAGTTGTTGGATCAGCTGGGAGGTGCTACTTGGTTCTCCAACGTAGGTCTGGCGTCGAGTTATCATCAGATACCGATAGATGAGACAGATGTGAGAAAGACGGCTTTCAGGACGAAGTATGGGCATTATGAGTTCATGGAGATGCCTTTTTGGGTTGACTAACGCGCCAACGGAGTTTAGATTGATGAACAGTGTGTTTCAGGAGTTTCAGGACGTGTCTGTCATCTTTTTCGTCGATGATATCCTGGTATTTTCTAAGAGTCCTAAGGAGTATGCAGTGAATTTGAGGGCAGTTCTGGAGAAGCTGCGGGAGCAGAAGTTGTTTGCTAAGTTGAGCAAGTGTAGTTTTTTTGGCAGGGTAAGATGGGTTCTCTGGGTCACATTGTTTATGCAGAGTGAGTTCCTGTAGATCCGAAGAAGATTCAGATTATCAAGGCTTGGCCTAGACTACAGAATGTCACTGAGATCAGGAGTTTCCTTGTTTTGGCAGATTACTACAGGACCAGGAGATGAAGTCTCTGGTAGGAGAGATCAGTGCGTTGAGCTTGTGTGCGGTTTTCTCGAGAACCATTGGGTTAGGAGGTGGCTTATAGAGCAGATCTTCTGAGTAGAGTGCGGTTGGCTCAGGAGAAGGATTTGGGGCTGGTGAATGCCTCTAAGGATGTGGATTCAGTGTATCAGGTCTCAGATAATGGTACTATCTTGGTGCACGGTCGTGTGTGTGTGCCCAAGGATGAGGAGTTGAGACAGGAGATTCTGAGAGAGGCTCATGCGAGCAAGTTATCCATTCATCCAGGAGCGACCAAGATGTACCGTGACCTCAAGAGGTACTATCATTGGGTCGGGATGAAGAAGGATGTGGCTAGTTGGGTTTCGAGGTGTGATGTGTGTCAGCTAGTGAAGGCTGAGCATCAGGTTCCTGGCGGGTTACTGAAGAGTTTACCCATTCCTGAGTGGAAGTGGGATATGATCACTATGGATTTTGTGGTAGGATTGCCAGTGTCACGGACCTTTGATGCTATTTGGGTCATTGTGGACCGGTTGACTAAGTCAGCACATTTTCTGGCCATTAAGAAGACTGACGGAGCAGCGGTCTTGGCTAAGAAGTATGTGAGGGAGATAGTCAGGTTGCATGGGGTGCCAGCGAGCATTGTGTCTGATAGGGATTCCAAGTTCACTTCGGTGTTCTGGAAGGCGTTTCAGGCAGAGATGGGCACTAAGGTGCATAGGAGTACAGCTTATCATCCCCAGACTGATGGACAGTCAGAGAGGACGATCCAGACGCTGGAGGATTTGCTGAGGATGTGTGTGTTGGATTGGGGTGGCCATTGGGCAGATCACCTGAACCTGGTAGAGTTTGCTTACAACAACAGCTATCAGGCGAGTATTAAGATGGCTCCTTATGAGGCTTTGTATGGGAGGCCATGTCGTACACCATTATGCTGGACTCAGGTGGGGGAGAGGAGCATGTTTGGTGCTAGTTTTGTTCAGGAGACCTCAGAGAAGATTCGGGTTCTCAAGCTGAACATGAAGGAGGCTCAGGATAGGCAGAGGAGTTATGCAGATAGGAGGAGGAGAGATCTTGAGTTTCAGGTGGGAGACAGAGTGTACCTCAAGATGGCCATGTTGCGGGGTCCGAACAGGTCATTGTCAGAGACTAAGTTGAGTCCGAGGTATATGGGTCCATTCAGGGTGATTGAGCGGGTTGGACCAGTGGCATATAGATTGGAGTTACCTGAGGTGATGCGTGCATTCCATAAGGTTTTCCATGTGTCTATGTTGCGGAAGTGTCTCCGTGAGGGAGAGGAGGTGTTGGCTAAGATTCCTGAGGATCTTCAGCCTAACATGACTTTGGAGGCGAGACCAGTGAGGGTTCTCGAGAGGAGGATCAAGGAACTTCGGAAGAAGAAGATTCCTTTGATGAGAGTCCTGTGGGACTGTGATGGTGTTGAGGAACAGACTTGGGAGCCTGAGGCAAAGATGAAGGCAAGGTTCAAGAAGTGGTATGAGAAGCAAGCCGCGACTTGAGCTTGTTTCGCCTGGTCCCATCTGTAATCCGTGGCTGGAGCGGGAATGGAGTATTCCAGCCCATCTCTCTTGTTACTCGGTCGCTTGGGGTGGTTGGTTGTGCGACTCAGTAACAAGATGAGGTGGTGTTTGGGGTACAAAGTTTCCGTGAGGCAGGGTTGTGAAGAGGAGTTTCCAAAAAATGGAAAGTGTTAAATATGGAAAGTTTTGCGGGAGTCAGAATTTTGTCCATTTTAGCGGTGGGAAGCCTTGGGAGGGGCTTTTGTGCCTTTGTGGCGGACTTTTGAGTCAGAGTGCCTGTGTGTGGCGGTATTGTTAGACATTGTATGGCCTTTGTGGCGGGCTTTTAGCCAATTGTGTGGCCTTTGTGGCGGGCTTTTAGCCATTTGTTGGCCTTTGTGGCGGGCTGTTTAGCCAGAGTGTCTTTGTGACGGTCCTTCGGGACAGATGGTCTTTGTGACGGTCCTTCGGGACAGATGGTCTTTGTGACGGTCCTTCGGGACAGATGGTCTTTGTGACGGTCCTTCGGGACAGATGGTCTTTGTGACGGTCCTTCGGGACAGATGGTCTTTGTGACGGTCCTTCGGGACAGATGGTCTTTGTGACGGTCCTTCGCAAACCAGTTTGAGTGTTTTGGGTGAGGGTGTCGATCGACACCAAGGGGGTGTCGGTCGACACCACTGTTTTTCTGGTTCGACCAGATTGAGTTTTTAATCGATTTGGACCGGTTTGGTTTAGGGAAAACCATTAAACCGTGATATTTAAGTGGGAGAATGACCTAGGTCGTGTTTTGTTGTTGCCTAGCCGCTGAAAACAAAGAGAAAGAGGAGAAGGAAGAGTAAACTTGATTTTGGTGTTCAAAGCAAAAAGGAACAGAATCGTCAGGGTTTGGGAGAAGGAAGATCTGTATACTCAAATCGTTTTGAAAGGTATTGAGTTTTGGTAGGGTTGTAGCTAAGAGATTTTCGTACACTCTCCGTTTTACAGAAGTGAATTTGGGTTAATATTCTAGGAGATATCGGCAGTTTTGTGGGACGTTTCTTCTCAGTCGCGGATTGAGACCAGTGGGAGTTTTGGGATCGATTGCGGTTTCATCTGAGATCCGATCGTGCTGAAATTTTGTGGGAAGCTTCGTGACGCCTAGGAATAGCTTTTCACCGGAGGGATGTGATAGTTAACGGTTCATTTTCATTTTAGAAGGTGAGTGCATGACCATGGCTAATCTAAGCCTTTGATTCCCTTGTTCTTGCTTGTTGTTGCTTGTTTGTGTGTTTTTCTTGCTGGGGATTGGTTGTTACAGGTTCCTATGGAGGTATAAGGCTTGGGTTTTGAGTATTGGACGATTTGGAGGAGATTTGGGAGCGAGATTCGACTCTCGACTTCGCGCGGATCGCAGTTGCAGAGGGAGTGTCGATCGATACCACTTGGTGTCGGTCGACACCAGCAAATTGGGCATCGATCGACACTGTGGGGTAGTGTCGGTCGACACCATTGAGCCAGTGTCGGTCGACACTTGGCTGGTGTCGATCGACACCTCCCTTCCAGCGAGACGATGTTTGATTTCCTGGTTTGTGTGTTTGTTGTTGCTTGTTTTGGAACTTTGGAATCATTGTTGCTTGTGTGTATAGCCCAGTAGATGGGAGGATTGCCTCACTGAGTGTTTATCAAATACTCATGCATCTCAATTTGTGTTTGTGGTGCAGGTAAAGGCACAGTGTGATCGTGGAATCAAGGCGATGAAGAGGAGGATGTTCTAGGGGCTCGATTGGATGTTATCTAGCATTGTTAGGTTGCTAGAGTTGAGTCATTAGAAACATTGCTAGGTTGCTGGTTCCATGTTTCTTGTTGTTTTGTATTGGAATATTGCCCTTGCTATAATATTGGAATGTTATTGGTTATTATTGGTCTACGATTGGATATTGATTTATGTTATTCCGCTGTTGTTTGTGAATGTGGTTAGAAGGCTAGTGGGTATGGGACCACTAGCTGTAGTTTATTTATATATATATATATATATTATTTATTTATTATATAAAAAAAAAGGGTCGGTCGTTTCAGCACTAAACAGCTATGTTAGTGTTTATGGGGTTAAAATGTATCTTAATCCAATGCAACTGACTAGTTATAAGTGTTTGAGATGGATGTGGAGAGTTTAAAAGCCACTTATATCCATTTTGTCCCAAAACAGGCTAAAACCAAGAAAACATTGCTTAGTAGCTGTAAACAGCTATGTTAGTGTTTATGGGGTTAAAATGTGTCTTAATCCAATGCAACTAACTAATTATAAGACTTTGAGATAGATGTGGAGAGTTTAAAAGCCACTTATACCTATTTTGTCCCAAAACAGGCTAAAACCAAGAAAACATTGCTTAGAAGCACTAAACAGCTATTTTAGTGTTTATGGTGTTAAAATGTGTCTTAATCCAATGCAACTAACTTATTATAAGAGTTTGAGATAGATGCGGAGAGTTTAAAAGCCACTTATACCCATTTTGTCCCAAAACAGGCTAAAACCAAGAAAACTTTGCTTAGAAGCTGTAAACAGCTATGTTAGTGTTTCTGGGGTTAAAATGTGTCTTAATCCAATGCAACTAACTAATTATAAGATTTTGAGATAGATGTGGAGAGTTTAAAAGCCACTTATACCCATTTTGTCCCAAAAAAGGCTAACAGCAAGAAAACATTGCTTAGAAGCTGTAAACAGCTATGTTAGTGTTTCTGGGGTTAAAATGTGTCTTAATCCAATGCAACTAACTAATTATAAGAGTTTGAGATAGATGTGGAGAGTTTAAAAGCCACTTATACCCATTTTGTCCCAAAACAAACTAACAGCAAGAAAAAATTGCTTAGTAGCTGTAAACAGCTATGTTAGTGTTTATGGGGTTAAAATGTGTCTTAATCCAATGCAACTAACTAATTATAAGACTTTGAGATAGATGTGGAGAGTTTAAAAGCCACTTATACCTATTTTGTCCCAAAACAGGCTAAAACCAAGAAAACATTGCTTAGAAGCACTAAACAGCTATTTTAGTGTTTATGGTGTTAAAATGTGTCTTAATCCAATGCAACTAACTTATTATAAGAGTTTGAGATAGATGCGGAGAGTTTAAAAGCCACTTATACCCATTTTGTCCCAAAACAGGCTAAAACCAAGAAAACTTTGCTTAGAAGCTGTAAACAGCTATGTTAGTGTTTCTGGGGTTAAAATGTGTCTTAATCCAATGCAACTAACTAATTATAAGATTTTGAGATAGATGTGGAGAGTTTAAAAGCCACTTATACCCATTTTGTCCCAAAAAAGGCTAACAGCAAGAAAACATTGCTTAGAAGCTGTAAACAGCTATGTTAGTGTTTCTGGGGTTAAAATGTGTCTTAATCCAATGCAACTAACTAATTATAAGAGTTTGAGATAGATGTGGAGAGTTTAAAAGCCACTTATACCCATTTTGTCCCAAAACAAACTAACAGCAAGAAAAAATTGCTTAGTAGCTGTAAACAGCTATGTTTGTGTTTATGGGGTTAAAATGTGTCTTAATCCAATGCAACTAACTAAGTATAAGAGTTTGAGATAGATGTGGAGAGTTTAAAAGCCACTTATACCCATTTTGTCCCAAAACAGGCTAAAACCAAGAAAACATTGCTTAGAAGCTATAAACGGTTATGTTAGTGTTTATGGGGTTAAAATGTGTCTTAATCCAATGCAACTAACTAATTATAAGAGTTTGAGATGAATGTGGAGAGTTTTAAAAGCCACTTATACCCATTTTATCCCAAAACAGGCTAACACCAAGAAAACATTGCTTAGAAGCTGTAAACAGTTATGTTAGTTTTTATGGGGTTAAAATGTGTCTTAATCCAATGCAACTAACTAATTATAAGAGTTTGAGATAGATGTGGAGAGTTTAAAAGCCACTTATACCCATTTTGTCCCAAAACAGGCTAACAGCAAGAAAACATTGCTTAGTAGCTGTAAACAGCTATGTTTGTGTTTATGGGGTTAAAATGTGTCTTAATCCAATGCAACTAACTAATTATAAGAGTTTGAGATAGATGTGGAGAGTTGAAAAGCCACTTATACCCATTTTGTCCCAAAACAGGCTAAAACCAAGAAAACATTGCTTAGAAGCTGTAAATAGCTATGTTAGTGTTTCTGGGGTTAAAATGTGTCTTAATCCAATGCAACTAACTAATTATAAGAGTTTGAGATAGATGTGGAGAGTTTAAAAGCCACTTATACCCATTTTGTCCCAGAACAGGCTAACACCAAGAAAACATTGCTTAGTAGCTGTAAACAGCTATGTTTGTGTTTATGGGGTTAAAATGTGTCTTAATCCAATGCAACTAACTAAGTATAAGAGTTTGAGATAGATGTGGAGAGTTTAAAAGCCACTTATACCCATATTGTCCCAAAACAGGCTAAAACCAAGAAAACATTGCTTAGAAGCTGTAAACAGCTATGTTAGTGTTTATGGGGTTAAAATGTGTCTTAATCCAATGCAACTAACTAATTATAAGACTTTGAGATAGATGTGGAGAGTTTATAAGCCACTTATATCCATTTTGTCCCAAAACAGGCTAAAACAAAGAAAACATTGCTTAGAAGCTGTAAATAGCTATGTTAGTGTTTCTCGGGTTCAAATGTGTCTTAATCCAATGCAACTGACTAGTTATAAGTGTTTGAGATGGATGTGGAGAGTTTAAAAGCCACTTATATCCATTTTGTCCCAAAACAGGCTAAAACCAAGAAAACATTGCTTAGTAGCTGTAAACAGCTATGTTAGTGTTTATGGGGTTAAAATGTGTCTTAATCCAATGCAACTAACTAATTATAAGACTTTGAGATAGATGTGGAGAGTTTAAAAGCCACTTATACCTATTTTGTCCCAAAACAGGCTAAAACCAAGAAAACATTGCTTAGAAGCACTAAACAGCTATGTTAGTGTTTACGGTGTTAAAATGTGTCTTAATCCAATGCAACTAACTTATTATAAGAGTTTGAGATAGATGTGGAGAGTTTAAAAGCCACTTATACCCATTTTGTCCCAAAACAGGCTAAAACCAAGAAAACTTTGCTTAAAAGCTGTAAACAGCTATGTTAGTGTTTCTGGGGTTAAAATGTTTCTTAATCCAATGCAACTAACTAATTATAAGATTTTGAGATAGATGTGGAGAGTTTAAAAGCCACTTATACCCATTTTGTCCCAAAAAGGCTAACAGCAAGAAAACATTGCTTAGAAGCTGTAAACAGCTATGTTAGTGTTTCTGGGGTTAAAATGGGTCTTAATCCAATGCAACTAACTAATTATAAGAGTTTGAGATAGATGTGGAGAGTTTAAAAGCCACTTATACCCATTTTGTCCCAAAACAAACTAACAGCAAGAAAAAATTGCTTAGTAGCTGTAAACAGCTATGTTTGTGTTTATGGGGTTAAAATGTGTCTTAATCCAATGCAACTAACTAAGTATAAGAGTTTGAGATAGATGTGGAGAGTTTAAAAGCCACTTATACCCATTTTGTCCCAAAACAGGCTAAAACCAAGAAAACATTGCTTAGAAGCTATAAACAGTTATGTTAGTGTTTATGGGGTTAAAATTGTGTCTTAATCCAATGCAACTAACTAATTATAAGAGTTTGAGATGAATGTGGAGAGTTTTAAAAGCCACTTATACCCATTTTATCCCAAAACAGGCTAACACCAAGAAAACATTGCTTAGAAGCTGTAAACAGTTATGTTAGTTTTTATGGGGTTAAAATGTGTCTTAATCCAATGCAACTAACTAATTATAAGAGTTTGAGATAGATGTGGAGAGTTTAAAAGCCACTTATACCCATTTTGTCCCAAAACAGGCTAAAACCAAGAAAACATTGCTTAGAAGCTGTAAAAAGCTAAGTTAGTGTTTATGGGGTTAAAATGTATCTTAATCCAATGCAACTAACTAATTATAAGAGTTTGAGATAGATGTGGAGAGTTGAAAAGCCACTTATACCCATTTTGTCCCAAAACAGGCTAAAACCAAGAAAACATTGCATAGAAGCTGTAAATAGCTATGTTAGTGTTTCTGGGGTTAAAATGTGTCTTAATCCAATGCAACTAACTAATTATAAGAGTTTGAGATAGATGTGGAGAGTTTAAAAGCCACTTATACCCATTTTATCCCAAACCAGGCTAACACCAAGAAAACATTGCTTAGAAGCTGTAAATAGCTATGTTAATGTTTCTGGGGTTAAAATGTGTCTTAATCCAATGCAACTAACTAATTATAAGAGTTTGAGATAGATGTGGAGAGTTTAAAAGCCACTTATACCCATTTTGTCCCAAAACAGGCTAACAGCAAGAAAACATTGCTTAGTAGCTGTAAACAGCTATGTTTGTGTTTATGGGGTTAAAATGTGTCTTAATCCAATGCAACTAACTAAGTATAAGAGTTTGAGATAGATGTGGAGAGTTTAAAAGCCACTTATACCCATTTTGTCCCAAAACAGGCTAAAACCAAGAAAACATTGCTTAGAAGCTGCAAATAGCTATGTTAGTGTTTCTGGGGTTCAAATGTGTCTTAATCCAATGCAACTAACTAGTTATAAGTGTTTGAGATGGATGTGGAGAGTTTAAAAGCCACTTATATCCATTTTGTCCCAAAACAGGCTAAAACCAAGAAAACATTGCTTAGTAGCTGTAAACAGCTATGTTAGTGTTTATGGGGTTAAAATGTGTCTTAATCCAATGCAACTAACTAATTATAAGACTTTGAGATAGATGTGGAGAGTTTAAAAGCCACTTATACCTATTTTGTCCCAAAAAAGGCTAAAACCAAGAAAACATTGCTTAGAAGCACTAAACAGCTATGTTAGTGTTTATGGTGTTAAAATGTGTCTTAGTCCAATGCAACTAACTTATTATAAGAGCTTGAGATAGATGTGGAGAGTTTAAAAGCCACTTATACCCATTTTGTCCCAAAACTGGCTAAAACCAAGAAAACTTTGCTTAAAAGCTGTAAACAGCTATGTTAGTGTTTCTGGGGTTAAAATGTGTCTTAATCCAATGCAACTAACTAATTATAAGATTTTGAGATAGATGTGGAGAGTTTAAAAGCCACTTATACCCATTTTGTCCCAAAAAGGCTAACAGCAAGAAAACATTGCTTAGAAGCTGTAAACAGCTATGTTAGTGTTTCTGGGGTTAAAATGTGTCTTAATCCAATGCAACTAACTAATTATAAGAGTTTGAGATAGATGTGGAGAGTTTAAAAGCCACTTGTACCCATTTTGTCCCAAAACAAACTAACAGCAAGAAAAAATTGCTTAGTAGCTGTAAACAGCTATGTTTGTGTTTATGGGGTTAAAATGTGTCTTAATCCAATGCAACTAACTAAGTATAAGGGTTTGAGATGAATGTGGAGAGTTTAAAAGCCACTTATACCCATTTTGTCCCAAAACAGGCTAAAACCAAGAAAACATTGCTTAGAAGCTATAAACAGTTATGTTAGTGTTTATGGGGTTAAAATTGTGTCTTAATCCAATGCAACTAACTAATTATAAGAGTTTGAGATGAATGTGGAGAGTTTTAAAAGCCACTTATACCCATTTTATCCCAAAACAGGCTAACACCAAGAAAACATTGCTTAGAAGCTGTAAACAGTTATGTTAGTTTTTATGGGGTTAAAATGTGTCTTAATCCAATGCAACTAACTAATTATAAGAGTTTGAGATAGATGTGGAGAGTTTAAAAGCCACTTATACCCATTTTGTCCCAAAACAGGCTAAAACCAAGAAAACATTGCTTAGAAGCTGTAAAAAGCTAAGTTAGTGTTTATGGGGTTAAAATGTATCTTAATCCAATGCAACTAACTAATTATAAGAGTTTGAGATAGATGTGGAGAGTTGAAAAGCCACTTATACCCATTTTGTCCCAAAACAGGCTAAAACCAAGAAAACATTGCATAGAAGCTGTAAATAGCTATGTTAGTGTTTCTGGGGTTAAAATGTGTCTTAATCCAATGCAACTAACTAATTATAAGAGTTTGAGATAGATGTGGAGAGTTTAAAAGCCACTTATACCCATTTTATCCCAAACCAGGCTAACACCAAGAAAACATTGCTTAGAAGCTGTAAATAGCTATGTTAATGTTTCTGGGGTTAAAATGTGTCTTAATCCAATGCAACTAACTAATTATAAGAGTTTGAGATAGATGTGGAGAGTTTAAAAGCCACTTATACCCATTTTGTCCCAAAACAGGCTAACAGCAAGAAAACATTGCTTAGTAGCTGTAAACAGCTATGTTTGTGTTTATGGGGTTAAAATGTGTCTTAATCCAATGCAACTAACTAAGTATAAGAGTTTGAGATAGATGTGGAGAGTTTAAAAGCCACTTATACCCATTTTGTCCCAAAACAGGCTAAAACCAAGAAAACATTGCTTAGAAGCTGTAAATAGCTATGTTAGTGTTTCTGGGGTTCAAATGTGTCTTAATCCAATGCAACTAACTAGTTATAAGTGTTTGAGATGGATGTGGAGAGTTTAAAAGCCACTTATATCCATTTTGTCCCAAAACAGGCTAAAACCAAGAAAACATTGCTTAGTAGCTGTAAACAGCTATGTTAGTGTTTATGGGGTTAAAATGTGTCTTAATCCAATGCAACTAACTAATTATAAGACTTTGAGATAGATGTGGAGAGTTTAAAAGCCACTTATACCTATTTTGTCCCAAAACAGGCTAAAACCAAGAAAACATTGCTTAGAAGCACTAAACAGCTATGTTAGTGTTTATGGTGTTAAAATGTGTCTTAGTCCAATGCAACTAACTTATTATAAGAGTTTGAGATAGATGTGGAGAGTTTAAAAGCCACTTATACCCATTTTGTCCCAAAACTGGCTAAAACCAAGAAAACTTTGCTTAAAAGCTGTAAACAGCTATGTTAGTGTTTCTGGGGTTAAAATGTGTCTTAATCCAATGCAACTAACTAATTATAAGATTTTGAGATAGATGTGGAGAGTTTAAAAGCCACTTATACCCATTTTGTCCCAAAAAGGCTAACAGCAAGAAAACATTGCTTAGAAGCTGTAAACAGCTATGTTAGTGTTTCTGGGGTTAAAATGTGTCTTAATCCAATGCAACTAACTAATTATAAGAGTTTGAGATAGATGTGGAGAGTTTAAAAGCCACTTGTACCCATTTTGTCCCAAAACAAACTAACAGCAAGAAAAAATTGCTTAGTACCTGTAAACAGCTATGTTTGTGTTTATGGGGTTAAAATGTGTCTTAATCCAATGCAACTAACTAAGTATAAGAGTTTGAGATAGATGTGGAGAGTTTAAAAGCCACTTATACCCATTTTGTCCCAAAACAAGCTAAAACCAAGAAAACATTGCTTAGAAGCTATAAACAGTTATGTTAGTGTTTATGGGGTTAAAATGTGTCTTAATCCAATGCAACTAACTAATTATAAGAGTTTGAGATGAATGTGGAGAGTTTTAAAAGCCACTTATACCCATATTATCCCAAAACAGGCTAACACCAAGAAAACATTGCTTAGAAGCTGTAAACAGTTATGTTAGTTTTTATGGGGTTAAAATGTGTCTTAATCAAATGCAACTAACTAATTATAAGAGTTTGAGATAGATGTGGAGAGTTTAAAAGCCACTTATACCCATTTTGTCCCAAAACAGGCTAAAACCAAGAAAACATTGCTTAGAAGCTGTAAAAAGCTAAGTTAGTGTTTATGGGGTTAAAATGTATCTTAATCCAATGCAACTAACTAATTATAAGAGTTTGAGATAGATGTGGAGAGTTGAAAAGCCACTTATACCCATTTTGTCCCAAAACAGGCTAAAACCAAGAAAACATTGCTTAGAAGCTGTAAATAGCTATGTTAGTGTTTCTGGGGTTAAAATGTGTCTTAATCCAATGCAACTAACTAATTATAAGAGTTTGAGATAGATGTGGAGAGTTTAAAAGCCACTTATACCCATTTTGACCCAAAACAGGCTAACACCAAGAAAACATTGCTTAGAAGCTGTAAATAGCTATGTTAATGTTTCTGGGGTTAAAATGTGTCTTAATCCAATGCAACTAACTAATTATAAGAGTTTGAGATAGATGTGGAGAGTTTAAAAGCCACTTATACCCATTTTGTCCCAAAACAGGCTAACAGCAAGAAAACATTGCTTAGTAGCTGTAAACAGCTATGTTTGTGTTTATGGGGTTAAAATGTGTCTTAATCCAATGCAACTAACTAAGTATAAGAGTTTGAGATAGATGTGGAGAGTTTAAAAGCCACTTATACCCATTTTGTCCCAAAACAGGCTAAAACCAAGAAAACATTGCTTAGAAGCTGTAAACAGCTATGTTAGTGTTTATGGGGTTAAAATGTGTCTTAATCCAATGCAACTAACTAATTATAAGACTTTGAGATAGATGTGGAGAGTTTATAAGCCACTTATATCCATTTTGTCCCAAAACAGGCTAAAACCAAGAAAACATTGCTTAGAAGCTGTAAATAGCTATGTTAGTGTTTCTGGGGTTCAAATGTGTCTTAATCCAATGCAACTGACTAGTTATAAGTGTTTGAGATGGATGTGGAGAGGTTAAAAGCCACTTATATCCATTTTGTCCCAAAACAGGCTAAAACCAAGAAAACATTGCTTAGTAGCTATAAACAGCTATGTTAGTGTTTATGGGGTTAAAATGTGTCTTAATCCAATGCAACTAACTAATTATAAGATTTTGAGATAGATGTGGAGAGTTTAAAAGCCACTTATACCTATTTTGTCCCAAAAAAGGCTAAAACCAAGAAAACATTGTTTAGAAGCACTAAACAGCTATGTTAGTGTTTATGGGGTTAAAATGTGTCTTAATCCAATGCAACTAACTAATTATAAGAGTTTGAGATAGATGTGGAGAGTTTAAAAGCCACTTATACCCATTTTGTCCCAAAACAGGCTAAAACTAAGAAAACATTGCTTAGTAGCTGTTATGAACCGGCACACACACTTGTCCGTACGACCGTACGGACGTCCGTACGACCAACCAACGGGCCATCCTCAAATAGAAGTCTTCATGAGCCCAATCCACCAAAGAGATCCTCCAACGGTCGCCATTCATCTCGATCCTTCCTTTGTAGCCGTTGGAGCAAGTTGTAAGAGAGAAGAGGAGATCACATGTTAGAATAAGGAGATGTCGCTTTCTCCTCATATTAGTGTGCATAGGATCCTAAGAGAATATCCTATTTGTATATGTCTTTAAATAGTTTGTAAGTATCATACTAATAGATGTAAGAAAAGAGTTTATTCTCTTTCTCCAACACTCTCTCTCTCAATCGTTCACTCTCCTCACTCTTTACACGATTTCACTCTCTTCCATAATCTCTTGATTACTCTACTCTCAAACTTACATGGTATCAGAGCAGATTTGATTCTGTTCTTGCCTCAAATCTCCATCACTCCCTTCCGCATTCTCTTTCTTGTTCTTGAAATTTCTTGTTCTTGAATCTTCTTTCTTTAACCATTGGACAATAGCTTTAACCAACGGTCTCTTCATCTTTTTCCATGGAAACTACCAAAACTCTCATTGTTCCAGTTACTCTCAAGGGAGAGAATTACTTACTGTGGGCTAGAACCACAAAGACAGCCCTATGCGGCCGAGGACTTTGGTCCCATGTTGAGACGAGCGAAGCTCCTAGTGGCGAGACCACCAAAGACGGCAAGGATCTTGTCGATGAGAAGAACAAGTGGTTTCAAGAAGATCAGGGAGTCCTAGCTATCATTCAAAACTCCCTAGATGCACCTATACTTGAAGCTTACTCTTATTGCGAGACAGCAAAAGACTTGTGGGACACTCTCAAGAATGTTTTTGGGAATGTTACAAATGTAAACCGAATTTTTGAGATTAAGAGGGCCATCAACAACCTCAACCAAGAAGACATGGAGTTCACCAAGCACTTTGGGAAGTTTAGGTCCCTTTGGGCTGAACTAGAGATGCTCCGGCCGGCGACTATAGATCCGGCCATTCTGAATGAGAGGCGTGAACAAGATAAGGTGTTCGGCCTTCTCTTGACCTTGAACCCCTCCTACAATGACCTTATCAAGCATATTCTACGGTCGGACAAGCTCCCTAGCCTTGATGATGTCTGTAACCAAATTCAAAAGGAGCATGGCTCCATGGGATTGTTTGGCGGCAAGGGAGAACTTGTGACCGCTAACAAAGCTGAGACGGCATCAGCAAACAAGGGCTACTACAAGCCGGAGGACAAGAACAACCCGCCATTTTGTGAGCATTGTAAGAAGCTTGGTCACTTCAAGAGCCGCTGCTGGATTCTACACCCTCATCTAGCACCACCGCCGGGTACCATCCGAGGTGGACGACCAAACCGCGGAGGACCACCGAGAGCTCATCAAGCAGTAGCCATGGGGGAGTCATCAATCTCTGAGCAACCTCAACAAGTGACCAGTGGAACTGCTCTTGCTGCAGCATCGTCCGAGCTGGTAAGGCGGTCCGACCTTGATGCGCTCATCAAAGCCATCAAAGAGGCCACCGGTAAGGCGTTTCTTGCCTCAAACAAAATTAAACCCCTCATAGTTGATTCTGGTGCATCCCATCACATGATTAGTGATTCTAGGCTAATTAGTGATATTAAACCTGCTAATGGTAATGTGATAATAGCAAATGGTGAGAAAGTACCAGTTAAAGGCATTGGAAACTTGAAACTATTTGATAAGGAGACTAAGGCATTTTATATGCCAAACTTTACTTCTAACTTGCTATCAGTTAAGAGAGCCACTACTGATTTAAATTGTTATGCTATATTTGGTCCTAACAATGTTCATTTTCAGGATATTGAGACAAGTAAGGTTCTTGGTCAAGGAGGATCCAAGGATGACCTCTATGTGCTTGAGGACTTGAACTTATCTTCTAATGCATCTTGTTTTAATTCGGTTATTATGAAACCTAGTGATTCTATTTTACATGCTAGGCTAGGACACCCTCACACAAGAGCTTTATCTTTAATATTTCCTAATGTTTCTTTTCAAAATGATGAGTGTGAGGCTTGTATTCTTGGTAAACATTGCAAGGCTGTTTTTCCTAAATCTATTACTATTTATGAAAAATGTTTTGATTTAATTCATTCTGATGTTTGGACATCTCCTTGCTTATCTAGAGATAATCAAAAGTATTTTGTGACTTTTATTGATGAAAAATCAAAATATACTTGGATAACTTTACTTCCCTCTAAGGATAGAGTCCTTGAGGCCTTTACTAATTTTCAAAATTATGTCACTAACCACTTTCATGCCAAGATTAAAATTTTGAGATCAGATAATGGTGGAGAGTACACAAGCCATGCCTTTAAGCAATATCTAGCCAAACATGGAATTCTTCATCAAACTAGCTGTCCTTACACACCACAACAAAATGGAGTGGCTGAGAGAAAGAATAGGCATCTCATGGAAGTAGCAAGGTCTATGATGTTTCACACAAGGGTTCCAAAGAGGTTTTGGGGAGATGCTGTGCTAGCCGCTTGTTATCTTATTAACCGCACACCAACAAAGATCCTAAAGGATGTGTCTCCATTTGAGGTATTAACGAATGACAAACCTACATTTGATCACTTACGAGTGTTTGGTTGTGTGTGCTATGTGTTGCGACCAGGTGAGCTAAGAGACAAGCTTGATGCAAAGAGTACAAAGGCTATGTTTCTTGGCTACTCTACCACACAAAAGGGGTATAAGTGCTATGAACCTACAACAAGGAGGGTTCTAGTATCTCGTGATGTCAAGTTCATGGAGACACAAGGTTTTTACGATGAGAAGAATTGGGATGAGCTCCGTAACCTCTCTGATTCACCATCTGATCGGACGCGCAACCTCCGAGTAATCCTTGAGCGACTAGGTCTTGAAAACGATCGGATCACTACCGAGTCAGCCAGACCAGCATCACCAGAGCAACCTGAGCCATTTACTGAGCCTGAGCCTGCTACACATGCCGATGACCATACTGAGCAGCATGAGGAAGCACCCGAGTCACTCGCGGACAACACGGCCGAAACAACCGAGGAGACGGCTGAACAGCTTGAGGAGATCATTACTCCAGGACGAGCCAACTCCGAAGCTGGGGCTATAGTTCCTCTTCGGCGCAGCCAACGTATTAGGTATCCTCCTAGTCATTGGAAGAACACCCGTGTGTACTACAACAACATGGCCGTTGCTCATCCGATTCAGGCCGTGTGCACCTTGGCTCATTTTCCGATAGAGCATCAAGTGTTTCTTGGCCATATTGATGAGGATTGGATCCCCAAGACCTATGATGAGGCTAAGCAGCACAAAGTATGGAGAGATGCAGTGGATGCCGAGAATACGGCCATGGTGCAAAATCATACATGGGACGAGGCTGACTTACCCAAGGGCAAGAAGGCTGTCACCTCTCGGTATATCTTCACAATCAAATATAAGAGCAATGGGGAGATTGAACGCCACAAAGCCCGCCTAGTCGCACGAGGGTTCACGCAAACGTATGGGGAGGACTATCTTGATACGTTTGCTCCGGTGGCTAAGCTTCACACGGTTCGAGTTGTACTCTCTCTCGCCACCAACCTCGACTGGGAACTTTGGCAAATGGACGTGAAGAACGCCTTCTTGCAAGGAGAACTGGAGGATGAAGTGTATATGCGACCACCACCGGGTTTGGAGGATACTATTGGTCCGGGAAAGGTCTTGAAACTCAACAAAGCTATCTATGGCTTGAAGCAGTCACCAAGGGCTTGGTATCACAAGCTTAGCACCACAGTCCTTGACAAAGGCTTTCGCAAATCCGAAGCTGACCACACCTTGTTCACCTTACCAAGCGCCAAAGGTATAGTAGTCATTCTAGTGTATGTTGATGATATCATCATCACTGGAAGTGACTCGGTAGGTATTCAAGACTCTAAAACATTCTTGAAATCAGTTTTTGATATTAAAGATCTTGGAGAGTTGAAATACTTTCTTGGGATAGAAGTTTATAGATCAAATGAAGGGTTATTGTTGTCTCAAAGAAAGTATGCACTAGACTTATTGAGTGAAACAGGAAAACTAGGAGCTAAGGCAGTAACAACGCCCCTAGAAGAGAATTAGAAGGATGGAGGACAGGGGGAGCTTGACACCGCTCCATTCGAGGACGTTAGCCTCTACCGGCGGCTAGTCGGTAAGCTCATTTATTTGACTATCACACGGCCTGACATTTGCTTTGCCGTGAACCAGGTAAGCCAGCATATGAAGAACCCCACCGTGCACCATTGGAACATGCTGACATGGATCCTCAAGTACATCAAGGGCTCACCCGGCCAAGGCATATGGATGGGACGCAACAAGAGCACTGAGTTGGTAGGCTACTACGACGCTGACTATGCCGGAGATCGTGGGGACCGACGCTCAACCACAGGCTATTGCACGTTCCTTGGAGGGAACCTGGTCACATGGAAGAGCAAGAAGCAAAAGGTCGTCTCACTCTCAAGTGCCGAATCCGAGTATAGAGCTATGAGGAAGCTAACGACGGAGCTAATGTGGCTGAAGATGTTACTCAAGGATCTTGGAATAGAATCAACAAAGCCGATCACCATGCACTGTGATAACGAAGCAGCCATTCATATAGCAACCAATTCAGTGTTCCATGAGCGGACCAAGCACATTGAAGTGGATTGCCATAAGGTCCGAGAACAAATCAAGCTTGGAGTTGTCTTACCTTGCCATACCGAAAGCAAAGAACAACTTGCAGACGTCCTGACTAAAGCTGCGAGCCCCCAAGTGTGTGAATACATCCATCCTAAGCTTGGCCTCCTAAACCTCACTCGGCCATGACTTGCTTTGTTTTGGCGCCTACACTCTTTTTCCCTTAAGTATAGTTTTCCCAAGAGGTTTTTCTATACTAAGGTTTTTAATGAGGTGGGTGCCTATGTTGTCAAGCTTGACTAGTTCCCCAAGTCAAGCTTGAGGGGGAGTATGAACCGGCACACACACTTGTCCGTACGACTGTACGGACGTCCGTACGACCAACCAACGGGCCATCCTCAAATAGAAGTCTTCATGAGCCCAATCCACCAAAGAGATCCTCCAACGGTCGCCATTCATCTCGATCCTTCCTTTGTAGCCGTTGGAGCAAGTTGTAAGAGAGAAGAGGAGATCACATGTTAGAATAAGGAGATGTCGCTTTCTCCTCATATTAGTGTGCATAGGATCCTAAGAGAATATCCTATTTGTATATGTCTTTAAATAGTTTGTAAGTATCATACTAATAGATGTAAGAAAAGAGTTTATTCTCTTTCTCCAACACTCTCTCTCTCAATCGTTCACTCTCCTCACTCTTTACACGATTTCACTCTCTTCCATAATCTCTTGATTACTCTACTCTCAAACTTACAGCTGTAAACAGCTATGTTTGTGTTTATGGGGTTAAAATGTGTCTTAATCCAATGCAACTAACTAAGTATAAGAGTTTGAGATAGATGTGGAGAGTTTATAAGCCACTTATACCCATTTTGTCCCAAAACAGGCTAAAACCAAGAAAACATTGCTTAGAAGCTGTGAATAGCTATGTTAGTGTTTCTGGGGTTCAAATGTGTCTTAATCCAATGCAACTGACTAGTTATAAGTGTTTGAGATGGATGTGGAGAGTTTAAAAGCCACTTATATCCATTTTGTCCCAAAACAGGCTAAAACCAAGAAAAACATTGCTTAGTAGCTGTAAACAGCTATGTTAGTGTTTATGGGGTTAAAATGTGTCTTAATCCAATGCAACTAACTAATTATAAGACTTTGAGATAGATGTGGAGAGTTTAAAAGCCACTTATACCTATTTTGTCCCAAAACAGGCTAAAACCAAGAAAACATTGCTTAGAAGCACTAAACAGCTATGTTAGTATTTATGGTGTTAAAATGTGTCTTAATCCAATGCAACTAACTTATTATAAGAGTTTGAGATAGATGTGGAGAGTTTAAAAGCCACTTATACCCATTTTGTCCCAAAACAGGCTAAAACCAAGAAAACTTTGCTTAGAAGCTGTAAACAGCTATGTTAGTGTTTCTGGGGTTAAAATGTGTCTTAATCCAATGCAACTAACTAATTATAAGAGTTTGAGATAGATGTGGAGAGTTTAAAAGCCACTTATACCCATTTTGTCCCAAAACAGGCTAAAACTAAGAAAACATTGCTTAGAAGCTGTAAACAGCTATGTTAGTGTTTCTGGGGTTCAAATGTGTCTTAATCCAATGCAACTGACTAGTTATAAGAGTTTGAGATAGATGTGGAGAGTTTAAAAGCCACTTATACCCATTTTGTCCCAAAACAAACTAACAGCAAGAAAAAATTGCTTAGTAGCTGTAAACAGCTATGTTTGTGTTTATGGGGTTAAAATGTGTCTTAATCCAATGCAACTAACTAAGTATAAGAGTTTGAGATAGATGTGGAGAGTTTAAAAGCCACTTATACCCATTTTGTCCCAAAAAAAGGCTAAAACCAAGAAAACATTGCTTAGAAGCTATAAACAGTTATGTTAGTGTTTATGGGGTTAAAATGTGTCTTAATCCAATGCAACTAACTAATTATAAGAGTTTGAGATGAATGTGGAGAGTTTTAAAAGCCACTTAGACCCATTTTATCCCAAAACAGGCTAACACCAAGAAAACATTGCTTAGAAGCTGTAAATAGCTATGTTAGTTTTTATGGGGTTAAAATGTGTCTTAATCCAATGCAACTAACTAATTATAAGAGTTTGAGATAGATGTGGAGAGTTTAAAAGCCACTTATACCCATTTTGTACCAAAACAGGCTAAAACCAAGAAAACATTGCTTAGAAGCTTTAAACAGCTATGTTAGTGTTTATGGGGTTAAAATGTGTCTTAATCCAATGCAACTAACTAATTATAAGAGTTTGAGATAGATGTGGAGAGTTTAAAAGCCACTTATACCCATTTTGTCCCAAAACGGGCTAAAACCAAGAAAACATTGCTTAGAAGCTGTAAATAGCTATGTTAGTGTTTCTGGGGTTAAAATGTGTCTTAATCCAATGCAACTAACTAATTATAAGAGTTTGAGATAGATGTGGAGAGTTTAAAAGCCACGTATACCCATTTTGTCCCAAAACAGGCTAACAGCAAAAAAACATTGCTTAGTAGCTGTAAACAGCTATGTTTGTGTTTATGGGGTTAAAATGTGTCTTAATTCAATGCAACTAACTAAATATAAGAGTTTGAGATAGATGTGGAGAGTTTACAAGCCACTTATACCCATTTTGTCCCAAAACAGGCTAAAACCAAGAAAACATTACTTAGAAGCTGTAAACAGCTATGTTAGTGTTTATGGGGTTAAAATGTGTCTTAATCCAATGCAACTAACTAATTATAAGACTTTGAGATAGATGTGGAGAGTTTATAAGCCACTTATACCCATTTTGTCCCAAAAAAGGCTAACAGCAAGAAAACATTGCTTAGAAGCTGTAAACAGCTATGTTAGTGTTTATGGGGTTAAAATGTGTCTTAATTCAATGCAACTAACTAAGTATAAGAGTTTGAGATAGATGTGGAGAGTTTACAAGCCACTTATACCCATTTTGTCCCAAAACAGGCTAAAACCAAGAAAACATTACTTAGAAGCTGTAAACAGCTATGTTAGTGTTTATGGGGTTAAAATGTGTCTTAATCCAATGCAACTAACTAATTATAAGACTTTGAGATAGATGTGGAGAGTTTATAAGCCACTTATATCCATTTTGTCCCAAAACAGGCTAAAACCAAGAAAACATTGCTTAGAAGCTGTAAATAGCTATGTTAGTGTTTCTGGGGTTCAAATGTGTCTTAATCCAATGCAACTGACTAGTTATAAGTGTTTGAGATGGATGTGGAGAGTTTAAAAGCCACTTATATCCATTTTGTCCCAAAACAGGCTAAAACCAAGAAAACATTGCTTAGTAGCTGTAAACAGCTATGTTAGTGTTTATGGGGTTAAAATGTGTCTTAATCCAATGCAACTAACTAATTATAAGACTTTTAGATAGATGTGGAGAGTTTATAAGCCACTTATATCCATTTTGTCCCAAAACAGGCTAAAACCAAGAAAACATTGCTTAGAAGCTGTAAATAGCTATATAAGTGTTTATGGGGTTCAAATGTGTCTTAATCCAATGCAACTGACTAGTTATAACAGTTTGAGATGGATGTGGCGAGTTTAAAAGCCACTTATATCCATTTTGTCCCAAAACAGGCTAAAACCAAGAAAACATTGCTTAGAAGCACTAAACAGCTATGTTAGTATTTATGGTGTTAAAATGTGTCTTAATCCAATGCAACTAACTTATTATAAGAGTTTGAGATAGATGTGGAGAGTTTAAAAGCCACTTATACCCATTTTGTCCCAAAACAGGCTAAAACCAAGAAAACATTGCTTAGAAGCTGTAAACAGCTATGTTAGTGTTTCTGGGGTTAAAATGTGTCTTAATCCAATGCAACTAACTAATTATAAGAGTTTGAGATGAATGTGGAGAGTTTAAAAGCCACTTATATCCATTTTGTCCCAAAACAGGCTAAAACCAAGAAAACATTGCTTAGTAGCTGTAAACAGCTATGTTAGTGTTTATGGGGTTAAAATGTGTCTTAATCCAATGCAACTAACTAATTATAAGACTTTGAGATAGATGTGGAGAGTTCATAAGCCACTTATATCCATTTTGTCCCAAAACAGGCTAAAACCAAGAAAACATTGCTTAGAAGCTGTAAATAGCTATATAAGTGTTTATGGGGTTCAAATGTGTCTTAATCCAATGCAACTGACTAGTTATAAGAGTTTGAGATGGATGTGGCGAGTTTAAATGCCACTTATATCCATTTTGTCCCAAAACAGGCTAAAACTAAGAAAACATTGCTTAGAAGCTGTAAACAGCTATGTTAGTGTTTATGGGGTTAAAATGTGTCTTAATCCAATGCAACTAACTAATTATAAGACTTTGAGATAGATGTGGAGAGTTTATAAGCCACTTATATCCACTTTGTCCCAAAACAGGCTAAAACCAAGAAAACATTGCTTAGAAGCTGTAAATAGCTATGTTAGTGTTTCTGGGGTTCAAATGTGTCTTAATCCAATGCAACTGACTAGTTATAAGTGTTTGAGATGGATGTGGAGAGTTTAAAAGCCACTTATATCCATTTTGTCCCAAAACAGGCTAAAACCAAGAAAACATTGCTTAGTAGCTGTAAACAGCTATGTTAGTGTTTATGGGGTTAAAATGTGTCTTAATCCAATGCAACTAACTAATTATAAGACTTTTAGATAGATGTGGAGAGTTTATAAGCCACTTATATCCATTTTGTCCCAAAACAGGCTAAAACCAAGAAAACATTGCTTAGAAGCTGTAAATAGCTATATAAGTGTTTATGGGGTTCAAATGTGTCTTAATCCAATGCAACTGACTAGTTATAACAGTTTGAGATGGATGTGGCGAGTTTAAAAGCCACTTATATCCATTTTGTCCCAAAACAGGCTAAAACCAAGAAAACATTGCTTAGAAGCACTAAACAGCTATGTTAGTATTTATGGTGTTAAAATGTGTCTTAATCCAATGCAACTAACTTATTATAAGAGTTTGAGATAGATGTGGAGAGTTTAAAAGCCACTTATACCCATTTTGTCCCAAAACAGGCTAAAACCAAGAAAACTTTGCTTAGAAGCTGTAAACAGCTATGTTAGTGTTTCTGGGGTTAAAATGTGTCTTAATCCAATGCAACTAACTAATTATAGGAGTTTGAGATGGATGTGGAGAGTTTAAAAGCCACATATATCCATTTTGTCCCAAAACAGGCTAAAACCAAGAAAACATTGCTTAGTAGCTGTAAACAGCTATGTTAGTGTTTATGGGGTTAAAATGTGTCTTAATCCAATGCAACTAACTAATTATAAGACTTTGAGATAGATGTGGAGAGTTTATAAGCCACTTATATCCATTTTGTCCCAAAACAGGCTAAAACCAAGAAAACATTGCTTAGAAGCTGTAAATAGCTATATAAGTGTTTATGGGGTTCAAATGTGTCTTAATTCAATGCAACTGACTAGTTATAAGAGTTTGAGATGGATGTGGCGAGTTTAAATGCCACTTATATCCATTTTGTCCCAAAACAGGCTAAAACCAAGAAAACATTGCTTAGTAGCTGTAAACAGCTACGTTAGTGTTTATGGGGTTAAAATGTATCTTAATCCAATGCAACTAACTAATTATAAGAGTTTGAGATAGATGTGGAGAGTTTAAAAGCCACTTATACCCATTTTGTCCCAAAACAGGCTAAAACCAAGAAAACATTGCTTAGAAGCTGTAAACAGCTATGTTAGTGTTTATGGGGTTAAAATGTGTCTTAATCCAATGCAACTAACTAATTATAAGACTTTGAGAGAGATGTGGAGAGTTTATAAGCCACTTATATCCATTTTGTCCCAAAACAGGCTAAAACCAAGAAAACATTGCTTAGAAGCTGTAAATAGCTATATAAGTGTTTATGGGGTTCAAATGTGTCTTAATCCAATGCAACTGACTAGTTATAAGAGTTTGAGATGGATGTGGCGAGTTTAAATGCCACTTATATCCATTTTGTCCCAAAACAGGCTAAAACCAAGAAAACATTGCTTAGTAGCTGTAAACAGCTACGTTAGTGTTTATGGGGTTAAAATGTATCTTAATCCAATGCAACTAACTAATTATAAGAGTTTGAGATAGATGTGGAGAGTTTAAAAGCCACTTATACCCATTTTGTCCCAAAACAGGCTAAAACCAAGAAAACATTGCTTAGAAGCTGTAAACAGCTATGTTAGTGTTTATGGGGTTAAAATGTGTCTTAATCCAATGCAACTAACTAATTATAAGACTTTGAGATAGATGTGGAGAGTTTATAAGCCACTTATATCCATTTTGTCCCAAAACAGGCTAAAACCAAGAAAACATTGCTTAGAAGCTGTAAATAGCTATGTTAGTGTTTCTGGAGTTAAAATGTGTCTTAATCCAATGCAACTAACTAATTATAAGACTTTTAGATAGATGTGGAGAGTTTATAAGCCACTTATATCCATTTTGTCCCAAAACAGGCTAAAACCAAGAAAACATTGCTTAGAAGCTGTAAATAGCTATATAAGTGTTTATGGGGTTCAAATGTGTCTTAATCCAATGCAACTGACTAGTTATAACAGTTTGAGATGGATGTGGCGAGTTTAAAAGCCACTTATATCCATTTTGTCCCAAAACAGGCTAAAACCAAGAAAACATTGCTTAGAAGCACTAAACAGCTATGTTAGTATTTATGGTGTTAAAATGTGTCTTAATCCAATGCAACTAACTTATTATAAGAGTTTGAGATAGATGTGGAGAGTTTAAAAGCCACTTATACCCATTTTGTCCCAAAACAGGCTAAAACCAAGAAAACATTGCTTAGAAGCTGTAAACAGCTATGTTAGTGTTTCTGGGGTTAAAATGTGTCTTAATCCAATGCAACTAACTAATTATAAGAGTTTGAGATGAATGTGGAGAGTTTAAAAGCCACTTATATCCATTTTGTCCCAAAACAGGCTAAAACCAAGAAAACATTGCTTAGTAGCTGTAAACAGCTATGTTAGTGTTTATGGGGTTAAAATGTGTCTTAATCCAATGCAACTAACTAATTATAAGACTTTGAGATAGATGTGGAGAGTTCATAAGCCACTTATATCCATTTTGTCCCAAAACAGGCTAAAACCAAGAAAACATTGCTTAGAAGCTGTAAATAGCTATGTTAGTGTTTCTAGGGTTCAAATGTGTCTTAATCCAATGCAACTGACTAGTTATAAGTGTTTGAGATGGATGTGGAGAGTTTAAAGGCCACTTATATCCATTTTGTCCCAAAACAGGCTAAAACCAAGAAAACATTGCTTAGAAGCACTAAACAGCTATGTTAGTATTTATGGTGTTAAAATGTGTCTTAATCCAATGCAACTAACTTATTATAAGAGTTTGAGATAGATGTGGAGAGTTTAAAAGCCACTTATACCCATTTTGTCCCAAAACAGGCTAAAACCAAGAAAACATTGCTTAGAAGCTGTAAACAGCTATGTTAGTGTTTCTGGGGTTAAAATGTGTCTTAATCCAATGCAACTAACTAATTATAAGAGTTTGAGATGAATGTGGAGAGTTTAAAAGCCACTTATATCCATTTTGTCCCAAAACAGGCTAAAACCAAGAAAACATTGCTTAGTAGCTGTAAACAGCTATGTTAGTGTTTATGGGGTTAAAATGTGTCTTAATCCAATGCAACTAACTAATTATAAGACTTTGAGATAGATGTGGAGAGTTCATAAGCCACTTATATCCATTTTGTCCCAAAACAGGCTAAAACCAAGAAAACATTGCTTAGAAGCTGTAAATAGCTATATAAGTGTTTATGGGGTTCAAATGTGTCTTAATCCAATGCAACTGACTAGTTATAAGAGTTTGAGATGGATGTGGCGAGTTTAAATGCCACTTATATCCATTTTGTCCCAAAACAGGCTAAAACTAAGAAAACATTGCTTAGAAGCTGTAAACAGCTATGTTAGTGTTTATGGGGTTAAAATGTGTCTTAATCCAATGCAACTAACTAATTATAAGACTTTGAGATAGATGTGGAGAGTTTATAAGCCACTTATATCCACTTTGTCCCAAAACAGGCTAAAACCAAGAAAACATTGCTTAGAAGCTGTAAATAGCTATGTTAGTGTTTCTGGGGTTCAAATGTGTCTTAATCCAATGCAACTGACTAGTTATAAGTGTTTGAGATGGATGTGGAGAGTTTAAAAGCCACTTATATCCATTTTGTCCCAAAACAGGCTAAAACCAAGAAAACATTGCTTAGTAGCTGTAAACAGCTATGTTAGTGTTTATGGGGTTAAAATGTGTCTTAATCCAATGCAACTAACTAATTATAAGACTTTTAGATAGATGTGGAGAGTTTATAAGCCACTTATATCCATTTTGTCCCAAAACAGGCTAAAACCAAGAAAACATTGCTTAGAAGCTGTAAATAGCTATATAAGTGTTTATGGGGTTCAAATGTGTCTTAATCCAATGCAACTGACTAGTTATAACAGTTTGAGATGGATGTGGCGAGTTTAAAAGCCACTTATATCCATTTTGTCCCAAAACAGGCTAAAACCAAGAAAACATTGCTTAGAAGCACTAAACAGCTATGTTAGTATTTATGGTGTTAAAATGTGTCTTAATCCAATGCAACTAACTTATTATAAGAGTTTGAGATAGATGTGGAGAGTTTAAAAGCCACTTATACCCATTTTGTCCCAAAACAGGCTAAAACCAAGAAAACTTTGCTTAGAAGCTGTAAACAGCTATGTTAGTGTTTCTGGGGTTAAAATGTGTCTTAATCCAATGCAACTAACTAATTATAAGAGTTTGAGATGGATGTGGAGAGTTTAAAAGCCACATATATCCATTTTGTCCCAAAACAGGCTAAAACCAAGAAAACATTGCTTAGTAGCTGTAAACAGCTATGTTAGTGTTTATGGGGTTAAAATGTGTCTTAATCCAATGCAACTAACTAATTATAAGACTTTGAGATAGATGTGGAGAGTTTATAAGCCACTTATATCCATTTTGTCCCAAAACAGGCTAAAACCAAGAAAACATTGCTTAGAAGCTGTAAATAGCTATATAAGTGTTTATGGGGTTCAAATGTGTCTTAATTCAATGCAACTGACTAGTTATAAGAGTTTGAGATGGATGTGGCGAGTTTAAATGCCACTTATATCCATTTTGTCCCAAAACAGGCTAAAACCAAGAAAACATTGCTTAGTAGCTGTAAACAGCTACGTTAGTGTTTATGGGGTTAAAATGTATCTTAATCCAATGCAACTAACTAATTATAAGAGTTTGAGATAGATGTGGAGAGTTTAAAAGCCACTTATACCCATTTTGTCCCAAAACAGGCTAAAACCAAGAAAACATTGCTTAGAAGCTGTAAACAGCTATGTTAGTGTTTATGGGGTTAAAATGTGTCTTAATCCAATGCAACTAACTAATTATAAGACTTTGAGAGAGATGTGGAGAGTTTATAAGCCACTTATATCCATTTTGTCCCAAAACAGGCTAAAACCAAGAAAACATTGCTTAGAAGCTGTAAATAGCTATATAAGTGTTTATGGGGTTCAAATGTGTCTTAATCCAATGCAACTGACTAGTTATAAGAGTTTGAGATGGATGTGGCGAGTTTAAATGCCACTTATATCCATTTTGTCCCAAAACAGGCTAAAACCAAGAAAACATTGCTTAGTAGCTGTAAACAGCTACGTTAGTGTTTATGGGGTTAAAATGTATCTTAATCCAATGCAACTAACTAATTATAAGAGTTTGAGATAGATGTGGAGAGTTTAAAAGCCACTTATACCCATTTTGTCCCAAAACAGGCTAAAACCAAGAAAACATTGCTTAGAAGCTGTAAACAGCTATGTTAGTGTTTATGGGGTTAAAATGTGTCTTAATCCAATGCAACTAACTAATTATAAGACTTTGAGATAGATGTGGAGAGATTATAAGCCACTTATATCCATTTTGTCCCAAAACAGGCTAAAACCAAGAAAACATTGCTTAGAAGCTGTAAATAGCTATGTTAGTGTTTCTGGAGTTAAAATGTGTCTTAATCCAATGCAACTAACTAATTATAAGAGTTTGAGATAGATGTGGAGAGTTTAAAAGCCACTTATACCCATTTTGTCCCAAAAAAGGCTAACAGCAAGAAAACATTGCTTAGAAGCTGTAAACAGCTATGTTAGTGTTTCTGGGGTTAAAATGTGTCTTAATCCAATGCAACTAACTAATTATAAGAGTTTGAGATAGATGTGGAGAGTTTAAAAGCCACTTATACCCATTTTGTCCCAAAACAAACTAACAGCAAGAAAAAATTGCTTAGTAGCTGTAAACTGCTATGTTTGTGTTTATGGGGTTAAAATGTGTCTTAATCCAATGCAACTAACTAAGTATAAGAGTTTGAGATAGATGTGGAGAGTTTAAAAGCCACTTATACCCATTTTTTCCCAAAACAGGCTAAAACCAAGAAAACATTGCTTAGAAGCTATAAACAGTTATGTTAGTGTTTATGGGGTTAAAATGTGTCTTACTCCAATGCAACTAACTAATTATAAGACTTTGAGATAGATGTGGAGAGTTTATAAGCCACTTATATCCATTTTGTCCCAAAACAGGCTAAAACCAAGAAAACATTGCTTAGAAGCTGTAAATAGCTATGTTAGTGTTTCTAGGGTTCAAATGTGTCTTAATCCAATGCAACTGACTAGTTATAAGTGTTTGAGATGGATGTGGAGAGTTTAAAGGCCACTTATATCCATTTTGTCCCAAAACAGGCTAAAACCAAGAAAATATTGCTTAGTAGCTATAAACAGCTATGTTAGTGTTTATGGGGTTAAAATGTGTCTTAATCCAATGCAACTAACTAATTATAAGACTTTGAGATAGATGTGGAGAGTTTATAAGCCACTTATATCCATTTTGTCCCAAAACAGGCTAAAACCAAGAAAACATTGCTTAGAAGCTGTAAATAGCTATGTTAGTGTTTCTGGGGTTCAAATGTGTCTTAATCCAATGCAACTGACTAGTTATAAGTGTTTGAGATGGATGTAGAGAGTTTAAAAGCCACTTATATCCATTTTGTCCCAAAACAGGCTAAAACCAAGAAAACATTGCTTAGTAGCTGTAAACAGCTATGTTAGTGTTTATGGGGTTAAAATGTGTCTTACTCCAATGCAACTAACTAATTATAAGAGTTTGAGATAGATGTGGAGAGTTTAAAAGCCACTTATACCCATTTTGTCCCAAAACAGGCTAAAACCAAGAAAACATTGCTTAGTAGCTGTAAACAGCTATGTTTGTGTTTATGGGGTTAAAATGTGTCTTAATCCAATGCAACTAACTAAGTATAAGAGTTTGAGATAGATGTGGAGAGTTTAAAAGCCACTTATACCTATTTTGTCCCAAAACAGGCTAAAACCAAGAAAACATTGCTTAGAAGCACTAAACAGCTATGTTAGTGTTTATGGGGTTAAAATGTGTCTTAATCCAATGCAACTAACTAATTATAAGACTTTGAGATAGATGTGGAGAGTTTATAAGCCACTTATATCCATTTTGTCCCAAAACAGGCTAAAACCAAGAAAACATTGCTTAGAAGCTGTAAACAGCTATGTTAGTGTTTATGGGGTTAAAATGTGTCTTAATCCAATGCAACTAACTAATTATAAGACTTTGAGATAGATGTGGAGAGTTTATAAGCCACTTATATCCATTTTGTCCCAAAACAGGCTAAAACCAAGAAAACATTGCTTAGAAGCTGTAAATAGCTATGTTAGTGTTTCTAGGGTTCAAATGTGTCTTAATCCAATGCAACTGACTAGTTATACGTGTTTGAGATGGATGTGGAGAGTTTAAAAGCCACTTATATCCATTTTGTCCCAAAACAGGCTAAAACCAAGAAAATATTGCTTAGTAGCTATAAACAGCTATGTTAGTGTTTATGGGGTTAAAATGTGTCTTAATCCAATGCAACTAACTAATTATAAGACTTTGAGATAGATGTGGAGAGTTTAAAAGCCACTTATACCTATTTTGTCCCAAAACAGGCTAAAACCAAGAAAACATTGCTTAGAAGCACTAAACAGCTATGTTAGTGTTTATGGGGTTAAAATGTGTCTTAATCCAATGCAACTAACTAATTATAAAAGTTTGAGATAGATGTGGAGAGTTTAAAAGCAACTTATACCCATATTGTCCCAAAACAGGCTAAAACCAAGAAAACATTGCTTAGAAGCTGCAAACAGGCATGTTAGTGTTTATGGGGTTAAAATGTGTCTTAATCCATTGCAACTAACTAATTATAAGACTTTGAGATAGATGTGGAGAGTTTATAAGCCACTTATATCCATTTTGTCCCAAAACAGGCTAAAACCAAGAAAACATTGCTTAGAAGCTGTAAATAGCTATGTTAGTGTTTATGGGGTTAAAATGTGTCTTAATCCAATGCAACTAACTAATTATAAGACTTTGAGATAGATGTGGAGAGTTTAAAAGCCACTTATACCTATTTTGTCCCAAAAAAGGCTAAAACCAAGAAAACATTGCTTAGAAGCACTAAACAGCTATGTTAGTGTTTATGGGGTTAAAATGTGTCTTAATCCAATCCAACTAACTAATTATAAGAGTTTGAGATACATGTGGAGAGTTTAAAAGCCACTTATACCCATATTGTCCCAAAACAGGCTAAAACCAAGAAAACATTGCTTAGAAGCTGTAAACAGCTATGTTAGTGTTTATGGGGTTAAAATGTGTCTTAATCCAATGCAACTAACTAATTATAAGACTTTGAGATAGATGTGGAGAGTTTAAAAGCCACTTATATCCATTTTGTCCCAAAACAGGCTAAAACCAAGAAAACATTGCTTAGAAGCTGTAAACAGCTATGTTAGTGTTTATGGGGTTAAAATGTGTCTTAATCCAATAAAACTAACTAATTATAAGACTTTGAGATAGATGTGGAGAGTTTAAAAGCCACTTATACCTATTTTGTCCCAAAACAGGCTAAAACCAAGAAAACATTGCTTAGAAGCACTAAACAGCTATGTTAGTGTTTATGGGGTTAAAATGTGTCTTAATCCAATGCAACTAACTAATTATAAGACTTTGATATAGATGTGGAGAGTTTATAAGCCACTTATATCCATTTTGTCCCAAAACAGGCTAAAACCAAGAAAACATTGCTTAGAAGCTGTAAACAGCTATGTTAGTGTTTATGGGGTTAAAATGTGTCTTAATCCAATGCAACTAACTAATTATATGTAAGTTTGAGAGTAGAGTAATCAAGAGATTATGGAAGAGAGTGAAATCGTGTAAAGAGTGAGGAGAGTGAACGATTGAGAGAGAGAGTGTTGGAGAAAGAGAATAAACTCTTTTCTTACTTCTATTAGTATGATACTTACAAACTATTTAAAGACATATACAAATAGGATATTCTCTTAGGATCCTATGCACACTAATATGAGGAGAAAGCGACATCTCCTTATTCTAACATGTGATCTCCTCTTCTCTCTTACAACTTGCTCCAACGGCTACAAAGGAAGGATCGAGATGAATGGCGACCGTTGGAGGATCTCTTTGGTGGATTGGGCTCATGAAGACTTCTATTTGAGGATGGCCCGTTGGTTGGTCGTACGGACGTCCGTACGGTCGTACGGACAAGTGTGTGTGCCGGTTCATACTCCCCCTCAAGCTTGACTTGGGGAACTAGTCAAGCTTGACAACATAGGCACCCACCTCATTAAAAAAACCTTAGTATAGAAAAACCTCTTGGGAAAACTATACTTAAGGGAAAAAGAGTGTAGGCGCCAAAACAAAGCAAGTCATGGCCGAGTGAGGTTTAGGAGGCCAAGCTTAGGATGGATGTATTCACACACTTGGGGGCTCGCAGCTTTAGTCAGGACGTCTGCAAGTTGTTCTTTGCTTTCGGTATGGCAAGGTAAGACAACTCCAAGCTTGATTTGTTCTCGGACCTTATGGCAATCCACTTCAATGTGCTTGGTCCGCTCATGGAACACTGAATTGGTTGCTATATGAATGGCTGCTTCGTTATCACAGTGCATGGTGATCGGCTTTGTTGATTCTATTCCAAGATCCTTGAGTAACATCTTCAGCCACATTAGCTCCGTCGTTAGCTTCCTCATAGCTCTATACTCGGATTCGGCACTTGAGAGTGAGACGACCTTTTGCTTCTTGCTCTTCCATGTGACCAGGTTCCCTCCAAGGAACGTGCAATAGCCTGTGGTTGAGCGTCGGTCCCCACGATCTCCGGCATAGTCAGCGTCGCAGTAGCCTACCAACTCAGTGCTCTTGTTGCGTCCCATCCATATGCCTTGGCCGGGTGAGCCCTTGATGTACTTGAGGATCCGTGTCAGCATGTTCCAATGGTGCACGGTGGGGTTCTTCATATGCTGGCTTACCTGGTTCACGGCAAAGCAAATGTCAGGCCGTGTGATAGTCAAATAAATGAGCTTACCGACTAGCCGCCGGTAGAGGCTAACGTCCTCGAATGGAGCGGTGTCAAGCTCCCCCTGTCCTCCATCCTTGTAATTCTCTTCTAGGGGCGTTGTTACTGCCTTAGCTCCTAGTTTTCCTGTTTCACTCAATAAGTCTAGTGCATACTTTCTTTGAGACAACAATAACCCTTCATTTGATCTATAAACTTCTATCCCAAGAAAGTATTTCAACTCTCCAAGATCTTTAATATCAAAAACTGATTTCAAGAATGTTTTAGAGTCTTGAATACCTACCGAGTCACTTCCAGTGATGATGATATCATCAACATACACTAGAATGACTACTATACCTTTGGCGCTTGGTAAGGTGAACAAGGTGTGGTCAGCTTCGGATTTGCGAAAGCGTTTGTCAAGGAGTGTGGTGCTAAGCTTGTGATACCAAGCCCTTGGTGACTGCTTCAAGCCATAGATAGCTTTGTTGAGTTTCAAGACCTTTCCCGGACCAATAGTATCCTCCAAACCCGGTGGTGGTCGCATATACACTTCATCCTCCAGTTCTCCTTGCAAGAAGGCGTTCTTCACGTCCATTTGCCAAAGTTCCCAGTCGAGGTTGGTGGCGAGAGAGAGTACAACTCGAACCGTGTGAAGCTTAGCCACCGGAGCAAACGTATCAAGATAGTCCTCCCCATACGTTTGCGTGAACCCTCGTGCGACTAGGCGGGCTTTGTGGCGTTCAATCTCCCCATTGCTCTTATATTTGATTGTGAAGATATACCGAGAGGTGACAGCCTTCTTGCCCTTGGGTAAGTCAGCCTCGTCCCATGTATGATTTTGCACCATGGCCGTATTCTCGGCATCCACTGCATCTCTCCATACTTTGTGCTGCTTAGCCTCATCATAGGTCTTGGGGATCCAATCCTCATCAATATGGCCAAGAAACACTTGATGCTCTATCGGAAAATGAGCCAAGGTGCACACGGCCTGAATCGGATGAGCAACGGCCATGTTGTTGTAGTACACACGGGTGTTCTTCCAATGACTAGGAGGATACCTAATACGTTGGCTGCGCCGAAGAGGAACTATAGCCCCAGCTTCGGAGTTGGCTCGTCCTGGAGTAATGATCTCCTCAAGCTGTTCAGCCGTCTCCTCGGTTGTTTCGGCCGTGTTGTCCGCGAGTGACTCGGGTGCTTCCTCATGCTGCTCAGTATGGTCATCGGCATGTGTAGCAGGCTCAGGCTCAGTAAATGGCTCAGGTTGCTCTGGTGATGCTGGTCTGGCTGACTCGGTAGTGATCCGATCGTTTTCAAGACCTAGTCGCTCAAGGATTACTCGGAGGTTGCGCGTCCGATCAGATGGTGAATCAGAGAGGTTACGGAGCTCATCCCAATTCTTCTCATCGTAAAAACCTTGTGTCTCCATGAACTTGACATCACGAGATACTAGAACCCTCCTTGTTGTAGGTTCATAGCACTTATACCCCTTCTGTGTGGTGGAGTAGCCAAGAAACATAGCCTTTGTACTCTTTGCATCAAGCTTGTCTCTTAGCTCACCTGGTCGCAACACATAGCACACACAACCAAACACTCGTAAGTGATCAAATGTAGGTTTGTCATTCGTTAATACCTCAAATGGAGACACATCCTTTAGGATCTTTGTTGGTGTGCGGTTAATAAGATAACAAGCGGCTAGCACAGCATCTCCCCAAAACCTCTTTGGAACCCTTGTGTGAAACATCATAGACCTTGCTACTTCCATGAGATGCCTATTCTTTCTCTCAGCCACTCCATTTTGTTGTGGTGTGTAAGGACAGCTAGTTTGATGAAGAATTCCATGTTTGGCTAGATATTGCTTAAAGGCATGGCTTGTGTACTCTCCACCATTATCTGATCTCAAAATTTTAATCTTGGCATGAAAGTGGTTAGTGACATAATTTTGAAAATTAGTAAAGGCCTCAAGGACTCTATCCTTAGAGGGAAGTAAAGTTATCCAAGTATATTTTGATTTTTCATCAATAAAAGTCACAAAATACTTTTGATTATCTCTAGATAAGCAAGGAGATGTCCAAACATCAGAATGAATTAAATCAAAACATTTTTCATAAATAGTAATAGATTTAGGAAAAACAGCCTTGCAATGTTTACCAAGAATACAAGCCTCACACTCATCATTTTGAAAAGAAACATTAGGAAATATTAAAGATAAAGCTCTTGTGTGAGGGTGTCCTAGCCTAGCATGTAAAATAGAATCACTAGGTTTCATAATAACCGAATTAAAACAAGATGCATTAGAAGATAAGTTCAAGTCCTCAAGCACATAGAGGTCATCCTTGGATCCTCCTTGACCAAGAACCTTACTTGTCTCAATATCCTGAAAATGAACATTGTTAGGACCAAATATAGCATAACAATTTAAATCAGTAGTGGCTCTCTTAACTGATAGCAAGTTAGAAGTAAAGTTTGGCATATAAAATGCCTTAGTCTCCTTATCAAATAGTTTCAAGTTTCCAATGCCTTTAACTGGTACTTTCTCACCATTTGCTATTATCACATTACCATTAGCAGGTTTAATATCACTAATTAGCCTAGAATCACTAATCATGTGATGGGATGCACCAGAATCAACTATGAGGGGTTTAATTTTGTTTGAGGCAAGAAACGCCTTACCGGTGGCCTCTTTGATGGCTTTGATGAGCGCATCAAGGTCGGACCGCCTTACCAGCTCGGACGATGCTGCAGCAAGAGCAGTTCCACTGGTCACTTGTTGAGGTTGCTCAGAGATTGATGACTCCCCCATGGCTACTGCTTGATGAGCTCTCGGTGGTCCTCCGCGGTTTGGTCGTCCACCTCGGATGGTACCCGGCGGTGGTGCTAGATGAGGGTGTAGAATCCAGCAGCGGCTCTTGAAGTGACCAAGCTTCTTACAATGCTCACAAAATGGCGGGTTGTTCTTGTCCTCCGGCTTGTAGTAGCCCTTGTTTGCTGATGCCGTCTCAGCTTTGTTAGCGGTCACAAGTTCTCCCTTGCCGCCAAACAATCCCATGGAGCCATGCTCCTTTTGAATTTGGTTACAGACATCATCAAGGCTAGGGAGCTTGTCCGACCGTAGAATATGCTTGATAAGGTCATTGTAGGAGGGGTTCAAGGTCAAGAGAAGGCCGAACACCTTATCTTGTTCACGCCTCTCATTCAGAATGGCCGGATCTATAGTCGCCGGCCGGAGCATCTCTAGTTCAGCCCAAAGGGACCTAAACTTCCCAAAGTGCTTGGTGAACTCCATGTCTTCTTGGTTGAGGTTGTTGATGGCCCTCTTAATCTCAAAAATTCGGTTTACATTTGTAACATTCCCAAAAACATTCTTGAGAGTGTCCCACAAGTCTTTTGCTGTCTCGCAATAAGAGTAAGCTTCAAGTATAGGTGCATCTAGGGAGTTTTGAATGATAGCTAGGACTCCCTGATCTTCTTGAAACCACTTGTTCTTCTCATCGACAAGATCCTTGCCGTCTTTGGTGGTCTCGCCACTAGGAGCTTCGCTCGTCTCAACATGGGACCAAAGTCCTCGGCCGCATAGGGCTGTCTTTGTGGTTCTAGCCCACAGTAAGTAATTCTCTCCCTTGAGAGTAACTGGAACAATGAGAGTTTTGGTAGTTTCCATGGAAAAAGATGAAGAGACCGTTGGTTAAAGCTATTGTCCAACGGTTAAAGAAAGAAGATTCAAGAACAAGAAATTTCAAGAACAAGAAAGAGAATGCGGAAGGGAGTGATGGAGATTTGAGGCAAGAACAGAATCAAATCTGCTCTGATACCATGTAAGTTTGAGAGTAGAGTAATCAAGAGATTATGGAAGAGAGTGAAATCGTGTAAAGAGTGAGGAGAGTGAACGATTGAGAGAGAGAGTGTTGGAGAAAGAGAATAAACTCTTTTCTTACTTCTATTAGTATGATACTTACAAACTATTTAAAGACATATACAAATAGGATATTCTCTTAGGATCCTATGCACACTAATATGAGGAGAAAGCGACATCTCCTTATTCTAACATGTGATCTCCTCTTCTCTCTTACAACTTGCTCCAACGGCTACAAAGGAAGGATCGAGATGAATGGCGACCGTTGGAGGATCTCTTTGGTGGATTGGGCTCATGAAGACTTCTATTTGAGGATGGCCCGTTGGTTGGTCGTACGGACGTCCGTACGGTCGTACGGACAAGTGTGTGTGCCGGTTCATATTATAAGACTTTGAGATAGATGTGGAGAGTTTATAAGCCACTTATATCCATTTTGTCCCAAAACAGGCTAAAACCAAGAAAACATTGCTTAGAAGCTGTAAATAGCTATGTTAGTGTTTCTAGGGTTCAAATGTGTCTTAATCCAATGCAACTGACTAGTTATAAGTGTTTGAGATGGATGTGGAGAGTTTAAAAGCCACTTATATCCATTTTGTCCCAAAACAGGCTAAAACCAAGAAAATATTGCTTAGTAGCTATAAACAGCTATGTTAGTGTTTATGGGGTTAAAATGTGTCTTAATCCACGCTCCACCAACGGGTGCCGTGCGGCCAACACTAAGTCAAGTTTCTACCGATGGTGGGTCTGACCAAGGAGATGCAAATGACAATGGTTCAGCCCAAGATGGTGAATCTCTCGAGTCTGGCCTACCCATAACCGGTGTTCCCGTCCCTGGCCCTACAACGGACACGCATGCTCCGGCGGCGGCCTCTACCGAGGAAAACACGGAGACGGCTCCTACGGACGGTACGTCCTCCGTGTTGCCTAGCGTGGATCCACCTCCGGCACCAGTCCTGCGTCGGAGCACCAGACCTCGATCGGATCCCTCCACTTGGAAGAACAAGCGTGTCTATTACAACAGCCAAGCTGTCGCTCATCCCATTCAGTCCGTTTGTTCCCTTGAGCTGTTACCTGCTGATCACCAAGCTTTCTTCGGCCAAGTGGACGCCAATTGGATCCCGCAGACATATGATGAAGCCAAGGAACATCAAGTTTGGTTAGATGCGGTCAAGGATGAAACTGGCGCCATGATCCGGAATCATACGTGGGACGAATCGGATCTTCCTCAAGGCAAGCGGGCAGTTAGCTCCAAATGGGTGTTTACCATAAAGTATTTGAGCAATGGTGACATTGAACGGCATAAAGCCAGGTTAGTGGCCCGTGGCTTCACCCAAACCTATGGTGCGGACTACACGGACACCTTTGCACCCGTGGCCAAGCTCCATACGGTTCGGGTTGTGCTGTCTCTTGCTGTCAACCTCTCATGGGACTTATGGCAGATGGATGTGAAGAACGCCTTCCTTCAAGGTGAACTTGATGAAGAAGTGTACATGACGCCTCCTCCCGGCCTTGAAGACATGGTTACACCCGGAAAAGTCTTGAGGCTACGTAAGGCCATCTATGGCCTTAAGCAGTCCCCACGAGCGTGGTACCACAAACTAAGCTCCACTCTCAAGACTGATGGTTTTACGCGATCGGAGGCTGATCATACTCTCTTCACGCGTCGCACCTCTATTGGTTGGGTGGTGGTGCTCATATAAGAGTTTGAGATAGATGTGGAGAGTTTAAAAGCCACTTATACCCATTTTGTCCCAAAACAAACTAATAGCAAGAAAAAATTGCTTAGTAGCTGTAAACAGCTATGTTTGTGTTTATGGGGTTAAAATGTTTCTTAATCCAATGCAACTAACTAAGTATAAGATTTTGAGATAGATGTGGAGAGTTTAAAAGCCACTTATACCCATTTTGTCCCAAAACAGGCTAAAACCAAGAAAACATTGCTTAGAAGCTATAAACAATTATGTTAGTGTTTATGGGGTTATCATGTGTCTTAATCCAATGCAACTAACTAATTATAAGAGTTTGAGATGAATGTGGAGAGTTTTAAAAGCCACTTAGACCCATTTTATCCCAAAAAGGCTAACACCAAGAAAACATTGCTTAGAAGCTGTAAACAGCTATGTTAGTTTTTATGGGGTTAAAATGTGTCTTAATCCAATGCAACTAACTAATTATAAGAGTTTGAGATAGATGTGGAGAGTTTAAAAGCCACTTATACCCATTTTGTCCCAAAACAGGCTAAAACCAAGAAAACATTCCTTAGAAGCTGTAAACAGCTATGTTAGTATTTACGGGGTTAAAATGTGTCTTAATCCAATGCAACTAACTAATTATAAGAGTTTGAGATAGATGTGGAGAGTTTAAAAGCCACTTATACCCATTTTGTCCCAAAACAGGCTAAAACCAAGAAAACATTGCTTAGAAGCTGTAAACAGCTATGTTAGTGTTTCTGGGGTTAAAATGTGTCTTAATCCAATGCTACTAACTAGTTATAAGAGTTTGAGATAGATGTGGAGAGTTTAAAAGCCACTTATACCCATTTTGTCCCAAAACAGGCTAACAGCAAGAAAACATTGCTTAGTAGCTGTAAACAGCTATGTTTGTGTTTATGGGGTTAAAATGTTTCTTAATCCAATGAAACTAACTAAGTATAAGAGTTTGAGATAGATGTGGAGAGTTTAAAAGCCACTTATACCCATTTTGTCCCAAAACAGGCTAAAACCAAGAAAACATTGCTTAGAAGCTGTAAACAGCTATGTTAGTGTTTATGGGGTTAAAATGTGTCTTAATCCAATGCAACTAACTAATTATAAGACTTTGAGATAGATGTAGAGAGTTTATAAGCCACCTATATCCATTTTGTCCCAAAACAGGCTAAAACCTAGAAAACATTGCTTAGAAGCTGTAAATAGCTATGTTAGTGTTTCTGGGGTTCAAATGTGTCTTAATCCAATGCAACTGACTAGTTATAAGTGTTTGAGATGGCTATGGAGAGTTTAAAAGCCACTTATATCCATTTTGTCCCAAAACTGGCTAAAACCTAGAAAACATTGCTTAGCAGCTGTAAACAGCTATGTTAGTGTTTATGGGGTTAAAATGTGTCTTAATCCAATGCAACTAACTAATTATAAGAGTTTGAGATAGATGTGGAGAGTTTAAAAGCCACTTCGACCCATTTTGTCCCAAAACAGGCTAAAACCAAGAAAACATTGCTTAGAAGCTGTAAATAGCTATGTTAGTGTTTATGGGATTAAAATGTGTCTTAATCCAATGCAACTAACTAATTATAAGAGTTTGAGATGGATGTGGAGAGTTTAAAAGCCACTTATACCCATTTTGTCCCAAAACAGGCTAAAACCAAGAAAACATTGCTTAGAAGCTGTAAACAGCTATGTTAGTATTTACGGGGTTAAAATGTGTCTTAATCCAATGCAACTAACTAATTATAAGAGTTTGAGATAGATGTGGAGAGTTTAAAAGCCACTTATACCCATTTTGTCCCAAAACAGGCTAAAACCAAGAAAACATTGCTTAGAAGCTGTAAACAGCTATGTTAGTGTTTCTGGGGTTAAAATGTGTCTTAATCCAATGCAACTAACTAGTTATAAGAGTTTGAGATAGATGTGGAGAGTTTAAAAGCCACTTATACCCATTTTGTCCCAAAACAGGCTAACAGCAAGAAAATATTGCTTAGTAGCTGTAAACAGCTATGTTTGTGTTTATGGGGTTAAAATGTTTCTTAATCCAATGAAACTAACTAAGTATAAGAGTTTGAGATAGATGTGGAGAGTTTAAAAGCCACTTATACCCATTTTGTCCCAAAACAGGCTAAAACCAAGAAAACATTGCTTAGAAGCTGTAAACAGCTATGTTAGTGTTTATGGGGTTAAAATGTGTCTTAATCTAATGCAACTAACTAATTATAAGACTTTGAGATAGATGTAGAGAGTTTATAAGCCACCTATATCCATTTTGTCCCAAAACAGGCTAAAACCTAGAAAACATTGCTTAGAAGCTGTAAATAGCTATGTTAGTGTTTCTGGGGTTCAAATGTGTCTTAATCCAATGCAACTGACTAGTTATAAGTGTTTGAGATGGATATGGAGAGTTTAAAAGCCACTTATATCCATTTTGTCCCAAAACTGGCTAAAACCTAGAAAACATTGCTTAGCAGCTGTAAACAGCTATGTTAGTGTTTATGGGGTTAAAATGTGTCTTAATCCAATGCAACTAACTAATTATAAGAGTTTGAGATAGATGTGGAGAGTTTAAAAGCCACTTATACCCATTTTGTCCCAAAACAGGCTAAAACCAAGAAAACATTGCTTAGAAGCTGTAAATAGCTATGTTAGTGTTTATGGGATTAAAATGTGTCTTAATCCAATGCAACTAACTAATTATAAGAGTTTGAGATGGATGTGGAGAGTTTAAAAGCCACTTATATCCATTTTGTCCCAAAACAGGCTAAAACCAAGAAAACATTGCTTAGTAGCTGTAAACAGCTATGTTAGTGTTTATGGGGTTAAAATGTGTCTTAATCCAATGTAACTAACTAATTATAAGACTTTGAGATAGATGTGGAGAGTTTATAAGCCACTTATATCCATTTTGTCCCAAAACAGGCTAAAACCAAGAAAACATTGCTTAGAAGCTGTAAATAGCTATATAAGTGTTTATGGGGTTCAAATGTGTCTTAATCCAATGCAAATGACTAGTTATAAGAGTTTGAGATGGATGTGGAGAGTTTAAAAGCCACTTATACCTATTTTGTCCCAAAACAGGCTAAAACCAAGAAAACATTGCTTAGAAGCACTAAACAGCTATGTTAGTGTTTCTGGGGTTAAAATGTGTCTTAATCCAATGCAACTAACTAATTATAAGACTTTGAGATAGGTGTGGAGAGTTTAAAAGCCACTTATACCCATTTTGTCCCAAAAAAGGCTAACAGCAAGAAAACATTGCTTAGAAGCTGTAAACAGCTATGTTAGTGTTTATGGGGTTAAAATGTGTCTTAATCCAATGCAACTAACTAATTATAAGAGTTTGAGATAGATGTGGAGAGTTTAAAAGCCACTTATACCCCTTTTGTCCCAAAACAGGCTAAAACCAAGAAAACATTGCTTAGAAGCTGTAAACAGCTATGTTAGTGTTTCTGGGGTTAAAATGTGTCTTAATCCAATGCAACTAACTAGTTATAAGAGTTTGAGATAGATGTGGAGAGTTTAAAAGCCACTTATACCCATTTTGTCCCAAAACAGGCTAACAGCAAGAAAACATTGCTTAGTAGCTGTAAACAGCTATGTTTGTGTTTATGGGGTTAAAATGTTTCTTAATCCAATGAAACTAACTAAGTATAAGAGTTTGAGATAGATGTGGAGAGTTTAAAAGCCACTGATACCCATTTTGTCCCAAAACAGGCTAAAACCAAAAAAACATTGCTTAGAAGCTGTAAACAGCTATGTTAGTGTTTATGGGGTTAAAATGTGTCTTAATCCAATGCAACTAACTAATTATAAGACTTTGAGATAGATGTAGAGAGTTTATAAGCCACCTATATCCATTTTGTCCCAAAACAGGCTAAAACCTAGAAAACATTGCTTAGAAGCTGTAAATAGCTATGTTAGTGTTTCTGGGGTTCAAATGTGTCTTAATCCAATGCAACTGACTAGTTATAAGTGTTTGAGATGGATATGGAGAGTTTAAAAGCCACTTATATCCATTTTGTCCCAAAACTGGCTAAAACCTAGAAAACATTGCTTAGCAGCTGTAAACAGCTATGTTAGTGTTTATGGGGTTAAAATGTGTCTTAATCCAATGCAACTAACTAATTATAAGAGTTTGAGATAGATGTGGAGAGTTTAAAAGCCACTTATACCCATTTTGTCCCAAAACAGGCTAAAACCAAGAAAACATTGCTTAGAAGCTGTAAATAGCTATGTTAGTGTTTATGGGATTAAAATGTGTCTTAATCCAATGCAACTAACTAATTATAAGAGTTTGAGATGGATGTGGAGAGTTTAAAAGCCACTTATACCCCTTTTGTCCCAAAACAGGCTAAAACCAAGAAAACATTGCTTAGAAGCTGTAAACAGCTATGTTAGTGTTTCTGGGGTTAAAATGTGTCTTAATCCAATGCAACTAACTAGTTATAAGAGTTTGAGATAGATGTGGAGAGTTTAAAAGCCACTTATACCCATTTTGTCCCAAAACAGGCTAACAGCAAGAAAACATTGCTTAGTAGCTGTAAACAGCTATGTTTGTGTTTATGGGGTTAAAATGTTTCTTAATCCAATGAAACTAACTAAGTATAAGAGTTTGAGATAGATGTGGAGAGTTTAAAAGCCACTGATACCCATTTTGTCCCAAAACAGGCTAAAACCAAAAAAACATTGCTTAGAAGCTGTAAACAGCTATGTTAGTGTTTATGGGGTTAAAATGTGTCTTAATCCAATGCAACTAACTAATTATAAGACTTTGAGATAGATGTAGAGAGTTTATAAGCCACCTATATCCATTTTGTCCCAAAACAGGCTAAAACCTAGAAAACATTGCTTAGAAGCTGTAAATAGCTATGTTAGTGTTTCTGGGGTTCAAATGTGTCTTAATCCAATGCAACTGACTAGTTATAAGTGTTTGAGATGGATATGGAGAGTTTAAAAGCCACTTATATCCATTTTGTCCCAAAACTGGCTAAAACCTAGAAAACATTGCTTAGCAGCTGTAAACAGCTATGTTAGTGTTTATGGGGTTAAAATGTGTCTTAATCCAATGCAACTAACTAATTATAAGACTTTGAGATAGGTGTGGAGAGTTTAAAAGCCACTTATACCCATTTTGTCCCAAAACAGGCTAAAACCAAGAAAACATTGCTTAGAAGCTGTAAATAGCTATGTTAGTGTTTATGGGATTAAAATGTGTCTTAATCCAATGCAACTAACTAATTATAAGAGTTTGAGATGGATGTGGAGAGTTTAAAAGCCACTTATATCCATTTTGTCCCAAAACAGGCTAAAACCAAGAAAACATTGCTTAGTAGCTGTAAACAGCTATGTTAGTGTTTATGGGGTTAAAATGTGTCTTAATCCAATGTAACTAACTAATTATAAGACTTTGAGATAGATGTGGAGAGTTTATAAGCCACTTATATCCATTTTGTCCCAAAACAGGCTAAAACCAAGAAAACATTGCTTAGAAGCTGTAAATAGCTATATAAGTGTTTATGGGGTTCAAATGTGTCTTAATCCAATGCAACTGACTAGTTATAAGAGTTTGAGATGGATGTGGAGAGTTTAAAAGCCACTTATACCTATTTTGTCCCAAAATAGGCTAAAACCAAGAAAACATTGCTTAGAAGCACTAAACAGCTATGTTAGTGTTTCTGGGGTTAAAATGTGTCTTAATCCAATGCAAATAACTAATTATAAGACTTTGAGATAGATGTGGAGAGTTTAAAAGCCACTTATACCCATTTTGTCCCAAAAAAGGCTAACAGCAAGAAAACATTGCTTAGAAGCTGTAAACAGCTATGTTAGTGTTTATGGGGTTAAAATGTGTCTTAATCCAATGCAACTAACTAATTATAAGAGTTTGAGATAGATGTGGAGAGTTTAAAAGCCACTTATATCCATTTTGTCCCAAAACAGGCTAAAACCAAGAAAACATTGCTTAGAAGCTGTAAACAGCTATGTTAGTGTTTATGGGGTTAAAATGTGTCTTAATCCAATGTAACTAACTAATTATAAGACTTTGAGATAGATGTGGAGAGTTTATAAGCCACTTATATCCATTTTGTCCCAAAACAGGCTAAAACCAAGAAAACATTGCTTAGAAGCTGTAAATAGCTATATAAGTGTTTATGGGGTTCAAATGTGTCTTAATCCAATGCAACTGACTAGTTATAAGAGTTTGAGATGGATGTGGAGAGTTTAAAAGCCACTTATACCTATTTTGTCCCAAAACAGGCTAAAACCAAGAAAACATTGCTTAGAAGCACTAAACAGCTATGTTAGTGTTTCTGGGGTTAAAATGTGTCTTAATCCAATGCAACTAACTAATTATAAGACTTTGAGATAGGTGTGGAGAGTTTAAAAGCCACTTATACCCATTTTGTCCCAAAAAAGGCTAACAGCAAGAAAACATTGCTTAGAAGCTGTAAACAGCTATGTTAGTGTTTATGGGGTTAAAATGTGTCTTAATCCAATGCAACTAACTAATTATAAGAGTTTGAGATAGATGTGGAGAGTTTAAAAGCCACTTATACCCATTTTGTCCCAAAACAGGCTAAAACCAAGAAAACATTGCTTAGAAGCTGTAAACAGCTATGTTAGTGTTTCTGGGGTTAAAATGTGTCTTAATCCAATGCAACTAACTAGTTATAAGAGTTTGAGATAGATGTGGAGAGTTTAAAAGCCACTTATACCCATTTTGTCCCAAAACAGGCTAACAGCAAGAAAACATTGCTTAGTAGCTGTAAACAGCTATGTTTGTGTTTATGGGGTTAAAATGTTTCTTAATCCAATGAAACTAACTAAGTATAAGAGTTTGAGATAGATGTGGAGAGTTTAAAAGCCACTTATACCCATTTTGTCCCAAAACAGGCTAAAACCAAGAAAACATTGCTTAGAAGCTGTAAACAGCTATGTTAGTGTTTATGGGGTTAAAATGTGTCTTAATCCAATGCAACTAACTAATTATAAGACTTTGAGATAGATGTAGAGAGTTTATAAGCCACCTATATCCATTTTGTCCCAAAACAGGCTAAAACCTAGAAAACATTGCTTAGAAGCTGTAAATAGCTATGTTAGTGTTTCTGGGGTTCAAATGTGTCTTAATCCAATGCAACTGACTAGTTATAAGTGTTTGAGATGGATATGGAGAGTTTAAAAGCCACTTATATCCATTTTGTCCCAAAACTGGCTAAAACCTAGAAAACATTGCTTAGCAGCTGTAAACAGCTATGTTAGTGTTTATGGGGTTAAAATGTGTCTTAATCCAATGCAACTAACTAATTATAAGAGTTTGAGATAGATGTGGAGAGTTTAAAAGCCACTTATACCCATTTTGTCCCAAAACAGGCTAAAACCAAGAAAACATTGCTTAGAAGCTGTAAATAGCTATGTTAGTGTTTATGGGATAAAATGTGTCTTAATCCAATGCAACTAACTAATTATAAGAGTTTGAGATGGATGTGGAGAGTTTAAAAGCCACTTATATCCATTTTGTCCCAAAACAGGCTAAAACCAAGAAAACATTGCTTAGTAGCTGTAAAAAGCTATGTTAGTGTTTATGGGGTTAAAATGTGTCTTAATCCAATGTAACTAACTAATTATAAGACTTTGAGATAGATGTGGAGAGTTTATAAGCCACTTATATCCATTTTGTCCCAAAACAGGCTAAAACCAAGAAAACATTGCTTAGAAGCTGTAAATAGCTATATAAGTGTTTATGGGGTTCAAATGTGTCTTAATCCAATGCAACTGACTAGTTATAAGAGTTTGAGATGGATGTGGAGAGTATAAAAGCCACTTATACCTATTTTGTCCCAAAACAGGCTAAAACCAAGAAAACATTGCTTAGAAGCACTAAACAGCTATGTTAGTGTTTCTGGGGTTAAAATGTGTCTTAATCCAATGCAACTAACTAATTATAAGACTTTGAGATAGATGTGGAGAGTTTAAAAGCCACTTATACCCATTTTGTCCCAAAAAAGGCTAACAGCAAGAAAACATTGCTTAGAAGCTGTAAACAGCTATGTTAGTGTTTATGGGGTTAAAATGTGTTTTAATCCAATGCAACTAACTAATTATAAGAGTTTGAGATAGATGTGGAGAGTTTAAAAGCCACTTATACCCATTTTGTCCCAAAACAAACTAATAGCAAGAAAAAATTGCTTAGTAGCTGTAAACAGCTATGTTTGTGTTTATGGGGTTAAAATGTTTCTTAATCCAATGCAACTAACTAGTTATAAGAGTTTGAGATAGATGTGGAGAGTTTAAAAGCCACTTATACCCATTTTGTCCCAAAACAGGCTAACAGCAAGAAAACATTGCTTAGTAGCTGTAAACAGCTATGTTTGTGTTTATGGGGTTAAAATGTTTCTTAATCCAATGAAACTAACTAAGTATAAGAGTTTGAGATAGATGTGGAGAGTTTATAAGCCACTTATATCCATTTTGTCCCAAAACAGGCTAAAACCAAGAAAACATTGCTTAGAAGCTGTAAATAGCTATATAAGTGTTTATGGGGTTCAAATGTGTCTTAATCCAATGCAACTGACTAGTTATAAGAGTTTGAGATGGATGTGGAGAGTTTAAAAGCCACTTATACCTATTTTGTCCCAAAACAGGCTAAAACCAAGAAAACATTGCTTAGAAGCACTAAACAGCTATGTTAGTGTTTCTGGGGTTAAAATGTGTCTTAATCCAATGCAACTAACTAATTATAAGACTTTGAGATAGGTGTGGAGAGTTTAAAAGCCACTTATACCCATTTTGTCCCAAAAAAGGCTAACAGCAAGAAAACATTGCTTAGAAGCTGTAAACAGCTATGTTAGTGTTTATGGGGTTAAAATGTGTCTTAATCCAATGCAACTAACTAATTATAAGAGTTTGAGATAGATGTGGAGAGTTTAAAAGCCACTTATACCCATTTTGTCCCAAAACAGGCTAAAACCAAGAAAACATTGCTTAGAAGCTGTAAACAGCTATGTTAGTGTTTCTGGGGTTAAAATGTGTCTTAATCCAATGCAACTAACTAGTTATAAGAGTTTGAGATAGATGTGGAGAGTTTAAAAGCCACTTATACCCATTTTGTCCCAAAACAGGCTAACAGCAAGAAAACATTGCTTAGTAGCTGTAAACAGCTATGTTTGTGTTTATGGGGTTAAAATGTTTCTTAATCCAATGAAACTAACTAAGTATAAGAGTTTGAGATAGATGTGGAGAGTTTAAAAGCCACTTATACCCATTTTGTCCCAAAACAGGCTAAAACCAAGAAAACATTGCTTAGAAGCTGTAAACAGCTATGTTAGTGTTTATGGGGTTAAAATGTGTCTTAATCCAATGCAACTAACTAATTATAAGACTTTGAGATAGATGTAGAGAGTTTATAAGCCACCTATATCCATTTTGTCCCAAAACAGGCTAAAACCTAGAAAACATTGCTTAGAAGCTGTAAATAGCTATGTTAGTGTTTCTGGGGTTCAAATGTGTCTTAATCCAATGCAACTGACTAGTTATAAGTGTTTGAGATGGATATGGAGAGTTTAAAAGCCACTTATATCCATTTTGTCCCAAAACTGGCTAAAACCTAGAAAACATTGCTTAGCAGCTGTAAACAGCTATGTTAGTGTTTATGGGGTTAAAATGTGTCTTAATCCAATGCAACTAACTAATTATAAGAGTTTGAGATAGATGTGGAGAGTTTAAAAGCCACTTATACCCATTTTGTCCCAAAACAGGCTAAAACCAAGAAAACATTGCTTAGAAGCTGTAAATAGCTATGTTAGTGTTTATGGGATAAAATGTGTCTTAATCCAATGCAACTAACTAATTATAAGAGTTTGAGATGGATGTGGAGAGTTTAAAAGCCACTTATATCCATTTTGTCCCAAAACAGGCTAAAACCAAGAAAACATTGCTTAGTAGCTGTAAAAAGCTATGTTAGTGTTTATGGGGTTAAAATGTGTCTTAATCCAATGTAACTAACTAATTATAAGACTTTGAGATAGATGTGGAGAGTTTATAAGCCACTTATATCCATTTTGTCCCAAAACAGGCTAAAACCAAGAAAACATTGCTTAGAAGCTGTAAATAGCTATATAAGTGTTTATGGGGTTCAAATGTGTCTTAATCCAATGCAACTGACTAGTTATAAGAGTTTGAGATGGATGTGGAGAGTTTAAAAGCCACTTATACCTATTTTGTCCCAAAATAGGCTAAAACCAAGAAAACATTGCTTAGAAGCACTAAACAGCTATGTTAGTGTTTCTGGGGTTAAAATGTGTCTTAATCCAATGCAAATAACTAATTATAAGACTTTGAGATAGATGTGGAGAGTTTAAAAGCCACTTATACCCATTTTGTCCCAAAAAAGGCTAACAGCAAGAAAACATTGCTTAGAAGCTGTAAACAGCTATGTTAGTGTTTATGGGGTTAAAATGTGTCTTAATCCAATGCAACTAACTAATTATAAGAGTTTGAGATAGATGTGGAGAGTTTAAAAGCCACTTATATCCATTTTGTCCCAAAACAGGCTAAAACCAAGAAAACATTGCTTAGAAGCTGTAAACAGCTATGTTAGTGTTTATGGGGTTAAAATGTGTCTTAATCCAATGTAACTAACTAATTATAAGACTTTGAGATAGATGTGGAGAGTTTATAAGCCACTTATATCCATTTTGTCCCAAAACAGGCTAAAACCAAGAAAACATTGCTTAGAAGCTGTAAATAGCTATATAAGTGTTTATGGGGTTCAAATGTGTCTTAATCCAATGCAACTGACTAGTTATAAGAGTTTGAGATGGATGTGGAGAGTTTAAAAGCCACTTATACCTATTTTGTCCCAAAACAGGCTAAAACCAAGAAAACATTGCTTAGAAGCACTAAACAGCTATGTTAGTGTTTCTGGGGTTAAAATGTGTCTTAATCCAATGCAACTAACTAATTATAAGACTTTGAGATAGGTGTGGAGAGTTTAAAAGCCACTTATACCCATTTTGTCCCAAAAAAGGCTAACAGCAAGAAAACATTGCTTAGAAGCTGTAAACAGCTATGTTAGTGTTTATGGGGTTAAAATGTGTCTTAATCCAATGCAACTAACTAATTATAAGAGTTTGAGATAGATGTGGAGAGTTTAAAAGCCACTTATACCCATTTTGTCCCAAAACAGGCTAAAACCAAGAAAACATTGCTTAGAAGCTGTAAACAGCTATGTTAGTGTTTCTGGGGTTAAAATGTGTCTTAATCCAATGCAACTAACTAGTTATAAGAGTTTGAGATAGATGTGGAGAGTTTAAAAGCCACTTATACCCATTTTGTCCCAAAACAGGCTAACAGCAAGAAAACATTGCTTAGTAGCTGTAAACAGCTATGTTTGTGTTTATGGGGTTAAAATGTTTCTTAATCCAATGAAACTAACTAAGTATAAGAGTTTGAGATAGATGTGGAGAGTTTAAAAGCCACTTATACCCATTTTGTCCCAAAACAGGCTAAAACCAAGAAAACATTGCTTAGAAGCTGTAAACAGCTATGTTAGTGTTTATGGGGTTAAAATGTGTCTTAATCCAATGCAACTAACTAATTATAAGACTTTGAGATAGATGTAGAGAGTTTATAAGCCACCTATATCCATTTTGTCCCAAAACAGGCTAAAACCTAGAAAACATTGCTTAGAAGCTGTAAATAGCTATGTTAGTGTTTCTGGGGTTCAAATGTGTCTTAATCCAATGCAACTGACTAGTTATAAGTGTTTGAGATGGATATGGAGAGTTTAAAAGCCACTTATATCCATTTTGTCCCAAAACTGGCTAAAACCTAGAAAACATTGCTTAGCAGCTGTAAACAGCTATGTTAGTGTTTATGGGGTTAAAATGTGTCTTAATCCAATGCAACTAACTAATTATAAGAGTTTGAGATAGATGTGGAGAGTTTAAAAGCCACTTATACCCATTTTGTCCCAAAACAGGCTAAAACCAAGAAAACATTGCTTAGAAGCTGTAAATAGCTATGTTAGTGTTTATGGGATAAAATGTGTCTTAATCCAATGCAACTAACTAATTATAAGAGTTTGAGATGGATGTGGAGAGTTTAAAAGCCACTTATATCCATTTTGTCCCAAAACAGGCTAAAACCAAGAAAACATTGCTTAGTAGCTGTAAAAAGCTATGTTAGTGTTTATGGGGTTAAAATGTGTCTTAATCCAATGTAACTAACTAATTATAAGACTTTGAGATAGATGTGGAGAGTTTATAAGCCACTTATATCCATTTTGTCCCAAAACAGGCTAAAACCAAGAAAACATTGCTTAGAAGCTGTAAATAGCTATATAAGTGTTTATGGGGTTCAAATGTGTCTTAATCCAATGCAACTGACTAGTTATAAGAGTTTGAGATGGATGTGGAGAGTATAAAAGCCACTTATACCTATTTTGTCCCAAAACAGGCTAAAACCAAGAAAACATTGCTTAGAAGCACTAAACAGCTATGTTAGTGTTTCTGGGGTTAAAATGTGTCTTAATCCAATGCAACTAACTAATTATAAGACTTTGAGATAGATGTGGAGAGTTTAAAAGCCACTTATACCCATTTTGTCCCAAAAAAGGCTAACAGCAAGAAAACATTGCTTAGAAGCTGTAAACAGCTATGTTAGTGTTTATGGGGTTAAAATGTGTTTTAATCCAATGCAACTAACTAATTATAAGAGTTTGAGATAGATGTGGAGAGTTTAAAAGCCACTTATATCCATTTTGTCCCAAAACAGGCTAAAACCAAGAAAACATTGCTTAGAAGCTGTAAACAGCTATGTTAGTGTTTATGGGGTTAAAATGTGTCTTAATCCAATGCAACTAACTAAGTATAAGAGTTTGAGATAGATGTGGCGAGTTTAAAAGCCACTTATACCCATTTTGTCCCAAAAAAGGCTAACAGCAAGAAAACATTGCTTAGAAGCTGTAAACAGCTATGTTAGTGTTTCTGGGGTTAAAATGTGTCTTAATCCAATGCAACTAACTAATTATAAGAGTTTGAGATAGATGTGGAGAGTTTAAAAGCCACTTATACCCATTTTGTCCCAAAACAAACTAATAGCAAGAAAAAATTGCTTAGTAGCTGTAAACAGCTATGTTTGTGTTTATGGGGTTAAAATGTTTCTTAATCCAATGCTGAAAGAATTAATAGGATCGATTATGAGTTTAGTGAGAAGATTTGAATAACAAGAGAGTGAGAATCGTTGAGAGTATAGTAAGAGAGTATAGAGAGAGTATTGTGGAGAAAGAGATATTATCTCTTCTTACCTCATTTAGAACATAATTACAATCTACTTATAGACATATACAAAAGAATATACTAAGATGATCCTAGGCACATTTACATATAAAGATAGCGACATGTCCTTAAGAAGACATGTGATCCTTCCCACTTGCGCACTCTACACTAACGGCTATGAGGAGAAGGATCGAGAAGCTCTTGTGACCGTTGGAGGCTGGTGAACATGGAATGGACTCGTGATCCTCATGGGTTGAGCTTGGTAGGCCTTTAGCTGTACGGACGGCCCAATGGTGATGGTTGTACGGACGGATGTACGGACAAGGTGTGTGTGCGGTTTCATACTCCCCCTCAAGCTTGATCATGAGCATTGATCAAGCTTGGACTCATGCACACCCACCTCATTAAAAAAACCTTAGTATAGAAAACCACTTGGGAAAAACTATACTTAAGGGAAAAAGAGTGTGGGTATCATGTGAAGACAATCATGGCCGAGTAAGATCTTTGAGGCCAAGTTTGGGGTGAATGTACTCACACACTTGTGGACTGGCCGCCTTGGTGAGAACGTCAGCCAATTGTTCAGAGCTCTCGGTGTGACATGGTAGAACAACTCCAAGTTTAATTTGCTCTCGGACTTTGTGGCAGTCGACTTCAATGTGCTTGGTTCTCTCATGGAACACCGAGTTTGTTGCGATGTGAATAGCTGCCTCATTGTCGCAATGCATAGTAATAGGCTTAGGTGACTCGATTCCAAGGTCCTTGATGAGTGCCTTGAGCCACATCAACTCGGTTGTTAACTTTCTCATGGCTCTATACTCCGATTCAGCACTTGATAGGGATACCACCTTTTGTTTCTTGCTCTTCCATGTGATCAAGTTGCCTCCTAGGAACGTGCAGTAGCCTGTAGTGGAGCGACGGTCTCCACGGTCTCCGGCGTAATCCGCATCACAATACCCTACTAGCTCCGTGCTTTCATTTCGACCCATCCATATGCCTTGCCCCGGCGAGCCCTTGAGATATTTGAGGATGCGGTTCACCATACCCCAATGATGCACGGTAGGACTTTGCATGTGTTGGCTCACCTGATTAACAGCAAAGCAAATATCAGGTCTAGTGATAGTAAGGTATATAAGCTTACCTACTAGCCGCCGGTATCGCTTGACGTCTTGAAATGGAGCTGCATCAAACTCCCCCTTTCCTCCGGCCTTATAGTTTTCATCAAGGGGTGTAGATACAGCTTTTGAACCTAGCTTCCCTGCTTCACTCAATAAATCAAGAGCATATTTTCTTTGTGATAAAAACAATCCTTCATTAGTCCTATATACTTCTATACCAAGAAAATATTTAAGTTCTCCTAGGTCTTTGATATCAAAAACTGACTTAAGGTAAGCCTTAGTCTCTTGAATGCCTACCTTGTCACTTCCAGTTATGATGATATCATCAACATAAACTAGAATGACTATAATACCTTTTTCACTTGGTAAGGTGAATAGAGTGTGGTCAGCCTCTGATTTGCGGAAGCCTTTCTCAAGGAGTGTGGTGCTTAACTTGTGATACCAAGCCCTAGGGGACTGTTTGAGTCCATAAATCGCCTTGTTCAGTTTTAATACTTTCCCGGGACCAATGATGTCTTCTAAACCCGGAGGTGGCCTCATATAAACTTCATCCTCGAGCTCTCCTTGTAAGAAGGCGTTCTTAACATCCATTTGCCATAAGTTCCAGTCAAGGTTGGTTGCAAGAGAGAGAACAACTCGAACCGTGTGAAGTTTGGCCACCGGTGCAAACGTATCTTGGTAGTCCTCCCCATACGTTTGAGTGAACCCTCTTGCAACGAGTCTGGCTTTGTAGCGTTCGATCTCCCCATCACTCTTATATTTAATGGTAAAGATCCACCTGGATGTCACAGCCTTCTTGCCTTTGGGTAAGTCAGCCTCGTCCCATGTATGATTGGCCTCCATTGCATTCTTCTCGGCATTGACAGCATCACACCATTCCTTATGATTCTTGGCTTCTTCATAGTCTTTGGGAATCCAATGAGCATCAATCTTGCCAAGAAACACTTGATGGTGTGGAGGAAAATGAGCCAAGGTGCATACCGCTTGAATCGGATGAGCTACAGCAACGTTGTTGTAGTAGACCCGAGTGTTTCGCCAATTGGAGAGGGGAAACTTGAGGCGTTCACTGCGGCGAAGTGGGATAACTTCCTGTGGTGTGGCCTCATCGTCATTGTCTTCCTCGGTGGGCACATAATCCTCATCACCGGAAGCATTGTCCACCGGAACTGAATTTAAACCATTTTCATCATCGGATTGTTCATCAAGTTCAGCCGAGTGTTCATCAAGTGCAGCCGAGGGATCATTGTCTAGAGACTCCGGCGGTGAAGTGGCCGGTGCATTGACTGGGGGTGCAGGTGTTGACGCGGGGGCATTGTCAACACCGAGTCTCTCGAGAAGGATGCGAAGGTTGTTAGCTCGGTCAGATGGTGAGGTGGACAAGTCTCGAAGGCTCTCCCAGTTCTTTTCCTCATAGAAGCCTTTAGACTCCACGAACTTAACATCACGAGAGACAAAAACGCGCTTCATGTTTGGCTCGTAGCACTTGTAGCCTTTTTGAGTCGTCGAGTACCCAAGGAACATGCTCTTAACACTCTTAGTATCAAGCTTGTCGCGTAGTTCTCCTGGCTTCAACACATAACACACGCAGCCAAATACTCTTAAATGATCAAATGAGGGTTTTACCTTGTTTATTACCTCAAACGGTGAACTGTCTTGAAGAACTTTGGTTGGTGTCCGGTTAATGAGGTAGCAAGCCGCAAGAACAGCATCTCCCCAAAACTTCTTTGGAACATTGGTGTGAAACATCATGGATCTTGCCACTTCCATGAGGTGCCTATTCTTCCTTTCAGCAACACCATTTTGTTGGGGTGTATATGGACAGCTTGTTTGATGAATAATCCCATGGTTTGCTAGGTATTGTTTGAAGGCATGGCTTGTATACTCTCCTCCATTATCTGATCTCAAAATTTTAATCTTTGCATTATAATGGTTAGTCACATATTTTTGAAAATTAGTGAAGGCTTCAAGAACTCTATCTTTAGAGGGAAGCAAGGTCAGCCAAGTATATTTTGATTTTTCATCAATAAAGGTCACAAAATATTTTTGATTTTCTCTAGACAAGCAAGGGGAAGTCCAAACATCTGAATGGATTAAATCAAAACAATTTTCATAAATAGTCATAGATTTAGGAAAAACAGCCTTGCAATGTTTACCAAGAATACATGCCTCACACTCATCATTTTTAAAAGAAATATTAGGAAACATTAATGATAAAGCTCTAGTATGAGGATGTCCTAGCCTAGCATGTAAAATAGAATCACTAGGTTTAATAATAACCGAATTAAAACAAGATGCAGTAGAAGAAGATAGATTCAAGTCCTCAAGCACATATAGATCATCCTTGGAACCTCCTTGACCAAGAACTTTACTTGTCTCAATATCCTGAAAATGAACCTTGTTAGGACCAAATATTGCATAACAATTTAAATCAGTGGTGGCCCTCTTAACTGATAGCAAATTAGATGTGAAATTTGGCATATAGAAAGCTTTAGTTTCTTTGTTAAATAACTTTAAATTCCCTATGCCTTTAATTGGAACTTTCTCACCATTAGCTATCACAACATTACCATTAGCAGGCTTAATATCACTCATTAACCTAGAATCACTAATCATGTGATGAGATGCACCAGAATCAACAATAAGAGACTTAGTTTTGTTTGAAGTAAGAAACGCCTTACCGGTGGCCTCCTTGAGGGCTTTGATGAGCGCATCAAGGTCGGACCGCCTTACCAGCTCGGACGATGCTGCAGCAAGAGCAGTTCCACCGGTCACTTGTTGAGGCTGCTCAGAGATCAATGGCTCCCCCACGGCAGTTGCTTGGTGAGCTCTCGGTTGTCCTCCGCGGTTTGGTCGTCCACCTCGGATTGTTCCCGGTGGTGGTGCTAGATGCGGATGTAGGATCCAGCAGCGGCTCTTGAAGTGGCCAAGTTTCTTACAGTGCTCACAAACCGGCGGGTTGTTCTTGTCCTCCGGTCGGTAGTAGCCTTTGTTTGCTGATGCCATCTCAGCTTTGTTAGCGGTCACCAGCTCTCCCTTGCTGCCGAACAATCCCATGGAGCCACGCTCCTTTTGAATTTGGTTACAAACATCATCAAGGCTTGGGAGTTTATCTGACCGCAAGATGTGTTTGATGAGATCATTGTAGGAGGGGTTTAGGGTCAAGAGCAGCCCAAACACTTTGTCTTGTTCACGCCTCTCGTTCAGTATGGCCGGATCAATTGTCGCCGGTCGCAGCATTTCTAGTTCAGCCCAAAGGGACCTAAACTTCCCAAAATGCTTTGTAAACTCCATATCCTCTTGATTGAGGTTATTGATGGCCCTTTTAATCTCGAAGATACGATTGACATTGGTAATATTACCAAAAACGTTCTTGAGGGTGTCCCACAAGTCCTTCGCCGTCTCGCAGTAGGAGTAGGCTTCAAGAATGGGGGCATCTAGAGAGTTTTGAATGATGGCTAAGACCCCTTGGTCTTCTTGGAACCATTTGTTCTTTTCATCTCCGGCAAGTTCCTTGCCGTCCTTGGTGGCCTCACCACTCGGAGCTTCGCTCTTCTCAACGTGAGACCAAAGGCCTCGGCCACAAAGGGCAGTTTTCGTGGTCCTCGCCCACAGCAGATAGTTCTCTCCCTTGAGAGTCACCGGAACAACCATGGTTTTGACACTTTCCATGATGAAGAGACCGTTAGGTAAAGCTATTATCCAACGGTTAAAGAAAATGACTTTCAAGTCAAAACAGAAAATGAGAGAGAAGGAGAAGCGGAAGTAAGTGATGATCAAAAACTTTAGAATGACGAGCAACCAGGCTCTGATACCATGAAAGAATTAATAGGATCGATTATGAGTTTAGTGAGAAGATTTGAATAACAAGAGAGTGAGAATCGTTGAGAGTATAGTAAGAGAGTATAGAGAGAGTATTGTGGAGAAAGAGATATTATCTCTTCTTACCTCATTTAGAACATAATTACAATCTACTTATAGACATATACAAAAGAATATACTAAGATGATCCTAGGCACATTTACATATAAAGATAGCGACATGTCCTTAAGAAGACATGTGATCCTTCCCACTTGCGCACTCTACACTAACGGCTATGAGGAGAAGGATCGAGAAGCTCTTGTGACCGTTGGAGGCTGGTGAACATGGAATGGACTCGTGATCCTCATGGGTTGAGCTTGGTAGGCCTTTAGCTGTACGGACGGCCCAATGGTGATGGTTGTACGGACGGATGTACGGCTTAATCCAATGCAACTAACTAATTATAAGAGTTTGAGATAGATGTGGAGAGTTTAAAAGCCACTTATACCCATTTTGTCCCAAAACAGGCTAAAACCTAGAAAACATTGCTTAGTAGCTGTAAACAGCTATGTTAGTGTTTCTGGGGTTAAAAATTTGTCTTAATCCAATGCAACTAACTAATTATAAGAGTTTGAGATAGATGTGGAGAGTTTAAAAGCCACTTATACCCATTTTGTCCCAAAACAGGCTAACACCAAGAAAACATTGCTTAGAAGCTGTAAACAGCTATGTTAGTGTTTATGGGGTTAAAATGTGTCTTAATCCAATGCAACTAACTAATTATAAGAGTTTGAGATGAATGTGGAGAGTTTTAAAAGCCACTTAGACCCATTTTATCCCAAAAAGGCTAACACCAAGAAAACATTGCTTAGAAGCTGTAAACAGCTATGTTAGTTTTTATGGGGTTAAAATGTGTCTTAATCCAATGCAACTAACTAATTATAAGAGTTTGAGATAGATGTGGAGAGTTTAAAAGCCACTTATACCCATTTTGTCCCAAAACCGGCTAAAACCAAGAAAACATTGCTTAGAAGCTGTAAACAGCTATGTTAGTATTTACGGGGTTAAAATGTGTCTTAATCCAATGCAACTAACTAATTATAAGAGTTTGAGATAGATGTGGAGAGTTTAAAAGCCACTTATACCAATTTTGTCCCAAAACAGGCTAAAACCAAGAAAACATTGCTTAGAAGCTGTAAACAGCTATGTTAGTGTTTCTGGGGTTAAAATGTGTCTTAATCCAATGCAACTAACTAGTTATAAGAGTTTGAGATAGATGTGGAGAGTTTAAAAGCCACTTATACCCATTTTGTCCCAAAACAGGCTAACAGCAAGAAAACATTGCTTAGTAGCTGTAAACAGCTATGTTTGTGTTTATGGGGTTAAAATGTTTCTTAATCCAATGAAACTAACTAAGTATAAGAGTTTGAGATAGATGTGGAGAGTTTAAAAGCCACTTATACCCATTTTGTCCCAAAACAGGCTAAAACCAAGAAAACATTGCTTAGAAGCTGTAAACAGCTATGTTAGTGTTTATGGGGTTAAAATGTGTCTTAATCCAATGCAACTAACTAATTATAAGACTTTGAGATAGATGTAGAGAGTTTATAAGCCACCTATATCCATTTTGTCCCAAAACAGGCTAAAACCTAGAAAACATTGCTTAGAAGCTGTAAATAGCTATGTTAGTGTTTCTGGGGTTCAAATGTGTCTTAATCCAATGCAACTGACTAGTTATAAGTGTTTGAGATGGATATGGAGAGTTTAAAAGCCACTTATATCCATTTTGTCCCAAAACTGGCTAAAACCTAGAAAACATTGCTTAGCAGCTGTAAACAGCTATGTTAGTGTTTATGGGGTTAAAATGTGTCTTAATCCAATGCAACTAACTAATTATAAGAGTTTGAGATAGATGTGGAGAGTTTAAAAGCCACTTATACCCATTTTGTCCCAAAACAGGCTAAAACCAAGAAAACATTGCTTAGAAGCTGTAAATAGCTATGTTAGTGTTTATGGGATTAAAATGTGTCTTAATCCAATGCAACTAACTAATTATAAGAGTTTGAGATGGATGTGGAGAGTTTAAAAGCCACTTATATCCATTTTGTCCCAAAACAGGCTAAAACCAAGAAAACATTGCTTAGTAGCTGTAAACAGCTATGTTAGTGTTTATGGGGTTAAAATGTGTCTTAATCCAATGTAACTAACTAATTATAAGACTTTGAGATAGATGTGGAGAGTTTATAAGCCACTTATATCCATTTTGTCCCAAAACAGGCTAAAACCAAGAAAACATTGCTTAGAAGCTGTAAATAGCTATATAAGTGTTTATGGGGTTCAAATGTGTCTTAATCCAATGCAACTGACTAGTTATAAGAGTTTGAGATGGATGTGGAGAGTTTAAAAGCCACTTATACCTATTTTGTCCCAAAACAGGCTAAAACCATGAAAACATTGCTTAGAAGCACTAAACAGCTATGTTAGTGTTTCTGGGGTTAAAATGTGTCTTAATCCAATGCAACTAACTAATTATAAGACTTTGAGATAGATGTGGAGAGTTTAAAAGCCACTTATACCCATTTTGTCCCAAAAAAGGCTAACAGCAAGAAAACATTGCTTAGAAGCTGTAAACAGCTATGTTAGTGTTTCTGGGGTTAAAATGTGTCTTAATCCAATGCAACTAACTAATTATAAGAGTTTGAGATAGATGTGGACAGTTTAAAAGCCACTTATACCCATTTTGTCCCAAAACAAACTAACAGCAAGAAAAAATTGCTTAGTAGCTGTAAACAGCTATGTTTGTGTTTATGGGGTTAAAATGTGTCTTAATCCAATGCAACTAACTAAGTATAAGAGTTTGAGATAGATGTGGAGAGTTTAAAAGCCACTTATACCCATTTTGTCCCAAAACAGGCTAAAACCAAGAAAACATTGCTTAGAAGCTATAAACAGTTATGTTAGTTTTTATGGGGTTAAAATGTGTCTTAATCCAATGCAACTAACTAATTATAAGAGTTTGAGATGAATGTGGAGAGTTTTAAAAGCCACTTACACCCATTTTATCCCAAAACAGGCTAACACCAAGAAAACATTGCTTAGAAGCTGTAAACAGCTATGTTAGTTTTTATGGGGTTAAAATGTGTCTTAATCCAATGCAACTAACTAATTATAAGAGTTTGAGATAGATGTGGAGAGTTTAAAAGCCACTTATACCCATTTTGTCCCAAAACAGGCTAAAACCAAGAAAACATTGCTTAGAAGCTGTAAAAAGCTATGTTAGTGTTTATGGGGTTAAAATGTGTCTTACTCCAATGCAACTAACTAATTATAAGAGTTTGAGATAGATGTGGAGAGTTGAAAAGCCACTTATACCCATTTTGTCCCAAAACAGGCTAAAACCAAGAAAACATTGCTTAGTATGAGTTTGGCACACCACCTTGGCCACCACCGTCCGTACAACCGTACGGACGTCCGTACGATCGACAACCTATGGGCTGACCAAGCCATCTCGTATCTCATAAGCCCAATCCACTAAGGAGAGCTCCCAACGATCTCCCTTCATCGAGATCCTTCTATTATAGCCGTTAGGCAACTTGCAAGTGGGAAGTCAAAGGTTTAGTCACATGTAGGAATAAGGAGATGTCGCTATCTCTCATTAATGTGCACATAGAACCCTAGGAAAGAATATCCTCTTTGTATAGCTCTATATATGGTTTGTAAGTATGTTCTAATTCAAGTAAGAAAAGAGTTTATTCTCTTTCTCCAACACTCTCTCTCTCAATCGTTCACTCTCCTCACTCTTTACACGATTTCACTCTCTTCCATAATCTCTTGATTACTCTACTCTCAAACTTACATGGTATCAGAGCAGATTTGATTCTGTTCTTGCCTCAAATCTCCATCACTCCCTTCCGCATTCTCTTTCTTGTTCTTGAAATTTCTTGTTCTTGAATCTTCTTTCTTTAACCGTTGGACAATAGCTTTAACCAACGGTCTCTTCATCTTTTTCCATGGAAACTACCAAAACTCTCATTGTTCCAGTTACTCTCAAGGGAGAGAATTACTTACTGTGGGCTAGAACCACAAAGACAGCCCTATGCGGCCGAGGACTTTGGTCCCATGTTGAGACGAGCGAAGCTCCTAGTGGCGAGACCACCAAAGACGGCAAGGATCTTGTCGATGAGAAGAACAAGTGGTTTCAAGAAGATCAGGGAGTCCTAGCTATCATTCAAAACTCCCTAGATGCACCTATACTTGAAGCTTACTCTTATTGCGAGACAGCAAAAGACTTGTGGGACACTCTCAAGAATGTTTTTGGGAATGTTACAAATGTAAACCGAATTTTTGAGATTAAGAGGGCCATCAACAACCTCAACCAAGAAGACATGGAGTTCACCAAGCACTTTGGGAAGTTTAGGTCCCTTTGGGCTGAACTAGAGATGCTCCGGCCGGCGACTATAGATCCGGCCATTCTGAATGAGAGGCGTGAACAAGATAAGGTGTTCGGCCTTCTCTTGACCTTGAACCCCTCCTACAATGACCTTATCAAGCATATTCTACGGTCGGACAAGCTCCCTAGCCTTGATGATGTCTGTAACCAAATTCAAAAGGAGCATGGCTCCATGGGATTGTTTGGCGGCAAGGGAGAACTTGTGACCGCTAACAAAGCTGAGACGGCATCAGCAAACAAGGGCTACTACAAGCCGGAGGACAAGAACAACCCGCCATTTTGTGAGCATTGTAAGAAGCTTGGTCACTTCAAGAGCCGCTGCTGGATTCTACACCCTCATCTAGCACCACCGCCGGGTACCATCCGAGGTGGACGACCAAACCGCGGAGGACCACCGAGAGCTCATCAAGCAGTAGCCATGGGGGGGTCATCAATCTCTGAGCAACCTCAACAAGTGACCAGTGGAACTGCTCTTGCTGCAGCATCGTCCGAGCTGGTAAGGCGGTCCGACCTTGATGCGCTCATCAAAGCCATCAAAGAGGCCACCGGTAAGGCGTTTCTTGCCTCAAACAAAATTAAACCCCTCATAGTTGATTCTGGTGCATCCCATCACATGATTAGTGATTCTAGGCTAATTAGTGATATTAAACCTGCTAATGGTAATGTGATAATAGCAAATGGTGAGAAAGTACCAGTTAAAGGCATTGGGAACTTGAAACTATTTGATAAGGAGACTAAGGCATTTTATATGCCAAACTTTACTTCTAACTTGCTATCAGTTAAGAGAGCCACTACTGATTTAAATTGTTATGCTATATTTGGTCCTAACAATGTTCATTTTCAGGATATTGAGACAAGTAAGGTTCTTGGTCAAGGAGGATCCAAGGATGACCTCTATGTGCTTGAGGACTTGAACTTATCTTCTAATGTATCTTGTTTTAATTCAGTTATTATGAAACCTAGTGATTCTATTTTACATGCTAGGCTAGGACACCCTCACACAAGAGCTTTATCCTTAATATTTCCTAATGTTTCTTTTCAAAATGATGAGTGTGAGGCTTGTATTCTTGGTAAACATTGCAAGGCTGTTTTTCCTAAATCTATTACTATTTATGAAAAATGTTTTGATTTAATTCATTCTGATGTTTGGACATCTCCTTGCTTATCTAGAGATAATCAAAAATATTTTGTGACTTTTATTGATGAAAAATCAAAATATACTTGGATAACTTTGCTTCCCTCTAAGGATAGAGTTCTTGAGGCCTTTACTAATTTTCAAAATTATGTCACTAACCACTTTCATGCCAAGATTAAAATTTTGAGATCAGATAATGGTGGAGAGTACACAAGCCATGCCTTTAAGCAATATCTAGCCAAACATGGAATTCTTCACCAAACTAGTTGTCCTTACACACCACAACAAAATGGAGTGGCTGAGAGGAAGAATAGGCATCTGATGGAGGTAGCAAGGTCTATGATGTTTCACACAAGGGTTCCAAAGAGGTTTTGGGGAGATGCTGTGCTAGCCGCTTGTTATCTTATTAACCGCACACCAACAAAAATTCTAAAGGATGTGTCTCCATTTGAGGTATTAACTAATGACAAACCTACATTTGATCACTTACGAGTGTTTGGTTGTGTGTGCTATGTTTTGCGACCAGGTGAGCTAAGAGACAAGCTTGATGCAAAGAGTACAAAGGCTATGTTTCTTGGCTATTCTACTACACAAAAGGGGTATAAGTGCTATGAACCTACAACAAGGAGAATTCTAGTATCTCGTGATGTCAAGTTCATGGAGACACACGGCTTTTATGACGAGAAGAATTGGGATGAGCTCCGTAATCTCTCCGACTCTCCATCTGATCGGACGCGCAACCTCCGAGTAATTCTTGAGCGGCTAGGTCTTGAAAATGATAGGATCTCTACCGAGTCAGCCAGACCAACATCACCAGAACAATCTGAGCCATTCACTGAGCCTGATCCTGATATACATGCCGATGACCATACTGAGCAGCCTGAGGAGTCACCCGCGGACATCACGGCCGAAACAACCGAGGAGTCGGCCGAACAGCTTGAGGAAATCATAACTCCGGGACGGGCCAACTCCGAAGCTGGGGCTGTAGTTCCTCTTAGGCGCAGCCAACGTATCAAGTATCCTCCTAGTCATTGGAAGAACACCCGTGTGTACTACAACAACATGGCCGTTGCTCATCCGATTCAGGCCGTGTGCACCTTAGCTCATTTTCCGATAGAGCATCAAGTGTTTCTTGGCCATATTGATGAGCATTGGATCCCCAAGACCTATGATGAGGCTAAGCAGCACAAGGTATGGAGAGATGCGGTGGACGCCGAGAATACGGCCATGGTGCAAAATCACACATGGGACGAGGCTGACTTACCCAAGGGCAAGAAGGCTGTCACATCTCGGTATATCTTCACAATCAAATATAAGAGCAATGGGGAGATAGAACGGTATAAGGCACGCCTAGTAGCCCGGGGATTCACGCAAACGTATGGGGAGGACTATCTTGATACGTTTGCTCCGGTGGCCAAACTTCACACTGTTCGAGTGGTTCTCTCTCTTGCCACAAATCTTGATTGGGAGCTATGGCAAATGGATGTGAAGAACGCCTTCCTACAAGGCGAGCTCGAAGATGAAGTGTATATGCGGCCACCACCGGGCCTAGAAGACACCATTGGTCCGGGGAAGGTTCTCAAGCTCAACAAAGCCATCTATGGACTAAAGCAGTCGCCAAGGGCGTGGTACCACAAGCTGAGCACAATCCTCCTTGACAAAGGCTTTCGCAAATCCGAGGCTGATCACACACTATTTACCTCACCAAGCACCAAAGGTATAGTAGTCATCCTAGTGTATGTTGATGATATCATCATCACTGGGAGTGACTCGGTAGGTATTCAAAACACTAAAACCTTCTTGAAATCAGTCTTTGATATTAAGGACCTTGGAGAGTTGAAATATTTTCTTGGGATAGAAATATGTAGATCAAAGGAAGGTTTATTTCTATCACAAAGAAAATATGCTCTTGACTTGTTAAATGAGACAGGAAAATTAGGTTCAAAGGCAGTGGCATCACCTCTTGAAGAGAACTACAAGGCCGGAGGACAGGGGGAGCTTGAGCAGGCACCATACAAGGACGTTGGTCGCTACCGGCGCCTAGTAGGTAAGTTAATCTATTTAACTATAACACGGCCTGATATTTGCTTTGCTGTGAACCAGGTGAGCCAGCACATGAACAATCCAACTGTCCATCATTGGAACATGGTCGACCGAATCCTTAAATACATCAAGGGCTCACCGGGACAAGGCATTTGGATGGGCCGCAACAAGAACACCGAGTTGGTAGGATATTGCGACGCTGACTATGCTGGAGACCGTGGAGACCGTCGCTCCACAACTGGCTATTGCACATTCCTTGGAGGCAACCTGATCACATGGAAGAGCAAGAAACAAAAGGTCGTATCGCTTTCAAGTGCCGAATCCGAGTATAGGGCCATGCGCAAACTCACAACTGAACTAATGTGGCTCAAAGCACTCCTCAAGGATTTAGGAGTGGAAATCACAAGTCCTATCACCATGCATTGTGACAATGAAGCTGCCATTCACATAGCAACCAATTCAGTGTTTCATGAGAGGACCAAACATATTGAGGTGGACTGTCATAAGGTGCGAGAGCAAATCAAGCTTGGAGTTGTCCTACCATGTCACACCGAGAGCAAGGAACAACTCGCTGACATCCTCACCAAAGCTGCAAGTCCCCAAGTGTGCGAATATATTCACTCGAAGCTCGGCCTTATAGACCTCACTCGGCCATGAGTCTTTCACAAGGCACCTACACTCTTTTTCCCTTATGTATAGTTTTCCCATGAGGTTTTCTATACTAAGGTTTTTTTAATGAGGTGGGTGCCTCGACTGTCAAGCTTGCCTGATCATCTAAGTCAAGCTTGAGGGGGAGTATGAGTTTGGCACACCACCTTGGCCACCACCGTCCGTACAACCGTACGGACGTCCGTACGATCGACAACCTATGGGCTGACCAAGCCATCTCGTATCTCATAAGCCCAATCCACTAAGGAGAGCTCCCAACGATCTCCCTTCATCGAGATCCTTCTATTATAGCCGTTAGGCAACTTGCAAGTGGGAAGTCAAAGGTTTAGTCACATGTAGGAATAAGGAGATGTCGCTATCTCTCATTAATGTGCACATAGAACCCTAGGAAAGAATATCCTCTTTGTATAGCTCTATATATGGTTTGTAAGTATGTTCTAATTCAAGTAAGAAAAGAGTTTATTCTCTTTCTCCAACACTCTCTCTCTCAATCGTTCACTCTCCTCACTCTTTACACGATTTCACTCTCTTCCATAATCTCTTGATTACTCTACTCTCAAACTTACACTTAGAAGCTGTAAACAGCTATGTTAGTGTTTCTGGGGTTAAAATGTGTCTTAATCCAATGCAACTAACTAATTATAAGAGTTTGAGATAGATGTGGAGAGTTTAAAAGCCACTTATACCCATTTTGTCCCAAAACAGGCTAAAACCAAGAAAACATTGCTTAGTAGCTGTAAACAGCTATGTTTGTGTTTATGGGGTTAAAATGTGTCTTAATCCAATGCAACTAACTAAGTATAAGAGTTTGAGATAGATGTGGAGAGTTTAAAAGCCACTTATACCCATTTTGTCCCAAAACAGGCTAAAACCAAGAAAACATTGCTTAGAAGCTGTAAACAGCTATGTTAGTGTTTATGGGGTTAAAATGTGTCTTAATCCAATGCAACTAACTAATTATAAGACTTTGAGATAGATGTGGAGAGTTTATAAGCCACTTATATCCATTTTGTCCCAAAACAGGCTAAAACCAAGAAAACATTGCTTAGAAGCTGTAAATAGCTATGTTAGTGTTTCTAGGGTTCAAATGTGTCTTAATCCAATGCAACTGACTAGTTATAAGTGTTTGAGATGGATGTGGAGAGTTTAAAAGCCACTTATATCCATTTTGTCCCAAAACAGGCTAAAACCAAGAAAACATTGCTTAGTAGCTATAAACAGCTAAGTTAGTGTTTATGGGGTTAAAATGTGTCTTAATCCAATGCAACTAACTAATTATAAGACTTTGAGATAGATGTGGAGAGTTTAAAAGCCACTTATACCTATTTTGTCCCAAAACAGGCTAAAACAAAGAAAACATTGCTTAGACGCACTAAACAGCTATGTTAGTGTTTATGGGCTTAAAATGTGTCTTAATCCAATGCAACTAACTAATTATAAGAGTTTGAGATAGATGTGGAGAGTTTAAAAGCAACTTATACCCATATTGTCCCAAAACAGGCTAAAACCAAGAAAAAATTGCTTAGAAGCTGTAAACAGCTATGTTAGTGTTTATGGGGTTAAAATGTGTCTTAATCCAATGCAACTAACTAATTATAAGACTTTGAGATAGATGTGGAGAGTTTATAAGCCACTTATATCCATTTTGTCCCAAAACAGGCTAAAAACCAAGAAAACATTGCTTAGAAGCTGTAAATAGCTATGTTAGTGTTTCTGGGGTTCAAATGTGTCTTAATCCAATGCAACTGACTAGTTATAAGTGTTTGAGATGGATGTGGAGAGTTTAAAAGCCACTTATATCCATTTTGTCCCAAAACAGGCTAAAACCAAGAAAACATTGCTTAGTAGCTATAAACAGCTATGTGTTTATGGGGTTAAAATGTGTCTTAATCCAATGCAACTAACTAATTATAAGACTTTGAGATAGATGTGGAGAGTTTAAAAGCCACTTATACCTATTTTGTCCCAAAACAGGCTAAAACCAAGAAAACATTGCTTAGAAGCACTAAACAGCTATGTTAGTGTTTATGGTGTTAAAATGTGTCTTAATCCAATGCAACTAACTTATTATAAGAGTTTGAGATAGATGTGGAGAGTTTAAAAGCCATTTATACCCATTTTGTCCCAAAACAGGCTAAAACCAAGAAAACTTTGCTTAGAAGCTGTAAACAGCTATGTTAGTGTTTCTGGGGTTAAAATGTGTCTTAATCCAATGCAACTAACTAATTATAAGAGTTTGAGAGAGATGTGGAGAGTTTAAAAGCCACTTATACCCATTTTGTCCCAGAAAAGGCTAACAGCAAGAAAACATTGCTTAGAAGCTGTAAACAGCTATGTTAGTGTTTCTGGGGTTAAAATGTGTCTTAATCCAATGCAACTAACTAATTATAAGAGTTTGAGATAGATGTGGAGAGTTTAAAAGCCACTTATACCCATTTTGTCCGAAAACAAACTAACAGCAAGAAAAAATTGCTTAGTAGCTGTAAACAGCTATGTTTGTGTTTATGGGGTTAAAATGTGTCTTAATCTAATGCAACTAACTAAGTATAAGAGTTTGAGATAGATGTGGAGAATTTAAAAGCCACTTATACCCATTTTGTCCCAAAACAGGCTAAAACCAAGAAAACATTGCTTAGAAGCTATAAACAGTTATGTTAGTGTTTATGGGGTTAAAATGTGTCTTAATCCAATGCAACTAACTAATTATAAGAGTTTGAGATGAATGTGGAGAGTTTTGAAAGCCACATATACCCATTTTATCCCAAAACAGGCTAACACCAAGAAAACATTGCTTAGAAGCTGTAAACAGCTATGTTAGTTTTTATGGGGTTAAAATGTGTCTTAATCCAATGCAACTAACTAATTATAAGACTTTGAGATAGATGTGTATTAGAATATAAGGAAGAGAAGAGAGGAGAGGCCGGTAAGGCCGAGCCATAGAAGAAGAAGAGAAGTGGCCGGTAAGGCCGTGTGCACCAAGAGGAGTGGCCGTAAGGCCATGAGTGGTGTGTGAGCGGCCAGTTAGGCCGTGAACACAATAAGAGAAGCCATGTGGGCTGTGTGAGCAAGGAAAGAGGTTAATAAGGCCATAAGTGCAATGAGAAGAGCAAAGGCCTTATAAGAAGAAGAAGCCCAAGAGAAAGTCTCACAAAGGAAAGAAGGAAGGAATAAGGCCGAGTATGAGTGATGAGAAGAAGGAAGACTCGGCCCACCATGTGATCAAGAAGCTGCCAAAGGGAAGAAGATGCCAAAGGAAGAAGGAAGGAAGTCGCTTTCAAGGAAGAAGGCTCCAACGGTCAAAAGGAAGGGAAGAAGAGAAGAATCACGTGTGCAAAGAAGGGAAGGATGTCACTATCACCTTCACCTCCCTCTCTCTAACGGTCATAAGCATTGTATTCCCTATATTAAGTTGTAATTCACTTCAATGTAAGATATCACATTCTATTCAATAACAAAAGAGAAACCGTTTCCCATCTTCTCCTCTCTACACAAGTGTTTATGTTCTTATTTGCAATGTAGAGAGCTTAGGGATTTCGGTTAGAGGCTGCCCTTAAGGCAGCCTATTCTCTTTCTAAATCCACCTAAACTCTTCTTTATTTACTCTCTTTACTAAGCCTAGATTACTGATTCTAATCCTCCTTCTCCTAAGTACACAAACTATAAGTGTTGTGATACTAGAAGGGGATAGTCTCAAACTAGTGCTTCTCCTTGATAGGATCCGCTTACTCACTAGTATTTGGGTTCTATCTAGCTGTTCTATGGGGAGTTCATCACAAGTTGATGTTCTCTCCTCCCCCTTGAGAATGAGTTAGTTTGTTGTGGGTAAAGGGGGATTCATTCACCAAGTGTTTGTCTACCCTCTCTTGTGAGCTTTGTCTCATAAATCCTAACATGGTATCAGAGCAGGTTCTGCTCTTGGTGATTCAAACTCGTTCTCAATTCAATTCATCTTTGGATTCGCTAAGTTAAAGTTTTTAAATTTCGCTTAAGTGTTAATTCGCTTAGCTTAGTTCTTTAAAGCTTTAATTTTGGCTTTTGTCGTTAAATCGATTCTCTAAACAGCTCAATGTTGAGTAAGCTTGGTCTCTTGTCTTGTTAGAATTTGTAGACCAAGTGAGTGAAGAGAAATCGAGTTTAAAAGCCCCATCCTTAAGCTTTACCGATTTGGTAATAGCTTTGTTTAATTTGGGATGGTGGGGAAGTGATGAACCATTGAGCAACTTGTTTTGTTCATGGTGAGGATTCACGGTTCTTGTGTGCTTGTATGAGCCACGAAATTCTTAGGATTTTCTTAGGATTCTCTTAGGATTTAGTTAATTTTCCTTTAAAGGTTTAATTTTGCTTTAGTTAATTTTCCTTTAAAGGTTTAGTTGCTAAATCGCTTCTTCTTCATCTCAATGTTGAGAAAGCTTTGTTTCTGGCCATATGGTGTGTCCAAATTCGAGCTTGAGGAAGAGAGAGACTTTATTTTAGCATGTATGGCCCGCTTGGTCAAATAGATTCAAGGTGGTCCAAGATGCATTCTTTTAACCAATGGACAAAAGGTTGTTCCAAAGGTGGTTCTTCTTTTATTTTGATTTTTGACCATGGAAAGCATCTTCTATATGCTAATTCGTGGTTCTTGAAGGCTTTTAATCTTGGAGAACACTTTGTTTAAGTGATGCTACCATGAGATATGCCTAAACCTTTGGAGAAACTAATTTTCCATAAGGTCCATGTGTTTCAGCCATTAAAGCACCAAAAGAGATTGTCTTCTTGGTTGTTCTTGGCTGTCAAAGCTTCTGCAAACTCAAGAAAACAGAGTCTAACTCTGTCCATAGGAACTCTTGAGCTCTATTCTACTCTCCATTCACCTTATACTATCGCCCATATTCTCTCTTATACTCTCTTATACTTTATTCTCTTGGTTACTTATACTTGGTTACTAATTCTCTATTTATACTCTTATTAATTCTCTAAATTCTCTATTTATTTTCAGTCTATACTCTATACTCTAATCTCTCACAATCTCTTGTTTAGAAACTGTCCCATTGAGTTTTGGTTTCAGTTTCAACCTTGAAGATATGTGGAGCTCGCTGGCTATCTCTAGAAGAAGTGGCGAGGTTGAAGGCTACAAGATAGCCATGAGGAGAGCGCAGCACAATGCCTGGAGTTAGAACCAAGGGCCACCAAGTCTTTGTTAAGCTGGTGGAATGTGATGAATCAGTCCAAGAGCATGTGTGTTAGTGCCAAGTTGTTGATCGGATGTGCACAATGGTCTTTAAGAAAGGTGATGCACAAGGTTTCAACTGTTGATCGGATGTGCACAAGAACGGTGATGCACAAGGTTTCAACTGAGGTGATGAGGTTTCAGCCCATCATCAAGTAAAGGTTACGGGGGAGATCAACTATCAAGTGACTTCAGACCGTACCTCACAGATTCTGCTCGGCCACAAGCAAAAGTTTTTACTTAAAGCTCAGCCGAAGCGTCTCAAAGATCGACTCGGACGAAACCCTTCCACTGCAATTCAGCTTCCGCGTTCTTCAACAAAGTTCGAGACCATGGAGTCATCTTGCCAGTGGAAGTGGAATCATACCAATCCGAGCAGCCGTTCAAAAGTTATGTCCGATTCAGTGGGCATATGTCAGTCTGACGATAAAACTGGCCGGGTTTAAAAACCATGGTTAGAGAAGCGGTCTCAAGGAGGAATTCCAAACCACATCAGTGATCAACTCTCTCCTTCCTATCCATCAAAACACCATAAAGGCTGTGCTCTAAACTCTACTCTATTTAAATTTCTTAAATTCATTACCTTAGCTTCATTACTAGTCTTTACTCTTTAATATGTTCTCTTAAATTGTCACACTTTTAGAAATTTTCTTTGATATTCCTCATAGCAAACACTTATTCTTTTCTTCTTTATCACTTGTTTAAGGGTAAAGGAGACTATGAGAGCCTCAAAGGAATTCTAAAGGAACAAGGATGGAGATCATAAGGAATGTGCTAAAGGCAAGGTGGGCTAAGGAGTAGGAGCAGTTCAAATTATGAAGAGAAGGAAGCAAGTTCTTTCCAAACCAAGGTCAAGGGACATCATGGATAGTGAAGTCTATACTCTTTTTCCCTTAACAAAGTTTTATCCCAAGAGGTTTTCTTTGTTGAGGTTTTTAATGAGGTAGATGACACTAGTCCACCCTTGATCTTTGGTCCTCATGGTGTACCGCCGATCAAGCGTGCGGGGGAGTATTAGAATATAAGGAAGAGAAGAGAGGAGAGGCCGGTAAGGCCGAGCCATAGAAGAAGAAGAGAAGTGGCCGGTAAGGCCGTGTGCACCAAGAGGAGTGGCCGTAAGGCCATGAGTGGTGTGTGAGCGGCCAGTTAGGCCGTGAACACAATAAGAGAAGCCATGTGGGCTGTGTGAGCAAGGAAAGAGGTTAATAAGGCCATAAGTGCAATGAGAAGAGCAAAGGCCTTATAAGAAGAAGAAGCCCAAGAGAAAGTCTCACAAAGGAAAGAAGGAAGGAATAAGGCCGAGTATGAGTGATGAGAAGAAGGAAGACTCGGCCCACCATGTGATCAAGAAGCTGCCAAAGGGAAGAAGATGCCAAAGGAAGAAGGAAGGAAGTCGCTTTCAAGGAAGAAGGCTCCAACGGTCAAAAGGAAGGGAAGAAGAGAAGAATCACGTGTGCAAAGAAGGGAAGGATGTCACTATCACCTTCACCTCCCTCTCTCTAACGGTCATAAGCATTGTATTCCCTATATTAAGTTGTAATTCACTTCAATGTAAGATATCACATTCTATTCAATAACAAAAGAGAAACCGTTTCCCATCTTCTCCTCTCTACACAAGTGTTTATGTTCTTATTTGCAATGTAGAGAGCTTAGGGATTTCGGTTAGAGGCTGCCCTTAAGGCAGCCTATTCTCTTTCTAAATCCACCTAAACTCTTCTTTATTTACTCTCTTTACTAAGCCTAGATTACTGATTCTAATCCTCCTTCTCCTAAGTACACAAACTATAAGTGTTGTGATACTAGAAGGGGATAGTCTCAAACTAGTGCTTCTCCTTGATAGGATCCGCTTACTCACTAGTATTTGGGTTCTATCTAGCTGTTCTATGGGGAGTTCATCACAAGTTGATGTTCTCTCCTCCCCCTTGAGAATGAGTTAGTTTGTTGTGGGTAAAGGGGGATTCATTCACCAAGTGTTTGTCTACCCTCTCTTGTGAGCTTTGTCTCATAAATCCTAACAATGTGGAGAGTTTAAAAGCCACTTATACCTATTTTGTCCCAAAACAGGCTAAAACCAAGAAAACATTGCTTAGAAGCACTAAACAGCTATGTTAGTGTTTCTGGGGTTAAAATGTGTCTTAATCCAATGCAACTAACTAATTATAAGAGTTTGAGATGGATGTGGAGAGTTTAAAAGCCACTTATATCCATTTTGTCCCAAAACAGGCTAAAACCAAGAAAACATTGCTTAGTAGCTGTAAACAGCTATGTTAGTGTTTATGGGGTTAAAATGTGTCTTAATCCAATGCAACTAACTAATTATAAGACTTTGAGATAGATGTGGAGAGTTTATAAGCCACTTATATCCATTTTGTCCCAAAACAGGCTAAAACCAAGAAAACATTGCTTAGAAGCTGTAAATAGCTATATAAGTGTTTATGGGGTTTAAATGTGTCTTAATCCAATGCAACTGACTAGTTATAAGAGTTTGAGATGGATGTGGAGAGTTTAAAAGCCACTTATATCCATTTTGTCCCAAAACAGGCTAAAACCAAGAAAACATTGCTTAGTAGCTGTAAACAGCTATGTTAGTGTTTATGGGGTTAAAATGTGTCTTAATCCAATGCAACTAACTAATTATAAGAGTTTGAGATAGATGTGGAGAGTTTAAAAGCCACTTATACCCATTTTGTCCCAAAACAGGCTAAAACCAAGAAAACATTGCTTAGAAGCTGTAAACAGCTATGTTAGTGTTTATGGGGTTAAAATGTGTCTTAATCCAATGCAACTAACTAATTATAAGACTTTGAGATAGATGTGGAGAGTTTATAAGCCACTTATATCCATTTTGTCCCAAAACAGGCTAAAACCAAGAAAACATTGCTTAGAAGCTGTAAATAGCTATGTTAGTGTTTCTGGGGTTCAAATGTGTCTTAATCAAATGCAACTGACTAGTTATAAGTGTTTGAGATGGATGTGGAGAGTTTAAAAGCCACTTATATCCATTTTGTCCCAAAACAGGCTAAAACCAAGAAAACATTGCTTAGAAGCACTAAACAGCTATGTTAGTGTTTATGGTGTTAAAATGTGTCTTAATCCAATGCAACTAACTTATTATAAGAGTTTGAGATAGATGTGGAGAGTTTAAAAGCCACTTATACCCATTTTGTCCCAAAACAGGCTAAAACAAAGAAAACTTTGCTTAGAAGCTGTAAACAGCTATGTTAGTGTTTCTGGGGTTAAAATGTGTCTTAATCCAATGCAACTAACTAATTATAAGAGTTTGAGATAGATGTGGAGAGTTTAAAAGCCACTTATACCCATTTTGTCCCAGAAAAGGCTAACAGCAAGAAAACATTGCTTAGAAGCTGTAAACAGCTATGTTAGTGTTTCTGGGGTTAAAATGTGTCTTAATCCAATGCAACTAACTAATTATAAGAGTTTGAGATAGATGTGGAGAGTTTAAAAGCCACTTATACCCATTTTGTCCCAAAACAAACTAACAGCAAGAAAAAATTGCTTAGTAGCTGTAAACAGCTATGTTTGTGTTTATGGGGTTAAAATGTGTCTTAATCTAATGCAACTAACTAAGTATAAGAGTTTGAGATAGATGTGGAGAGTTTGAAAGCCACTTATACCCATTTTGTCCCAAAACAGGCTAAAACCAAGAAAACATTGCGTAGAATCTATAAACAGTTATGTTAGTGTTTATTATTAGAGAGTAAGGAGGAAGAGAGAGGAGAGGCCGGTAAGGCCGAGCCTTGGAAGAAGAGAAGAAAGGCCGGAAAAGGCCATGTAAAGGCCGGTAAGGCCATGTCCGTGTCCGTGAGCGACCATGTACCGTGTCCGGTACCATGTACCGTGTCCGTGAACGGACCCATGTCCGGTGAGCGGCCAGTTAGGCCGTGAACACATTGAAGAGAAGGCCCGTCCGTACAGGCCCGTCCGTACAGGCCCGTCCGTACAGGCCCGTCCGTACAGGCCCGTCCGTACAGGCCCGTCCGTACTATTAGTATATATGAAGGAGAAGAGAGAGTGAGGCCGGTGAGGCCGAGCTGCACAAGGAAGAAGAGAGTGGCCGGTAAGGCTGCTAGTACAAGAAGTGTGGCCGGTAAGGCCATGAGTGGTGTGGGAGCGGCCAGTAAGGCCGTGAGCACAATAAGAGTGGCCAATAAGGCCATGTGGGCCGTGAGAACAATGAGAGTGGTCAGCAAGGCCATAAGAGCAATGTGAGAAGAATTGTGAAGTAAAGGCCTTATAAGAAGAAGAGGCCCAAGAAGAAGTTAAATGTCTCACAAAGGGAAAAGAAGGGAAGGAAGGAAGCATGTGAGACCTTGGTTGGTGAAGAATGAGACAACCAAGGGAAGGAGCTGTCCCTTTCACCATACACCCACTTGTGCACCAACGGCTATATGTCACTCTCACCTCTCATTTATCTCAAACGGCCATATACATTTGTTCTCCTATATTAAGCATTGTAATCTCTCATTTTGATATATAACAACATTATCTAATAGAAGAGAAACCGTTTTCCCTCTCTACTTGTGTTCTTGTTCATATCAACAATGTAGAGTGTTTAGGAGATTAGCGGTTAGAGGCTGCCCTTAAGGCAGCCTATTCTCTTCTCAAATCCACCTAAACTCTTCTTATTTACTGCTTTACTTAGCCTAGATTACTGATTCTTAATCCTCCTTCTCCTAAGTATACAAACTCTAAGTGTTGTGATACTAGAAGAGGATAAGTCTCAAACTAGTGCTTCTCCTAGTTAGGATCCGCTTACTCTCTAGTATTTGGGTTCTATCTAGCTGTTCTATGGGGAGTTCATCACAAGTTGATGTTCTCTCCTCCCCCTTGAGAATGAGTTAGTTTGTTGTGGGTAAAGGGGGATTCATTCACCAAGTGTTTGTCTACCCTCTCTTGTGAGCTTTGTCTCATAAATCCCAACATGGTATCAGAGCAGGTTCTGTTCTTGGTGATTCAAACTCATTCTCAATGTCGCTTTCTTAGGAGTTAGCTTAGTTAAAGTTTTAATCCTAGCTTAGGTGTTAATTCGCTTAGCTTAGTTCTTTAAAGCTTTAATTTTGCTTTTGTTGTTAAATCGATTCTCTAGCAGCTCATTGTTGAGTAAGCTTGGTCTCTTGTCTTGTTAGAATTTGTAGACCAAGTGTGTGAAAGAAATCGATTTTAAAACCTCATCTTTAGGCTTACCGATTTGGTGAAAGCTTGGGTTTAAATGAGGTGGTGATGAACCAAGGAGCAAATCGGTTTTGTTCTTGGTTGAGAAAGCTTTGTTTCTGGCCATATGGTGTGTCCAGATTCGAGTTTGGGGAAGAGAGAGTTCTTGTTTTTAGCATGTATGGCCCGCTTGGTCAAATAGATTCAAGTTGGTCCAAGATGCATTCTTTTAACCAATGGACAAAAGGTTGTTCCAAAGGTGTTTCTTCTTTTATTTGAATTTTGAACATGGAAAGCATCTTCTATATGCTCTTTCGTGATCCTTGAAGGCATTAGACTCTTGGAGAACACCTGTTTAAGTGATTCTACCATGAGAAGTGTCCTAAACCTTTGGAGAAACTAATTTTCCATAAGGTCCATGTGTTTCAGCCATTAAAGCACCAAAGTCTTGTTGAATGTTGGATGCTCTTGGCTGTCAAAGCTTCTGCAAACTCAAGAAAACAGAGTATAACTCTGTCCATAAGAACTCTTGAGCAAATTCTCTATTCTACTCTCCACTCACCTTATACTTCCGCCCATATACTCTACTATACTCTATACTCTTGGTTACTAATTCTCTGGTTACTTATTCTCTAAATTCTATTTTATTTTCAGTAATATTCTATATTCTCTATTCTCTAATCTCTAACAATCTCTTGTTTAGAATCTGTTCCATTGAATTTGGTTTCAGCTTCAGCCTTGAAGATTGTGTGGAGCTCGCCTACTATCTCAAGAAGAAGAAGTGGCGAGGTTGAAGGCTACAAGATAGCCATGGTAAGAGCGCAGCACAATGCCTGGAGTTAGAACCAAGGGCCACCAAGTCTTTGTTAAGCTGGTGGAAGGTGATGAATCAGTCCAAGAGCATGTGTGTTAGTGCCAAGTTGTTGATCGGATGTGCACAATGGTCTTTAGGAAAGGTGATGCACAAGGTTTCAACTGTTGATTGGATGTGCACAAGAACGGTGATGCACAAGGCTTCAACTGAGGTGATGAGGTTTCAGCCCATCATCAAGTAAAGGTTACGGGGGAGATCAAGTGACTTCAGACCGTACCTCACAGATTCTGCTCGGCCACAAGCAAAAGTCTTTACTTCGGGTTTAAAAACCATGGTTAGAGAAGCGGTCTCAAGGAGGAATTCCAAACCGCACCAGTGATCAACTCTCTCCTTCCTATCCATCAAAACACCATAAAGGCTGTGCTCTAAACTCTACTCTATTTAAACTTCTTAAATTCATTACCTTAGCTTCATTACTAGTCTTTAGTCTTTAATATGATTCTTCTTAAATTGTCACACTTTTAGAATTTTTCTTTGATATTCCTCATAGCAAACACTTATTCTTTTCTTCTTTATCACTTGTTTAAGGGGTAAAGGAGACTATGAGAGCCTCAAAGAAACTCTAAAGGCGCAAGGATGGAGATCATAAGGAATGTGCTAAAGGCAAGGTGGGCTAAGGAGTAGGAGCGGTTCAAATCATGAAGAGAAGGGAGCTAGTTCTTTGCAAACCAAGGTCAAGGGACATCATGGATAGTGGAGTCTATACTCTTTTTCCCTTAACAAAGTTTTATCCCAAGAGGTTTTCTTTGTTGAGGTTTTTTAATGAGGTAGATGACACTAGTCCACCCTTGATCTTTGGTCCCCATGGTGCCCTGCAGATCAAGCGTGCGGGGGAGTATTAGAGAGTAAGGAGGAAGAGAGAGGAGAGGCCGGTAAGGCCGAGCCTTGGAAGAAGAGAAGAAAGGCCGGAAAAGGCCATGTAAAGGCCGGTAAGGCCATGTCCGTGTCCGTGAGCGACCATGTACCGTGTCCGGTACCATGTACCGTGTCCGTGAACGGACCCATGTCCGGTGAGCGGCCAGTTAGGCCGTGAACACATTGAAGAGAAGGCCCGTCCGTACAGGCCCGTCCGTACAGGCCCGTCCGTACAGGCCCGTCCGTACAGGCCCGTCCGTACTATTAGTATATATGAAGGAGAAGAGAGAGTGAGGCCGGTGAGGCCGAGCTGCACAAGGAAGAAGAGAGTGGCCGGTAAGGCTGCTAGTACAAGAAGTGTGGCCGGTAAGGCCATGAGTGGTGTGGGAGCGGCCAGTAAGGCCGTGAGCACAATAAGAGTGGCCAATAAGGCCATGTGGGCCGTGAGAACAATGAGAGTGGTCAGCAAGGCCATAAGAGCAATGTGAGAAGAATTGTGAAGTAAAGGCCTTATAAGAAGAAGAGGCCCAAGAAGAAGTTAAATGTCTCACAAAGGGAAAAGAAGGGAAGGAAGGAAGCATGTGAGACCTTGGTTGGTGAAGAATGAGACAACCAAGGGAAGGAGCTGTCCCTTTCACCATACACCCACTTGTGCACCAACGGCTATATGTCACTCTCACCTCTCATTTATCTCAAACGGCCATATACATTTGTTCTCCTATATTAAGCATTGTAATCTCTCATTTTGATATATAACAACATTATCTAATAGAAGAGAAACCGTTTTCCCTCTCTACTTGTGTTCTTGTTCATATCAACAATGTAGAGTGTTTAGGAGATTAGCGGTTAGAGGCTGCCCTTAAGGCAGCCTATTCTCTTCTCAAATCCACCTAAACTCTTCTTATTTACTGCTTTACTTAGCCTAGATTACTGATTCTTAATCCTCCTTCTCCTAAGTATACAAACTCTAAGTGTTGTGATACTAGAAGAGGATAAGTCTCAAACTAGTGCTTCTCCTAGTTAGGATCCGCTTACTCTCTAGTATTTGGGTTCTATCTAGCTGTTCTATGGGGAGTTCATCACAAGTTGATGTTCTCTCCTCCCCCTTGAGAATGAGTTAGTTTGTTGTGGGTAAAGGGGGATTCATTCACCAAGTGTTTGTCTACCCTCTCTTGTGAGCTTTGTCTCATAAATCCCAACATTTATGGGGTTAAAATGTGTCTTAATCCAATGCAACTAACTAATTATAAGAGTTTGAGATAGATGTGGAGAGTTGAAAAGCCACTTATACCCATTTTGTCCCAAAACCGGCTAAAACCAAGAAAACATTGCTTAGAAGCTGTAAACAGCTATGTTAGTATTTACGGGGTTAAAATGTGTCTTAATCCAATGCAACTAACTAATTATAAGAGTTTGAGATAGATGTGGAGAGTTTAAAAGCCACTTATACCAATTTTGTCCCAAAACAGGCTAAAACCAAGAAAACATTGCTTAGAAGCTGTAAACAGCTATGTTAGTGTTTCTGGGGTTAAAATGTGTCTTAATCCAATGCAACTAACTAGTTATAAGAGTTTGAGATAGATGTGGAGAGTTTAAAAGCCACTTATACCCATTTTGTCCCAAAACAGGCTAACAGCAAGAAAACATTGCTTAGTAGCTGTAAACAGCTATGTTTGTGTTTATGGGGTTAAAATGTTTCTTAATCCAATGAAACTAACTAAGTATAAGAGTTTGAGATAGATGTGGAGAGTTTAAAAGCCACTTATACCCATTTTGTCCCAAAACAGGCTAAAACCAAGAAAACATTGCTTAGAAGCTGTAAACAGCTATGTTAGTGTTTATGGGGTTAAAATGTGTCTTAATCCAATGCAACTAACTAATTATAAGACTTTGAGATAGATGTAGAGAGTTTATAAGCCACCTATATCCATTTTGTCCCAAAACAGGATAAAACCTAGAAAACATTGCTTAGAAGCTGTAAATAGCTATGTTAGTGTTTCTGGGGTTCAAATGTGTCTTAATCCAATGCAACTGACTAGTTATAAGTGTTTGAGATGGATATGGAGAGTTTAAAAGCCACTTATATCCATTTTGTCCCAAAACTGGCTAAAACCTAGAAAACATTGCTTAGCAGCTGTAAACAGCTATGTTAGTGTTTATGGGGTTAAAATGTGTCTTAATCCAATGCAACTAACTAATTATAAGAGTTTGAGATAGATGTGGAGAGTTTAAAAGCCACTTATACCCATTTTGTCCCAAAACAGGCTAAAACCAAGAAAACATTGCTTAGAAGCTGTAAATAGCTATGTTAGTGTTTATGGGATTAAAATGTGTCTTAATCCAATGCAACTAACTAATTATAAGAGTTTGAGATGGATGTGGAGAGTTTAAAAGCCACTTATATCCATTTTGTCCCAAAACAGGCTAAAACCAAGAAAACATTGCTTAGTAGCTGTAAACAGCTATGTTAGTGTTTATGGGGTTAAAATGTGTCTTAATCCAATGTAACTAACTAATTATAAGACTTTGAGATAGATGTGGAGAGTTTATAAGCCACTTATATCCATTTTGTCCCAAAACAGGCTAAAACCAAGAAAACATTGCTTAGAAGCTGTAAATAGCTATATAAGTGTTTATGGGGTTCAAATGTGTCTTAATCCAATGCAACTGACTAGTTATAAGAGTTTGAGATGGATGTGGAGAGTTTAAAAGCCACTTATACCTATTTTGTCCCAAAACAGGCTAAAACCAAGAAAACATTGCTTAGAAGCACTAAACAGCTATGTTAGTGTTTCTGGGGTTAAAATGTGTCTTAATCCAATGCAACTAACTAATTATAAGACTTTGAGATAGATGTGGAGAGTTTAAAAGCCACTTATACCCATTTTGTCCCAAAAAAGGCTAACAGCAAGAAAACATTGCTTAGAAGCTGTAAACAGCTATGTTAGTGTTTCTGGGGTTAAAATGTGTCTTAATCCAATGCAACTAACTAATTATAAGAGTTTGAGATAGATGTGGAGAGTTTAAAAGCCACTTATACCCATTTTGTC